>NW_017731608.1:1305948-1323207 GCF_001890085.2 Hipposideros armiger
CTACGCCGACGCCGGTGACTCATGGCAGCCCAGCTCCAGGTTGAGCTGTTGTTCAGCATCTTAGCTGTGGAGGGCAGTGTCACTTGCCCTCATATGTGGGATCCGAACCGGGTCCCTCTGGCGTCCCAAGCCAGTTCTTAACCAACGCGCCACTCTGCCGGCCCAAAAATTTTTTCCCTGGGAATTCAGATCTCTTTAATCCGCAAAACCCTTTAATTTGCTGAAGATCAGTTTTGTGTCCTGTTGACCATTCAGCAGAACAGGCAAGTGTTAAAGATCTGTTGTGTTTTTTTCTTTAGTTGTGAATTCCATCAAGCTGACCCATTAACTGCAGTGGATGGGAACCGGAGAGCTGCTCATCTGGCAATTAGCAAAGGGCGGTGGAGGAAAGAAAGCTATCTTTCTGATATTTGTGCTTAGGAATCTGGGAATTCAGAATTTAGTCATAAACCACTAGATGCATCTATTTAAATACCTTGAATCACTTTTACATCATTCCTTGTTTTGTAACATACTAAGGAGCTCAAACAGTGGTTGGGAAATTCTGTTGTGGATTTAAGATCCTCCAAAAGCTCTAATGTGCAGAATGTTTGGTGATAAATAAGCAAACGGAAGCATGGCTTAGCTAATAGAGTAAGTCCTGTGTCCTGTGGTTACCTCTCTGCATCTGTGGAGGGGTGTAGATTGTAGGACAGAAACAATTCTTTGCGGTCCACTGTCTGTTTTGCAGGGCTTTTTTTTTTTTTTAAGGTCTCATCCTAAAGATAACAATAAGAATATGGTATTTAGTGGCATCAGATAGCATTCATCTGGAGTTTAGGATTTTTTTAAAACAAGGCAGAAAGGACCACCTTTTGCCAGCTGCATCATTCCTGGCAAGAGCTTGCTACTTTGCTCCTTGTTTTGTTGATGTTTTTAACCCATTAGAGAAACGAGCGTCTGTATTGGTTCCCGCCAAACCTTTGTCATCATTGGCCCTAAAAAACCTCGCACCTGGCCATTCTGAAAGCCCTATGCTCAGTGATTGATGCTCATCTTTGCTGGCTCCCCAAAACCCTCCTCCTCTTTTTCCTGAAGCACCTTCAAGCATTTCTGCATGGCTACCCACTCTCTTCTATTATATCTCCTCCTCCTGCCTTACTGAATACTGGATTTCCCAGCTCACGACTCTTAAGAAGAAGCTTTATTTCAGAGTAGAAAGGGGCCCCCATATGTGGCCTATTATATCCATATCAACTTGCTTACCCTTTTCAAACAGCTATTGTCTTTTAATAGGGTCCTGCCTGGCAGGGGGAGTCCTTAATTCCTGCCATATAAGAATGGGCAGCTTGAGTTACAGCGAACAGCAGTTTGGTGCTCTGATCAAAAGGCCTCTGTTGTTTTTAGTGTTTTTTTCCCTCCCTCCCTCTCTCTTTCTATATCCTGGGCTAATAATTCAGCACAGCAAGGTCATTACAGGCTTTGAATTGAGAGCTGAGAGTGTTAAATTACTGACCTAGAATAAAAGAGATCTGGGGGGCTCTCAAGAAAGATAAAGGGATTCCGGATAGTAAAGTGCAAGCCCAGCAACCTCACTTCTTAACAATATTATTTTGTTTTTAATCCTCTCTGTCTCCAAAAGTCTTTTCTGGGGCAGGGAAAGCTCTCCTGCCAGAGAAATTAGGTTAGGATCTCAGCAACATCGTCTGAGAGCTGTGGCCCAGGTGCTAGCTGTTCACGGCGCCTGTGTCGCTGCCTGCCCTTTCTGTCTCCCCCCTTGTCAGTATTTCTCTCTCTTCCACCTTGCTCCCTCAAACAAATATTTGGTCCTTTATCACAGAAGTCAAATATACTTGTGATAGTTCAGCTGAAAGGTTATAGCCCACATGGGGATTTCAGACACTGTGAAAAACATACCACTTGCCCCGCCCCCCCATGTCTTAAAAATATAACATTGTCTCATTAAAAGCCCCTTCCATTCCATTTATACTTTGTAAATAATATTAGTCTTGTCCTCCTCTACTTGAACAAGAAAATAATTGCCCCATTGTGAATGAATTTGACACCTCTACTTGACAGTATTTGGGCCTCCTGAAGAAAGTGTTTCCATTCCTCCATACTTTGCCAAAACTGTTATCTCCCATATATCCTTTTTAAAGTAATTATCTCTTAAAGCCAGGCACTGTTCTTATTCTCTGGAAAATAGAGACTTTCAAAGTCTACTATTCTTAGGAAAGTCCCAGAAATCAACTTTCACAGTTTTTTTGCACAGCAAAGTAAAGATAATAGCTAATCATGCCTGAGTGTGCCAGGCATTATACTACATGCAATATTTTTAGTTTTAGTTTTTAAGATTTTATTGGGGAATTGGGGGAGGGAACAGCATTGGGGAATCGGGGAAGGGGAACAGACAAGTTGCTGTCCTTTTGTTCTTCAGTCTAGTTGTGGAGGACGTCACTTCACTGGCCCANTATCCTTACACGTTTAAAAACAATTTGTCCTTTATCTCTGGCTGTTTTGTGGGTATTTCTTCTTGGTCTTTGGTTTTTGGTAGTTTTACTATGATGTGCCTAGGTTTGCTTTTCTTTATATTTAAACTATTTGGGGTTCTTAGTGCTCTCGAACTTGAAACTTGATGTTTTTTATTAGTTTTAGAAAGTTCTGTTTTTAGCTTTTCCATTTTACTTCTGTTCCACTCTCTTCACTCCTGGAATTCTAATTACATAAACATTTTCACAGTATCCTCTGTCTCTTATGCACTTTTCTGCATTTTCATCATTTTGTCTTTTATGCTTCATTCTGGTTTTTTTTAATGTATTTTCCAATTCATTAATTCTCTTTTCATTTATGTCTAATTTGCTGTTAAACCCATCTATTGAGTTCTTAATTCCAATTATTGTTTTGTTTTTGTTTTGCATCTTACTGTAGCACTTTTAATCAGTCTGTTGTAAATGCAAAAGAATTTTAAAAATTGCAAGCTGGGGGAACTATGAATGTTTGAAAGTTAGTTTGAAGAAACCTAGGATTTGTTCACTAGTGTTTCTCATACTTCCCTTAGCCTTGCTCCCCACAGTGGTTTTCTTGCTTCTTTTTAGCAGCAGAGAGAATTTTAACTAGCTTTACTTTCTGTAGTTTATGGTGAAAACCTTATGTCGTTTAAATGTGCTTTGTTTGTTTATTTTTAAAAGACTTTATTATTTATTTATTTATTTATTTATTTATTTATTTATTTATTTATTTTAATAGTTTTAGGTTCACAGCAAAATTGAGAGGAAGGTAGAGATTGCCCATATTCCCCCTGCTCCCAAACATGCATAGCCTCCCTCATTACCAACATCCCCCACCAGAGTGGTGCATTTGTTACAATTGATGAACCTTCATTGACACATCATTATCACCCAAAGTCCATAATTTACCTTAGGGTGCACTCTTCATGTTGTATATTCTGTGGTTTTGGACAAATAACATATGTGCATATTTAACATACGTGCATCATTATAGTATGATACAGAGTATTTTCACTGATCTAAAAATCCTCTGTGCTCTGCCCATTTATACCCTCCCCCAATCCCCAGCAGCCACTAATCTTTTCCTGTCTTCATAGTTTTACCTTTTCCAGGATGTCATATAGTTGGATTCATACAATATGTAGCTTTTCCAATTAATGTATTTTTTTAGTTCAACCATTGTCATTCAGTTCTTTTTTTATGGTTTCCTTATTAGATCTTATCTTTTATTTGCTTGAACATAGAAAAGCATAATTTTTTAAAAGTTCATAATTAATTATCTGGATTCCCGGTGGGTCTGTGTCTGTTATCTATTCTATCTCTTTGTTTTTTATTGCATTGTCTTGTAGTATACTTTTTTCCCCTTTAGTTGAGTGTTGTACATTGTATATGAAAAATTATAGAGATAATGTGAGGCCTGGAATAATGTTATCTTTCTTCAGAAAGGATTTACGTTTGCTTCTGGCAGATGGCCCATTCACTAACAATCCTGGATTACCTCAACCCATTTGGGGGTTGAAATCCCTTGAAGGTAGGCTTAAGCATCAGGGAGGGCTGATCTGTTTGTAATAGATATAACTTTTCAGAGTGCCAGCCAGAGCCTTAAGGGTTTACCTGGGTCTCTGTCTCTAGCCTGGATGGGTCCTGAACTCCAGTTTTTTGACTGCCAAGTCTCAATCATTTGAAAATTCAGGAACTTAACTTTAATTCAAAGTAATTGATACAATATTACTTGCTCAGTCTGTCAGCTGCCTCTTTCATGACTGGCAGAGGCCCCTGGAACTACTAGTGGGTGTAATAATACCTTATTTTTGAAGTGGTGATGAACATAAATGATATTGTGAGATATCTGGAACAATTTTAATGTGATATGAAAATATCAGAGATTTTTGTTGTTGAAAAAAAACCCACAGTACTCCTAATTCTACTATGTTTACATTCATAATTGAAGGAAATACTAAATTCCAGTTAGAGGTCAGTAAAACTAAAGATGTAGTTTTTTCCTATCCAAATTTGTGGATCCCTTGAATTCAATCCATGGACCCTTCTGTTTAGAATTCCTGTCCGTGGGGAAAAGTGGCTCTAAATGCTGGCTCACCTCTTTGGGTTTTCTCCTCCTTTTATAAGTTGGCTTTGTCATTCTTCATTTGCCTTGATGGCTCTCTGATGACTTCAAACTGATGCTTTTATTAATTCATCCAGTGTTTCTCAGCCAGGAGGGTTAATCTGAATAACCTAGTCTACTTTTATTGTAAGAGGGAGTATTTTGGGACTTTCATTCTAGTGGATTAGGGGAAGTAGAAAATATACACTGCAAGGGGTCATAAAGGAGTCTAACTTGACTTGTGGCAAACTAGTACATGTTGAAAAGTTATTAGATAGGGCCATTTTGTGGAAGGCTCAATTATGTTGAGATAAGAAGAAAGGCAAAAGACAGTACCTTGTAAAGGCTAAGAAGTAAATTCACTGCCTGGTCGTCTGTTAATTTTTAGAATTTAGTAACTATTTATTAAGCATCTACTATATGCCAATCACTGCGCCACACATAGTCCTCAAAGAATTCACTGTCATTCTCATCAGAGGCAGAAATAATGGCAGTTTACATACCAGAAAAACACTATTACTCTACAATGTTTGTGAACCTAGTATATGCTAGACAACATGCTAGCAAAGGATGAGAATTGACTAAGCCAATTGAACGTAAGAAACTTATGAACTCAGGGAGAACATCAGATGTAAGCATAATTATTAAGATGCTATTAAATAAGTGCCAAGTAGAATTTCAGGCAGCATGTTTTGGGATAAGAAGAAGGAGAGATTTATTCTGACTACAAATTTTGAGGAAAGCTTCATGAAAGAAGTACTTCAAGTGGTCCTTAGAAGATGAATAATAGAGAATAGGAGCTGAGCAGGGAGCGCATCTTTAGCCAAGGGACCAGCATGAGCAAGAGCACAAAGCCTTGGTGTATTTAGAGAATGACAAAAGGCCTACGGTTAGTGCTTTAGTCTGTCTGAGCTGCTATAACGAACTATTTCTCACAATTCTAGAGCCTGGAAGTTCAAGATCAAGGCTCTTGCAGATTCTGTGTCTGTTGAGACCCACTTCCTGGTTCACTGTCTTTTCACTGGATATTCACATGGCAGAAGAGGCAAGGGGCTTCCCCCTTGCCTTTGGTGGAGTGGTTTTAAAACCACTCCACCAAAAACAAGGAAGAAAGATGACAGGGAATCCCAAGGTTAAAGGTGAAAGCCTGAAGATCCGATTGTTAGGTAACTGCTATATAGCAGACATGGAGATAAAATAATATAAAGCAGACCAGAAGATTCTGGGAGAGGCTTCTTTAAGAAGATAAAACAGAGAGAATGAATACATACAAATATTAATGTGCTTGCTTCAGTCCTTCCGGTTAACAGATAATTCATTTAAAAAGGGTAGCTGAGGAAAGTTTTAAAAAGAGCTTACAGAGTCATGGACAAGGTTCAGAAAAAGTGGACTTCCTTAGGGCTAGCAGCAGTCATCAACTGTTCTTGCCCTAGGCCTGAAGAGATAAGAGTGCCCCTCTTTTATAAAGGCACTAATCCCATTCATGAGGGCTCCACATTCATGACCTAATCACCTCCCACAGACCCCATCTCCACCTACTCTCACATTGGGGATTAGGTTTCAACATATGAATTTTGAGGAGGACACAAATATTCAGTCTATAACAGTGATGCAGTAGAGCTCAGGAAGATATATAAGCGAGGCGTTAGAAAGATCGTTTGGTCATAGAAGTTTTCTACCATATGTTACTGGTAGGATGTTGGTGACATTGACTGAGATCATTCAATTCAGGAAATATTTGTTACATATCCCTTATGTGCTTGGGTTTATGACAGGTGCTGGGGAAGCAATCATTCGTAAGACATGGCCCCTACCGTGTGGATGCTCACAATCAGATTAGCCAGTAGTTAAATTACTTGTGATTTGAGCTAATTAGAGGTTCAAGGTGCTAAGAATAAGACTGTCCAGAGGAAGGATATCTTAATTAAGTTTGAGGGGCCAGGGAAGGTGTCACAGAGAGGGTGGCCCTCTAAGCTGAGTATTCTTTCCCTGATTTATTTTTTTAAATCAAAGGTATACATGCATACAGTTTAAAGGGCAAAATAGTTTTATAAGAATTGTTTTAAAAAATAACATTCCCCCAACTCTCAATGGAGTTTCCCATTCCTCAGAGGTAACCACTTTCAACTCCGTGGGGTGATTTGTTTGGTATTTATTTCTAGATCTCTAAACTACTTGCTTATGTTGCTACGTCATGATTTTTTTTCAATTTTCAGGCATTATCTGTTGATTTCCTACTATCTAAGAGCTAAACCTAATTCCCTTTAACAAATTTTACCACACATATGTACTCTTACTTAGCCCCCAACTTCCTAATATACTTATATCAAGATTTTGGTTATGTCAATATTCAGTGTTATATTTTATAACTATATAAACACTATTGACACCATACTATGTTGTACAACCCTCTCACCCCTGGGATTGCCTTTTTTCCCCCTTGCTTGATTAATTTCCTATAAACTTATCACCAGTTTTTCTCCAAGCTCTACCTAATTGAAACAATTTCCCTCTAGTACTGTGCTATTTATTGTCCATTTGCCCATGTACATCCACGCTCCCCATTTCTCCACTCTGGAGGGCTGATCTGTAGGGACGTTAATCCCCGCATCCCCTTGCCCCATGGCTTCCATTTGGGTTAAAGCCAATGGGAGGTATTGGCAGGGGATTGAAGGGCAAGAAGAGAGATTAGGGTATGTATTCCCCTGTTTCTCTCCCTACCAGTTTGCTGTGAGTTGGGGTTGGCTCTGTTCTCCTTCTGGAGGTGACAGCTCATGTTGGATGGCCCCCACTCTTTCTAGATTAAAGAAACCACTCCCTCCACTTGCCTCTTCAGGCCTAGGGTAAGAACAGTTGATGACTTTTGCTAGCCCTAAGGAAATCCACTTTCTCTGAACCTTGTCCATGCCTCTGTAAGCTCTTTTTAAAACTTTCCTCAGCTACCCTTTTTAAATGAATTATCTGTTAACCGGAAGGACTGAAGCAAGCACATTAATATTTGTATGTATTCATTCTCTCTGTTTTATCTTCTTAAAGAAGCCTCTCCCAGAATCTTCTGGTCTGCTTTATATTATTTTATCTCCATGTCTGCTATATAGCAGTTACCTAACAATNAGGGCAGTGTCACTGGCCCTCATATGTGGGATCCGAACCGGGGCCCTCTGGCATCCCAAGCCAGTTCTTAACCATCGCGCCACTTGGCCGGCCCGGTATAGTTTTTCCTTACATCTTTTAAAAATTTTATTTTTCAATTACAGTTGACATTCAATATTAGTTTAGTGGTTAGACATTTATATAATTTACGAAGTGATCCCCCAATCCTCTTATATCTTTAGAAAGAAAATTTTTTGGTGGAAATAAAACAAATCGAAGTGACATTGGAATCTGATGAGTTAATAAAACTAGAAGGGATTTTTATGAAGGTATCAGGATTTTTTTCCATCATAGACTACTGAAGCATTAGACTACTTTAATCATGTATGCCTTGAGCTCTCTTATTTAAGTTCCTAACTAATGCACTTGAACTTAGAAAGGTAAAACAACATAAAATAGCTTTCAACTAAAGTGAGGAGAATGAGTATTTTAAAAATATACATAATTTACCAGTAGCTTTAAAAAGTAAGTGTACTTGGCAACTGAAAGAAACTGTGTTTATTCTCTAAAAAGTGAGACCAGCTTGGAGATAAAACAAAAAATAGCCGAAAAAAAGGTGACTCTGGAAATGATGGTAGTGGTGTAACACAAGACATGATAAGATGATAGCCACACAGAAGAACATGAAATCAGCAGCCGCAAGTCTGATGTGTGTGGCTGTAAGAGAACAAATCCTGCATCCACCCTTCAATTTTATCATCATTTTGAATTAAGATCAAATCCAAGAAGACTTGGCTTACAACTAAAGCATTTATATAAAGCATTTTTTTTCAACCTAATTCATAACATCTTGAACAAGAACAAAGGATGGTGGTTTGAGAATTACTTACTGGACTTTGAAACAAGAGAATTGATAAATGTAATACCTCCAGCTTTTGACTGGGGTGATACAGAAGAAGGGATTTGTAACATTTAAGGGACTCATAAAAATAGTGTTGTGTTTTCAATGAAATCTGCAGGTGATACTAATGGGAACATATTGGGGATTCTAGTGAGAATAAAGGATGACATAAAAGGACCTAAAAGCAATAGCTGTAGGCAGAACATAGAATAGAATTTACCTTAAAATGCTGTCTGGTGCTGTACAAAGCACGGCTATGCAATGGGTGGGAAAAACCTGGAAGGAAATTAGTATTGAGTTGAAAAAGCTAATGAAGAAAGCTGACAAGAAATCAGATGAGAACATGATATGTGATCTGGCAGTACAACAAAGTTTCTAAGGTTTGAAGGTAGAGAATCACATTGCAGGGAAGAAATGGCAGGTTCTGTCTGCAGATGACAAAGGGGAGCCTTACCTGCAACACTCAAATCAGCTTCAGTAGAAGAAAATGGTACAGACTGGTTCAGCCAGTTAACAAAAGAGACATGGAGGTTGAAAAATAGAGCTGAAGAGAAAGAAACAACAGATGACAGGTTTAGAGACCACATAAGAAAGAATGTGAGATGTAACATGTAGCAGGAGATGAGGTATAACAGAAATCCTGCAACATTCGAAAGAGGAACATTCTTTGTCTAGAAATTGTTCCTGTAAGGCTAGTGATGTTTCCCCAGAGAAACTGTGAAAACACGATTACTCTGGATTTCAAGTGAAATTAGGCAAGCTCCTGGAAGTTCTGTTATCAGGAGCTCTGCTGTTTAGAGGCCTTGTAGGAATAAGACAAATGAGAGATTTATGGTAAATGTTGTTTTAAAAAGAAACTTTATTATAAAAATTTAACATGCAATAATGACATGGCAGGCTATTTGGAAGACAGAGGAAAACATCAATTATAAGCCAACAACCCTAATACAATTGGTAAATATAATTATCTTAAATTTTTAATCATTTTCCTTACGCAGACCTATTTTAATGCAGTTAAAATGATGTACACACAATTTTGTTTCCTGCTTTTGTATAGTGTGTGAAAAACATTTTCTAAATTGCTACACTGCCTTTTTATAATTTAAATTTCTATCATGCTATAAAAGGGATGTATGTAATAATCTCCTAGTGCTCTGTGCATTGATTTTCCCATCTAGGGCACACGTATTTATTTGCCTGTTTCTATTGGTGTGGAGTAAACAACCTTATAAGAGAGCTGTCTTTACACTTAACACTGCAAGGGGTAAGCAGATGCGAATGAGTCATCTTGCTTCTCCACCTGATACTCAGTGGATAAGGAGCTGATATGCAATTGGGAGTTTACCATAGCACACCAAGCCTTGAGCAATATGTTTTGAAGTTTGAAGTCTTGAAAAGGGAGTTTGAAACATTTTTAACTCTGGCAGGGGGCCTAACTGAATTATAAACCGGGATCCAATAGAAAGCAGTCGACTTTCAGAAAGCAGTCGCCTTTCAAGAAGCAGCGTGAAAGAAGTCCTCTGCTTAGCCTTGTTCGGGGAGAATTTGCTTGGAGAGCATCCTTTCTGGAAACGCTCTCCTTTCTCCATAGCGTCAGCCCAGGGTGGGACAAGTGCTCTAAGAAGATTCTTTCTGGGGTTTGATGACAGAAGAGCACTTGGTGAAGTAACCAAGGAAGGAAAGCTCAGCATTGCTTATCCTTACCGCTGCAGAAGCTTTGCCCAGCTCTCAGGGCCCGTGAGGCTGTCTCGTGAGTTTTCCTCTTCAAAATGCAGTAAAATATGATCTCACTGATGTCATGGGCTGAAAACTAGCTCTGCTACTGAGGATTACTATTCTATCAGGCTGAAAAAAGTCTCGGTATGAAATGCCAGTGCTTAAGGCATTGCAGTGAACTGATAAGCTTCCGATGGAGCCATTTAGCTGTTGCGGAAATTATGAACCTCATTCTTTGCCACAGTGGCAACTCAGTTTTCACAGATTGGTCCACGTATCCCTAGAGAGTGACTGAAGATTGATTAGTCCCTGTTGGATTTCTTCCTAAATTTGGGATTGTTTTGTTAGAAGCCAAAGATCTTGGATATTCAACTTCTAATCTAGCCAGTGCTGGGAATGAGAGGATGGAGAGGATTTGAACACCCCCCTGCAGTGTGGCGGATTTCTATTTTCTGTGCATTTGCTTACACTTACTTACTTCTTCCTGGCTAACAGAGAAGCTGCAATCGATTCACCTGATGCATCTATGGACAGAACCTTATTCGAAATGTACCACATGTTAACACCACACAATCCTCCTTGGATTCAGGATCATATTGTTCACTTACTTTTAACTGTAATAGGTGTGTTGTATGTCTGAACAATACATAACAACAGCCCAGTAGAGAGTTCGAAGTTCTTAGAAATTCAGCATGAAACTTTTGTGCAGAAGCTTCTTTGCAGCACTGTAAGCAAGCAATTGGTGTGAGGCAACTTCTGTTCATGTGTGCTGTCTAAAGCACTTTGGGGTTCTGCAGCGGAGACCAAGCTGACGTACTCTGCTGATTTCTCTCATCAAGTTAGCATTGCCAAATTCTGTTGCAGATAGGCAATGGAAAGAAAACACTTATGGGCTTTAGGCTTTGTCTGAATTTCACAAGGACGGAAAGAACAAATCCAGGGATCATTAGTTCAGGGGACCAAATCATGCCACAGGAACACATCTTTAGGGTTTGGTGACGTTTTGCAAAACACAACTCCAGTCTGCCAATTTTTCCAATTCGTTAGTGGGAAATATGCCACAAAAGTTTTTCTTTTCTTTCCCCCCTACACAGAATACTTTTTTCCTTCTGCTTATGGAAGCAACAAAAGTTTACTGTAAATCATGATTCTTTCTAAGATGTTTTGGATCTTGAACCTTATTTATTTTTCAGAGGCTGTGTTCATATCACCTTGGTATGGCCAGTTTGTGCTACATAATTGGATGTGATGTGTTCTTACATTTTACTTCTTTGGTAGATCTGTTTAGGATTCTTTGCAAATGAAGCTCATCTCAAAATAGCAGAAGACAACCCTAATCCTAATAGAAGAAGTCTGCTCTAATGAGTTGGCCCGGTGTTCAGAAAAAAAAAAGGGGGATAAGAGAATGGCCTGAGAAGACTCTTAAACTGCGACAATCAAATCTAATTGGGTAGGTCAAGGCTCACAGGCCACTTTCAGTTTGAGTAAGAGCAGGGAGTATCTGGGAAGATAGGGAATATTGTAGGAGCTTGAAACTTTCGCCTCTTGGCACAGTGAGAACAAGCTGGAATATTTTAATTTGGTCCTTTTGCTCTTTATTCCTTATACATGTGGAATGTGAGTGGCTATGTTATAGATCTATTATTGTTACATTTATATTTATTTCTATCCTTGGTAGTCCTTGAGTTACTGGCCACTTCACCAAAGTAATTTAAATAAATTCTGGCTTTTTGCTATTTGATGTCCAAAATTAAGATGTTTATGTGGAATTGACATCATAAATGAATTCTTAAAACTTACATTTTTAGTTTTCAGGTGAAAACAGATATTACTTAAATAGAATTCTGTATGACTTTTTCTGAATAAATAGCTCAAGTTGCTAAATGAGAAAATGAAATTGTATCAAGAACTCACACTAGCTTAACATGTTTACAAATGTCTCATTATTAAATAATTTTTTAATATATTTTTATTGGGGAATTGGGGGGATGGGAACAGTGCTGGGGAATTGGGGGAAGGGGAACAGACAAGTTGCTGTCCTTTTGTTCTTCAGTCTAATTATGGAGGACGTTGCTTCACTGGCCCAAGTTGGCACCATCACTGCGCTCTTCCCCGGGCGAGGCAGATCAGTCGCCGGCCTCTGGACGGCCGCTCACTGCAGCTGCTGGCTATACATGGTAGCCCATGGCAACCCCCTGCCACAGGGGCTGCAGCCTACGCCATCTCCAGCGACTTACTGCAGCCCAACTCCAGGTTGAGCTGTTGTTCAGCATCTTAGCTGTGGAGGGCAGTGTCACTGGCCCTCATATGTGGGATCCGAACCGGGGCCCTCTGGCGTCCCAAGCCAGTTCTTAACCATCGCGCCACTAGGCCGGCCCCTAAATCATTAATTTTTAACACAGCTCCTGCATTTTCTTGATATGTTATTGCAGGGATAATTAAATATTAAGCTAAAAATGGGACTAGTATGGAATTTAATTATTTTATTTTATTGTTATAATCAATTTAGGAGATATTTGTATTCAGACCATTTTATTTTAATAAATTAATTTATACCTTTTTAAGATATATATCATTCACAAAGACATTTTAATTTTGAGGTCTCTGGTTCTCTTGTGGCCAGAGGATCCAAAGAGATTTCCTGAACTTCTTTTTCATGACAGCTTAAAAAAAAAATAATCAGATCCCTATGAATTGGACAAAAGAATATCTTTGTTATGCTATCTTTTGTATAAGAAAGATGGGGAAATAAAAATATGTACATGTATATGTTCACGTGAGAAAAAAATACACACAGGAAGAATAAACCAGAGACCACTGAGATTCATTACCTACAGGGCATCATTGGAAATGGAGTGAAAAGATAACAGTGGTGTGGGGAGGGGACCAGGGGAAGGTGACACTTTTGGAACTATGTTACTATTTCACATGGGCGAGATGTCTATATCTATATATGCAATCAACAAGAATGAGGGGCCCTAAAATTGAATACATACAAAAATAAATGAAGCAAACTGTATAAATGAACAGCATCGGTGTACTGAAGGGAACTGGGGAGACTAAGTAACTTTTGAACACAGTATTTTGACTGTATACTCTCCTCAAGCTAAAAACAAAACTCTCAGCAAGTATTGAACTGTAATTAGATTAGGCTGCCTATTCACAGAGGCATGAGTTAGCAATTGCTGTACATTTTAGGATTGAGCAAATAAGTAAAACTATATTATGGATAATGAAAGCCAGATTTCTCACGGTGAGAAGAGGACGTTTCAGATATAAAAATGGGAAAGAATAGAATGTACCCTGTAACAATGAATGGAAATTGAATCAGTACAACTCATGGTTTTTAATATATGTAGATAGCTAGATATATAGAAAGTGCATATAGGTGTGTGTGTGTGTGTGTGTGTGTGTGTGTACGTACATACGTGTAGAGTGCATGTATATAGACCTTCATCTGTTTCTTAACTCTGTCTTCTGAGAGCCCAGAAGCAATGACACATTTGGAGAAATAAGCACATCCAGCATCTACCTAGATCTTGGTTTCTTCTTCTTTTTCTTTGTTTTTTTTTTAAAATATGGAACGCTTCACGTATTTGTGTGTCGTCCTTGCACAGGGACTATGCTAATCTTCTCTGTATTGTTCCAATTTTTATTGTATGTGCTGCCGAAGCGAGCACAAGATCTTCGTTTCTAAACACTGTTTTCTACTAAAAACAACTTGGGTTTCTTGGAGAAATGGCAGGTTTCAGAATGAATAGGGGAAAGAACAAACTGAGCCTGGGACATCTTACTCTATCAAAAAGTGAGGAAACGATCAAAGAATTGTGTGGATATAGCAAAAGGACGTAGAAGTCAGCTTAAAGGGGCTTCTATATCCAAATCTGGGATAATTTGAGCATCAAGATAAATAATGATAATAAAGGATTATACCCTATTGAATAAAGTAAGAATTCATGAGTCCAGAATGACATAAATAAATAATGAATGAATAAGAAAGGTAAGCTCTTTACTGTAGAAAGTCAACTTATAAATGTAGATGAAATTATGTAACTAGGGAGAAAATGCCACTTGGCAAACCCATCTCAATTGTTATTGCTTCTGGTGAGAATTGTTAATAGACGCCGAAACAAGTAAATGAAGGTTTGAAGAGTAACAGTATGTTTCCATCACCTCCAGATATTCCCCCCACAAGACACTTATTAAGTACAACCTAATTGCTTACTCCATAGAACTTAACAGCCTAGTAGGGAAAGTAAGTCCAGTAACTTGAAAACAAGGCAGCAAGTGGTGAGCACCTTTAGAGAGTTATAAGTGAGGTGATGGGAATTGGGCAGGAAAAGACTTCATGTAAAACATGGCATGTGAGATGGTCCTGAAAGATTAGATAGAGCTTTAACAGGTGGAGGAAGGAAAAAGATAACTTCAGGTTGAAGAGAAACAGTCAAGTTGTGAGCATGTTGCATTTTCTGCTTTTTCCTTACAGCCACCTTATCTAAAAGAATTGTCTCCAATTATATTAAGATCCTCTATTGACTTTTAGGTAAAGGGATTATGACCTCTATACTGACCAGCTGCCACCCTAATCAAACAGTTCTAATTATTTTTAATTAAATGTGTATGTTATTGGTATGGGTTATCTAAAGGCAGTACTGTAAATACAATTATAAATCTTTTTCTATTCAATATTATATGGTCTTGCCCTATCAATTTGTTTTATAAAATTCCTATTTTATAAATTCTTATGTAAATTTTTACCTATCTGTACAATGAGGCTCAGCCAGATTCTTTAATGCATAAATTTTTTTAAACTTCTTTTAAAAAATATATATATTTTAAAAGCTACACTAAGGGTATACTTTCTCTAATGTTAGTTCCTTTACAGCCTAGACCGTGACCCAGACACCAGCTTTTCTCCCTTGTGGCGTATGAAGTTCACGTTGGGACTAATTCTTCACTGGATAGCTTCATAAATTTAGGCTGGAATGTTATCAGTTTAGACTTCGTTTGCTAGAAATGTGACCTACTCCATTTACCTATAACAGCTCATTTGATTTTTTTTTCTTTCTTCGTTTTCTTTTGCTCAAGACAATAGCACCGCCACAGACTGCATGGTTAGGTTAACACTTTCATTGCTTTTTTTTTTTAAAAAAAATCTCTCCTCTTTATTTTTTTTCCTTATTTATTTATTTAAAATTAGTTTCAGGTGTACAACACAGTGCAATAGTTCTACTTTTTACCCCTCAAAGNAGCTGTAGAGGGCGCAGCATCACTGGCCCTCATGTGGGATCCGAACCGGGGCCCTGCTGCTCAGAGCTGGCGTCCCAAGCCAACTCTTAACCAACGCGCCACTCGGCCAACCCATACATGCATTATTATCACATTTACTCTTTGGCAACCTTAGGTAGTAAGCATTCCGATTACTACCATTTTACAGAAATAAAAGAAATAACTGAGGCACGAAGTGGTTAAGTTCCTAGCCCAAAGTCACACAGCTAGGAAGTGGTCAGATGTGCCCCAGACTAGTTAGTGCTTCTCACACTGGAATGTAAGTGCATGTGAACCACCTGGGGATCTTGTTAAAACGCAGGATCAGATTCAGAAAGTCTGGGATGGGGCCTGACATTCTGATTTCTAGCAGGCTTCTAAGTGACAGCAGTGCTGCTCTCCTTGGCCCATGCTTCAGTAACAAGGCTCTGTAGTCATTCTTAAGAACCACTCTAAAAAATGTTTTCATTATAACTTCCAATTTGTCATTCCATCAGGCAATTCTGTAAACACACATACTGGGCATTTGACATCAATATCTTACTTTCCTTAATTTTTATTGTGATAAAATATACCTCACATAAAATGGACCATTCTAACCATTTTTAAATGTACAGTTCTGTGGCATTAAGTTCGTTCATATTGTTCTGCAGCCGTCACCACCATTCATCTCTAGGACCTTTTCATCATCCCAAACTGAAACTCTGTCCCCATTAAACACCAACTCCCCATTCCCTCTCCTCCCCAGCCTCTGATAACCACCTTTCTACTGTCTGTCTATATAACTTTGACTACTCTAGGTCCTCATATAAGCGGAATCATATAATAATTGTCTTTTTCTGACTGGCTTATTTTATTTAGCATAATGTCTTCAAGATTCATCCATGGTGTAGCATGTATCAGAATTTCCTTCCTTTCTGAGGCTGAATAATATTTCTTTGTACTCATATATCACATTTCATTTACCCATTCATCTGTCGATGACACTGGGATTGTTTCCACCTTTTGGCTATTTATTGTATGCAGATAATGCTGCCATGAGCATGAGTATACAAATATGTTCATCCCTACTTTCATTTCTTTTGACTATAAACTCAGAAATGGGATTGCTGGATCATATGGTCATTGTACCAATATCTTACTTTCTAAGATACAAGTTTATGTTTAAGTTATTGTTTATGTTACTTCTTTTTTAACATTTCTTAAAATAAAATATGAAAGGTTTGGTAGAAAAAATTGAGTTTTCAGTACAGATTTTCATTAAGTTCTGTCATCTATAGCTGATTTGTGATTTTCAGCCAATCACAAAACAATGTTGAGAAATGTTCTTTGGTCCTCAGGAGATGGGTAGTTGGTTGATGACCCCAAGTAGAGAATTAGAGAGTGCTTATGTTCTAAAATAAATCAATATCGAAAGGGCTTATGTCACAGAGAATGTTTTGTGTGAATGAATTCAAGACTTCACCTAACAAACAGGTATTCAGGGAATAGGGAAGCCCGTTGTTAAAGTTTTATGTTCTTTCTTTAAGACTTCCTGGAGCAACTAAACGAGGACCTTCAGAAACTTTATGGCATGGCATCTCTTTCTCTGAGATCTTTAACCAAAGAACATATTAGAGTCTCATCTGTTTACAAAAGTTGGATGCAAGATTCTGGCTACTACCTAGAGGTGTTTTTTTGTTTTTTTTTTT
>NW_017731608.1:1332377-1338930 GCF_001890085.2 Hipposideros armiger
TCTTCTAACCTCATTCTTTACCAGGTATTGTCCTCATCCTTTCTCATAGTGCCTTAGAAGCAGCTTCCTCCGCTACGTTTCCATGAGGGAAGAAGCATGTGTACTTTGCTTTTTCAGATAGCATTGGTGATACTAACAGGAAGAACTTAATTCTACCCCAAGTGATAACACTCTATGTGAAAGACGGACTACACACTTCCCTCTGAACTTGGTCAGGGAAAAGAAAAATGGAATAGATGGCTCCTGAAATTTTTTCCTGTTCAGAGATTCAGATTTTTTTCCCCCCGTTTAAATGGTCAACAAATGAAAAGTGACATTTGGAATTACCACTGTCTCTCTGTTGCTCACCATCTTCAGCTGAGTGTCTGCTTCTCTATAAAGATTAACACATTTTCCACTCATGATTTGTCAGGGAATTTAGGGTTTTTCTGGAACCTGAAGTCTGCCTTTGGTCGTGTTGATTACTGGATAATTGCCTATTCTTGGGTGGAATTTCCATTGTTAGATTACGCCAAGCTCTCCAGCCTTTATTTCTTTGGCAGAAGAATACAAAGGCAATGGAGTGTATTTTTTCCCCTTCCCCAGCCCAGCTTAAACAATGACTCACTTGGGCCCTGGGGCTTTGCTTCCTACTTTCATTCAGGGGCCACTTTCTACCCTGGGTCTTCTTATTTGCCCTTGGAGTTCTGTTTGGAACCTTTTAGGTCCTTTGGCACATGGTTTTTACCCTGAGGTTATTGTCAGAGAAGTATGCAACACCAACCCCAACCTGGAACAATCTAGCTGTGCCCTGTAAGCCATGTTGTTCTTAGAGCAGCTGACATAGGTCAGAGAGAGTACAGAGAGAATATCTTTAAGGATATGTAATTCCAAATAAGGTAGAGGGAGAAGTATTCTCCAAAAAGATATGAGTGCCGATGTCATCCAATCAAAGATGGAAAGATTTCCCTCTATATGAGGTGCTCTGGCTAAAATTCCCTCAGTGTACATAAGTGGTGGGTGGGAAGTATTGAGAGGAATCGGACCCCGTTTTCAGAGGGATATGGTTCCATGAAGAGACTTCCTTACAGAGGACTTGGTATAATCAGAGTTTTGTTGGAGAAAAAAATATTTTCCCCCTTTCTGGTAGTGGTTCTATCTGGTCTTGATTTTCATTCTGATTTCAGCCTTCCATAACGATCCATCTAATGATGGTTTTTTGCTTTTTCTCTTTGCAGTTTTAACAGTGTATGTCAGGGCACTCACATTCTCTTTCGTGAATTCAGCTTCATCCAAGCCACCCCTCACAACAGAGCATCTTTCTTACGGGCCTTCTGGAGATGCTTCCGAACTGTGGGCAAAAATGGCGGTAAGTCTTCCCAAATTCTTTTCTTGCCTTTTTTTTCTTCCTTCCAAACTCCTCTTCCTTTTGTTCCTATAAATACTGTTTGAGTGCATGCTAGTCAAGGCTCTAGGCACACCTTACTTTTGAGGAGCTATTTGTCTTGTGTCAGGGATACTGCCTGCATTACCACCACCATCCCCATCACTAATGAGCGTATTAAGAGCCAAGGGTAGCTCTGAGCACTTTACATGTAGTAGTTCATTGACTCTTCACAACACCTCTCTGTGGCAGATACTGTAACCCTCATTTTGAAACTAATGAAACTGAGGATCTGAGGGGTTAAGGAACTTGGCAAGGTTAAACAGTAAACGCTGGGGCCGGATTCATACCCAGGCAAACTGGCTCCAGAGCCTTCGCCCTTGGCACATATAAAATACCATGCAGCAAATTCAAGCAATGATGTGAATACAAAGAAGGAGACTCCTGAGCTGGGGGGAATGGGATGGGGGTACTATTGTTAGAGGCGGGGAGAGAATGGGTTAGAGAAGGTTCTCCTGAGAACTGGCTATTTGATCGAAGTTGGGAAGGAAGAGTAGGCGTTATCCACATGGATAAAGGGGAGAAGGCATTCTAGGTAGAGCATGTGCTGTGGTGTGGAAGCATAAAAGAACCTGGACTATTTAAGAAATTGAGATCAGCATGGCTAGAGTTTGTGAAGGAGGTGAGGGGGAGATGAGCCTGTAATGAAATAAAAGAAAGAGTCAGGTCCTGAAAGATCATGTTTTGCGTAAAAAAGAATTTGGATTTTAGACAGAAGAGTGGTGTGATGATATCTGAGTTCTAGTAAGAACATTCAAAAGGCAGTGTGTGGAAATGGCTTAGAGGGTGAGACCGGAGGCAGGGAGCACAGTTAGGAGACTTGTAATATTTGAGGTGAGAGGTTATTAATAACAAGAGCCAAAACTAAGGCAGCATTCATGGGGATGGAAGGAGCATGTTCAGAAATAGAGTTCACAGGATTGGTGATTTGGTTTGTCACGTAAGGTGAGTGAGAAGACTACTGGTGAATTTCCAGGTAAGTGTACAGTCCTGGAGCATTACGTACATGTACATTGTTCTGTACCATCTTTCCCATCCATCTCCAGAACTTTTTCATCTTCCCAAACTAAAACTCTGTACCAGTTAAACACTAACTCTCCATTCTCCCCTTCCCCCAGACCCTGGCAACGACTATTCTACTTTCTGTTTCTATGAATTGGACTATACTCTAGGTATCTCATATTGGTGGACTCATGTAATATTTATCCTTTTGTGAATGACTTATTTCATTTAACATAATGTCCTCAAAGTTCATGCATGTTGTGGCAAGTGTCAGAATTTCCTTCCGTTTTAAGGCTAATATTCCATTGTATGTGTATACATTTTGTTTGTTTAAGTCATCTGTTGATGGTCCCTTGGGTTGCTTCCACCTTTTGGCTAATGTGAATAATATGATACGTTAAGTTTTCAAAAAAGTGATATTTCTTTGGGACACAGTTAAAAAGCTTCAGTAAGAAGCAGGAAATACTGGTCAGGTTCTAGAAATACAGATTTTGGGAAGTAGAATAAAGTTTACTGAAGTAAGTTTTTGTTTCACCTTAAAAATCCTTGAGAGAAGAGCTATGTGCACTGGAAAATGCAAGTAATTTTTATATTTGCACACTATTGGTTTGGCATATTCTGATTATAGTCTAAGGAAAATATGAAGAAAAACACTGATTGAAAATGTCTTTATTGAGACTTTATCATGATGAGATGAAGGGCAAAAGATACCCATTAAGATACCCATTCTTCTGGGCAGCCGGTTGGCTCCAGTGGTTAGAGCACAGGCTCATAAAACCAAGGTTGCCAGTTCAATTCCCACATGGGCCAAGGAGCTGTACCCTCTACAACCAGATTGAAGACAACTACTTGACTTGGAGCTAATGGTTCCTGGGAAAACACACTGTTCCCCAATAAAATTTCTTTAAAAAAGAAAAAAAGAGTTTCTTTTTCAAAATGGCATTCCATTCTTACCTTCAGAATATTAAAATAGATTAAATTGCTCCAAAATGTTCAGATTTAGGATCTCTATATCAAAACCTTTGTTCACATCTGTTTTCAAGGGGCTATTTGTAGTCCCACCTTCACATTATGTGTTATTCCAAAATAGTATTGAATACCTTTGAGACAGTTACTTTAGTGATCCTTACTTAAAGTAGAGGAAAGCCTAAACTATTTCCTCATTCGTTCACCATGCATTTCTGGTAGACTTACCATGTGCCTGGTATTAGGGATGGAGTATGTGAACAGGGACACTCCCTGTTTTTGTTGAATTTATAAGATTTCCCCATCTTGCTCTAAGGGACGCTACTGCTGCTGTATATATAGCTACTGAAACATTTTTTCCTAAAACTCCTTCTACCTAGTACTGTCTCATTAGATCATTTCCACCATCCTAAGAAATAGGTAAAGGAGGTATTACTGTGCCCATTTTATAAATAATGAAATTGTATAACTTGTACAGTCAGTCGTACAGTGGATTAGTAACAAAGTGGGGAGTAGAACTCAGACATACTAACTTGCTAATGTGCTGTTTCTCCTATTTCTACTGCTCCAATCAGACACAACTTCTGTGACATGAACTCTAGAGGTCATATCTCAATTACACTGTTGTGCAAGAAGTACTGAGTATACTGAGAATAGCATCATCTCCTTTACAGAAAAAAGTACAAGTGGGCAAAAATCATTGTGACCCAAGTTTAAGTGAAGTAAGGACCTCAGAAAAACTCACTGGTCTGTACGTAAACAAAATTGGGATCTGTGAATGTATGGTGAAGATTGTGCTATTTCATCAGAACTTGTTTTTCCTAATCCTTAGTCAATACAAATTTATTGAATACTCAATCCTATGTTGAAGAATAGTGCAGTCAGCTAGAGCTGGTTTCTGTGAAATAGCACATGGAGGAGGTAACTATGGAAAACAGTCTCTAAATATCCTTAATTCTTTTCCTGATTTAGAGGTGAGGGCTCTTCAAGAATTTATTTACTATCACAAGGGATCCATATAGCATTTGGACTCTAAGCAGATGTGGGTTTCTTTATCTTTCGTATAGCAGCTGCCAGCGATTCATCCAGCTGCTGAGAGGGAGCACCTCCAAGTTCTCCCTGTTTCTTCTGTGCCATAAACACGACCCAGATTTTATGCTGGATATTCAGTGCTATGCATCTTAATCAGGCAGCCTCTGATTTCTTAAAGACCAAGTGCAACATTTGTGTCTAGGTAACCCTAAAATATTTGGTTAAATAGTTTTAATATATTCTCAGTTTCTTCCAGGAAACTTTAGAATCTTTTTCAGTCCCAGAATGTGTCAGTCCCCAATTTTAATCCAAAATGAGCAAAAACATTCAGAGGCAAGGTTCCAAAAGAAAGTATTTACTAAACCCCGTTTTTTTTTTCATTTAGAATGCCTAGTACCAGACTCCTACTCAGTGAAGCCACTACTCTGTTATCCTGCAGATCACTTCCTTCGAACACCATATACATATTTTAGCATTATCAAGAGAAAACTAACCCTTTGGGGAGGCAGCAATAGAAAAGCAGAATTCCAGTATAACACATCTAAACATGAAGCCACCTGTAGAAAACTTAAGGACCTGATCCTTTCTGGCAAGAAACAGTTTATCCAAGTTTTTCCAAGTACAGGGATGCAGCGTCATTTCTGCATATCTGAGTATTGAACTGTGCTGATTTTTCTATGTCTGAATTTCAAATAACCTCCCGAAGACTATAGTGAACCTCTTGCTATGGAGGCAACTTTAGACTTGGAAGCAAAAAGATCTATTCAAATGCAATGAGCCTTTAAAACTCAGCTTCCCACTTTGGTGTTTCTTTCAATGTAGGAAGATTAATCTGAATTTTCCAAGTCTGGCAAAGACTTGGAAATTCCCTTGAAGTAAATCTTCACTTCTGTTTAGGGTTATTGGCTCAAAAGAGCTTTTCCCTACAGTTTATTTTCACAGTTCATTAGAATTTAATTTTGAGCTTTGTGCTTTTACCAATGAAGATAGATAGATAGATAGATAGATAGATAGATAGATAGATAGATACATAGATAGATAGAAAGAAAGATAGATAAGTACTTCCTCGTCTGCCCATGAAGAAGTACCTCCTAAGGGAATTGTCCTTTCATAAACAACTAGAAAATCAAAGTATCTGAAAAAAACTGCTTCAGATATTGGACAACAGTCAGTGCAGGACTGTGGTCCTTGAGAACCAGTTGCCAAGCGACAGTACAGGAAAGATGGTCAAAGAGCCCGGCAGCTTTGACTGTTGAGGAGTTGAGTTGAGGAGGCAGCGACTGGGGCATAGGGAGACCAAGGTGGCCAGAATTTGCATGGCAGAACACCAGAGACAAGGGAGTTGCTTGGTGAGCTTTGGAGAGCCCCAAGTGGATATTTGAGTCTTTGGTTACAAACTCAGTACATGTGTGGGTTGGAAAAAGAACCACCAGGAAACAGTAGGCCAGCAATTCCTGGAGTATACACGGGGCTAGGAGTAGTTCACACTTCTACCAGCCAGAGTGGAGAAACCTCAAAATACACAGGGCATTGGCATTGGATAGAGTCCTCGGCAGTTTAAAAGCAAAAAGGATTAAACCAATCTGAATGTAACGTAACTGTATACCCAAACCAAATTAAACTCCTTAAAGGAATTCAATAAAATGCAGTACTCAACAACATAAAATTCACATCCTAGCATCCAATTAAAAGTTACCAGACATTAAAAGAAGCAGGAAGATATGACCCATATCCAGGAGAAAAATCAATCGCTGGAAACACAGACCCAGAAATGACACAGATAATAGAATTAGGACCTTTACACAGTTATTTAAATCATATAAATATGATTAAACGTGTAAAGGAAAATATGAATCTGATTAGGAGATAAATGGAAGAGATTAAAAAGATCCAAATGGAATTTCTTTTTTTGTTGTTTTAAAGATTTTTTATTGGGAAATTGGGCGAGGGAAACAGCTTTGGGGAATCAAAGAAGGGGAACAGACAAGTTGCTGTCCTTTTGTTCTTCAGTCTAGTTGTGGAGGACGTCGCTTCACTGGCCTATGTTGGTATTATCATTGCGCTCTTGCCGGGTGAGGCAGTCGCTCGCCGGCCACTGGACCGCCGTTCACAGCGGCTCTTGGCAGCTCA
>NW_017731608.1:1339292-1341364 GCF_001890085.2 Hipposideros armiger
TATACAGTGTGGTGGTCAGGAGTCTACACTGTCTATGAAGTGGTCTCCCTAACAAGACATGAGTCCATCTGGCCCCCTAAAAAATCTTTACAACGTTATTGATTACATTCCCCAGACTGTCTTTTCTATCCCTGAGGCCATATTGTAGTTACCAATTTGTATTGTCTGGTCCCTTCCCCTTCTCTTTCATCCCCACCCCCTCCCAACTAGCAACCATCAGTTTTTCCTGTGTCCCTGAGACTATTTCTGTTTACATTTCTCATTTATTCAGTTCTTTAGATTCCACCTATAAGTGAGATCATACGGTATTTGTCTTTCTCTGACTGACTTATTTCATTTAGCATAATGTTCTCTAGGTCCATCCATATCATTGCAAATGGTACGATTTCCTTCTTCTTTATAGCTGAGTAATACTCCATTGTGTAGCCAAGCCAACTCTTAACCAACATGCCACTCTGCCTGCCCGCAAATGGAATTTCTAAACTTAAAAAATACAATATCAAATGAAAATAACGGTAAAATAGCAATTAACATTTAAGTGCTTCCTATGTGGATTATCTCATTTTTCTTCACAACAATCCTATGTGGTAGATAGATACTTTTATTATCTTCTTTGTATAGAAAATGAAACTGAGATTTATAAGTTAGATAACTTGTTCTAGGTCACACACCTAATAAGTGAGAAAGTCAATGGCAGTGAAGCCAGAAAGCTGACTAGAGAGAGTATTGTTTTTATAATGTGTTCTCCATCAGATGGTGTATGAGATGCTTGAAATACAAATGAGTAAATGACAATACTTGTCCTTAAGGAGCTCACATTCCCAGAGAAGGAACAGAGTAGTCTAGAAATAGTTTCCATAAAGTACAAGTGATTATTAGAGCCACGTATAAGATTCAGTGATAGTACAAGGGAGAGAATAGTTCTTTCCTGTAGAAGTTGGGGAAGGCTGTAAAGAAGCAAAGACAGTTGGGATGGATCTTGGAGTAGTCAAAGCGTTAAATAAGGGGTGTGTTCTAAAAAGAAAAAGCAAGATTTTCGAAAATATGATGACATGAAACAACATGGTTCCTTTGGGAAACTCTTAAGTAAATTTTGGCTGATGCTTAGCACATAAGAAACATCAGTCAGTCAGTAGAAATTTACCAATTTGTGTGTTATTTTCACATGTGACACTGACAAAAGTATGGAAAATAGAATGGAAAGCAGGTGGTAAGACTGAAGACAACGACCAGTTAGGAGCCCATTACAATAGAGCAGGAAGTCGCATGGAAATGAAGCGCTATTTAAGGAGCTGGTTTGACAGGAGTTGCCCATTGATTGGGTGTGAAGTGTGGGAGATGAGTCAAGATGAAGCCAGAATCGCAAGTATTGACAGCTTCATCCCTCCCTTTCTCCTTTTTTTTTTTTTTCCTATTTCACCATTTATGTTTTACTCTGAATTCACTGTGGTTTTGTCTCCATAGTCTAGGTATATTCATTCATTCAACAGACTTTTCTGTATCGGTTGCTAATGATAAAGCAGGGAGTGGATAAGACAGAAATTCCTGCTCTCATGAGGTTGTGGTCTAATAATCTGAGATTGAAAAAAAAAAATCCCTGCTTTTATAAAAGGAGCTCACATTGTAAGAATCAGGGAATGGCAGTGGGTCTCTATGATCATAAGATAAAAACTTACTTATTCCGAAAATACCTCGTGATATAGTGGGTGAAGTGATCTCAAGGGAAAATGAAGACAATTTAGGCTGAAACAAAGCTTTTGGTCTGATTTCTCTATGTAACTGCCGCAAACTTCCATTTGATTTTGCTTGTCACTGATCCTCATTCTCACCACTAAAAACCGTGCTGTGCAGATTAACAGTGCTTACTTCAGGAGTGGGTGGCTGTCCTGTTTAAAATATTAGAGTATTTGTTACTTTTGTCTTTTGCAAACAAACGAAAATCCTTTCAGGTAACCTCTTCACTCCAGTGGCTTCCTCTGGCCAATAAACAACTACTTCAACCTCAAATTCCTGTTTCCTAGCTCTCATTTCACTTATTCTCCATTTCTAATTTTCTCTTCTTTTTTTTTTTT
>NW_017731608.1:1341909-1359955 GCF_001890085.2 Hipposideros armiger
TCCCACCCAACCCTCCTCATGCTCCATACATAATACCCTTAGGTTGCTACCCTCTCTTTATCCTTTTAGGTCTTAGTTTAAAGGTCAGCTCCTTAAAGGAGCCTTCTCCGTGACTCCCTTTCTCATCTGAATTAGATCCCTTCATTATTCTTTTTCAAATCATCCTGTAATTTGTAGTCATATCATTTATTACAGTTTCTGACTAAATATTTTTTGGATGACTCTTTACTTAATGTCCATCTCCCTTATTAAATTGCAAGCTTTATGAGGGCAAGAACCTTGTTTGTTATGCCAAATAACTTTATTCCTAGCACCTAACATACATAAATGATTTCTTTTGTTATTTAATATGAAAGCTCATCATTTCCCCATCACTGTACAAAGGATACATTGTTCAGTAGATTATATTATCATCTCTTTTATTAGAAGGTAAGGTTGGTTTTGAAAGTCTGCTTTATACTAACTTTTCAAATTGTATAGGAGCCTTGATTTAAAATAATAATAGCTACCACTTATTGACCACCTATTATGTGCAAGGCACTTGAGTGTCTGAACTTCATGTTCAAAGTGCCCTCACAAAAGATGGGCCCATTCAAAGCTATACTATATTAAATGACACCTAATGAAAATATTTAGTACCCACTGGTGCTTCCAAACAAGGATTAGAAAGATTTAGATCATGATTTGCTTGCTAACTTACACATTGGTGAGGACCTGACTAGTAGTAACTCCTCTCCTTCTTTTGTATTCTGGACCCAGCCTTTATGCTGTGAACAAGATCACAAGCTAGTGGTTAGCTGACTACACGTGCCTTGGCCGCAGATATGTTTTCTTTGGCTTGCAGTGTTAAAAATATACTTTTTAAAAATTAGATGCCAACGTTTAACATAAAAATCTCAATTCAGTTTCACTTAAAGAATGGAAAAATCCCCCCAGCACCATGCCCACATTCCAACAGGGAGACAGTTCGCCAGGGCAGAGGTGCAGCTGCTCGCTCCAGATCGGGCATGTGGCTTCAGATTTACCGCCCCCCCAGCTGCCTTTTTCCCCTGCTTACATTTCCTGCCTGGCCTCTGGAGGCATCTGAGTTTTCTCCCATTGCTAGAACTTCTTGGTCCATTTATAATCACTTAAAAGGTAGAGTTACACTTTTGATTCAGAACAAGGAGTCAGGAGCTTATTTCTCAACTAGATTCTCTTTCTCTTTTCTCCTTGTGATCATGATTTCTCAAACATTTTTAGAAATATAGGATGATGGAAGGAGAACTGACTCTGGGTGGTGAACACACAATGTGATATATAGATGATGTATTACAGAATTGTACACTTGAAACCTATGTAACTTAACTGTACTAACCATTGTCACCCTAATAAACTTTAATTTAAAAAGTTAAATAAGTAAGTAAATAAATAAATAAATAAAATTAATTTTTAGAATTACAGGGACCTTGGAAGTCATCTCGTCTTGAAACTAGGTCTAGGGATTTTTAAGTATATACGTATATTTTTCTCTTTATTGTGGTAAAATATACACAATATAAAATTTACCATCCTAACCACTTTTTAAATTGAGAAATCGTTTTTTGGTGGTAAAATGTAAAAAAACTTAAAATTTACCGTTTTAACCATTTTTAAGTGTATAATTCAGTGGCATTAACTACATTCACATTGTTGTGCCAGCATCACCACCATCCACCTCCCTAACTATTTTTTCCCCAAACTAAAACATTTTACTCATTAAAAAACAACTCCCTGTTTCTCCCTCCTCCATCTCCTGGTAACCAATGTTTTACTTTCTGTCTCTAATAGTATTTGACTATTATAAATACCTCATATAAATGAAACCATACAATATTTGTCCTTTTGTGTATGACTTATTTCACTAAGCATGCTGGTTTAGTTTATCCATGTTGTAGAATTTCATTCCTTTCTATGGCTGAATAATACACAATTCCATTGTGTGTATTTACCATATTTTGTTTATCCATTCATCTGTCAGTGGACACTTTGGTTGTTCCTACCTTTTGGCTATTGTGAATAACACTGCTATGAACATGGGTGTACAAGTGTCTGTTTGAGTCCCTGTCTTTGTTGTGTATATGCTTAAGGAGTAGAATTTCTGGATCATATAATTCTATGTTTAATTTTTCAAAAAATTGCCATGGTGTTTTCCACAGTGGCTGCACCGTTTTCCATTTTCACCAGCAATTCACAGAGGTTTTGATTTCTCCAGATCCTCACCAACACTGGCTATTTCCTGTTGTTTTGATAATAGGCATCCAAATGGGTGTGAAGTGGTAGCTCATTGTGGTTTTGATTTGCACTTTTCTAATGACTACTGATGTTGAACATCTTTTCATGTGCTTATTTGCCATTTGTATATCTTCTTTGGAGAAATGTCTATTTAGGTCCTTTGCCCATTTTTTAATTACATTGTTTGTTTTTTGTTGTTGTTTGAGTTGTAGGAGTTCTTTATATATTCTAGATATGAGTCTCTTATTAGATATATGATTTGCAAATATTTTATCATTCTGTAGGTTGTCTTCTTGCTTTTCTGATAGTATCCTTTGATGCACAAAAAGTCTTAATTTTGATGAAGTCCAATTTATCTTTTTTTTTTCCTTCTCTGTGCTTTTGGTGTCATATCTATGAAATCATTGCCAAATCCAACATCATGGATTGTTTTCATCTGAGTTTTATAGTTTTAGGTCCTAAGTTTAGGTCTTTGATTCACTTTGAGTTAATTTTTGCATAAGGTGTAAGGTAAGGGTCCAACTTCCTTCTTTTGCATGTGGATATCCAGTTTTCCCAGAATCGCTTGTTGAAAAGACTTGTCGAATAGTTCTTTCCCCAATGAATGGCACCCTTGGCACCTTTGTTGAAAATCAATTGAGCATACATGTGAGGGTTTATTTCTGGGCTCTCCATTCTGTTCTAGTGGTCTATATGTCTGTCTTTATGCCAGTACCATACTGTTTAATTACTGTGGCTTTGTATTAAGTTTCAAAGTTGAGAAGTTTGAGTTCTCCAACTTTATTCTTCTTTTTCAAGATTGTCCTGGCTATTCGGGGCCCCTTGCAATTCCTTATAAACTTGAGGATCGGCTGTTTCATTTCTGTGAAAAAGGCTGTGAGAATTTGGATACAGATTGTGTTGAATCTGTAGATTGCTTTGGGTAGTATTGACATCTTAACAATGTTAATTAAGTCTTCCTAGTCATGCACTTTGGGAGTTTTTCCATTTATTTAGATCTTCTTTAATTTCATTCAGCAGTGTTTTATAGTCTTTCACTTCCTTGGTTAGATTTATCTGTAAGTATTTTATTCTTTTCATGTAATTATAAATGGAACTGTTTTTCTTAGTTTCCTTTTCACTTTTTCCTATCTAGTTTATAGAAATGTAATTGATTTTTGTACACTGATTTTGTATCTTGCATCTTTGCAGAATTTATTAGATGTAACGTGTTTGTGTGTGTGTGTGTGTGTGTGTGTGTGTGTGTGTGTGTGTGATCTTTAGGGTTTTCTACGTAGAAGAGCATGTCATTTTCAAATAAAGATAGTTTTACCTTTTCCTTTCCAATTTGGATGGTTTTTATTTCTTTTTCTTGCCTAATTCCTGTACTATGTTAAATAGAAGTGGCAAAAGCAGGCATCCTTGTCTTGTTCCTGATGTTTGGGGAAAGCTTTCCAGCGTTTGGCTTTAACATAAAAGTGTACCAAGAAAATCATTATTCATACAGATAAGTAGCTGCAAATACTAATAAATTGGTTTTTAACATCTTCACATACAGTCACATTTTTAGTTATATTGATCCAAATATTCAAAAAAGGAGTGATAGTAAATTTTTGTGTCAAAGCTGAGTTACTGACATACCTGCCACATTTCTAATTGATGAATAATGACTTTGAAGATATCAATGAATGATTTTCTCAGCTACTTTAAAAACTTTATTGTTTGAAGAAAAATAAGTGTATCTTATAACATATATATGAGTTGTTCAATGGTGTTATTTCTTAAAAAAGTAAGACACCTTAGAGGCTGATATGGATTGAATTGTGTCTCCCAAAATTCATATGGTGAAACTCTAACCCCCAATGTGACTGTATTTGGAGGTAGGGTCTGTAAGGCTGTAATTAAGGTTAAATGAGGTCACAGTAGAGCCCTGATCCAATAGGATTAGTGTCCTTATAAGAAGAGGAGACACCAGATAGCCTGCCCCTCTCTCCACCATGTGAGGACACAGTGAGAAGGCGGCTATACTTTTGCCCACAGTTTCAGTACAGAAAAATTAATTTTGTTTCGCATGTTGAGTCCAAATCCTGTTTTGAGTCATCACTAACATTTTATCTGAGACTGCCTGTGGCAGTGTTGTAAGCTTAAGTTGAGCTATTCAATTTATCTAAAATATCAGTAAGATTTCCAAGTTATTGAATCTATATTTAATGGATTTACTTAAGGTAGAAATATTAGTAATTTCTTATTTTATTTTACTATTGTTCTGACAGCTGCCTTATGTCCACTGTTAGTATAAAAAAATACATTCTGATATTGCTACTGATACCTCTGCAAATAATTCTGAAAGGTCTGCAGTTTAAAAGCCTCCTCTTAATAATATCAACAGTCCGTATCAATTTGTATAACATATCCAATCATGTTTTGAAAAGTGCGTGTATAATTTTAACTGCTAGTGCTTATCTCCACAACATCTGACGACATTTTAAGCCCTTGTCGTTACATGATCCACACTACTCCATACATTTTTCCCTGCCATTGTGTTTCCAGCCCCCCCCCGCCGTATAAAAACTATACTGTTACCACTTGATTTGTTTGCATCTTAACACCTAAGACTTCTATTTTATAATTATCAAGCATTTTCTAAAGTAATAACTCTATTTGGTTCCATAACCACATCATAGAGAAACAAGTAAAAGAATTTGATAACATCTATACTCTCACCCAGTAGAATTTAAAGGTGTTATATAATCTCAGCCTTTATGCCACTATAGTCCTGGATTAAAAAGAAAAGAAAAAGACCAGCAGATAAAAAGCTTCCTAATCAGTGACACATTTACCATCTCAAATATATATATTTATGGAACAGGAGAAACTCCACAATGAGTTAACCTGAGAGCACAGGTTGATAGTGTCGTTATATTAAAATTTACTATGTGACGTATGAGTATTTCAGTGTGCATTTTGTTACAGATTTTAAGTAAAAGTATGTTTTTAATAAGAAAAGTATTAAAATTATGCATTTATAGAGCCTTACAAATGCCTGTGAAAAAAATTCTAGACTTCTGATTTGAAAACTACTGATGTACTTCAACCCTTACCCCTTTGTCTAGATACTGTATAGAACGGAGGCCCCAGGTCGCCCAGCTAGTTGGTAAATTCATGTCTTCTGACTCTCCATCAAGTGCTCTTGCCCTGATACTACATAAACATAAATATATTTTATGTCATTTAGCCCCTGAGATCAATGTATAATTTCCTAGTTTAAAATGTAATCAAAATACCTAAGGCAGAAGAATGTATTGTAATTGTGATTTTTATCTTCTTTCATTGTTTTACAGATGGAAGAAAGGTAGCTACAGTTCTTTAATTTTTTCAAATTCTTTAATTTTAAGTTCTATTTTACCTGTCTTCAAGAGAAAAAATAAAGTTATTCCATCTTTTATTTAAAATTTTAAAATCATAATTATTACTAAGGGGGTATAGTACTTGGTTTACTGCATAGTTCATGCTTTGAAAGACATAATAAGCAGAATTTGGAAGTTCTTAGAAAATACAACCTAGGGGTTTTTGGTTTTTGGGGTTTGTAAAAAATATTTTTATTAAATACAGCTAACATACAATATTATATTAGTTTCAAGTATAGTTACTTAAATTTATATACTTAAAGAAGTGATCACCATGATAAGTCCCAACAACCATCTGACACCGTACCACGCTATCACAGTATTATTGACTGTATTTCCTATGCTGTATATTACATCTCCATGACTTATTTGTTTTATACTTGGAAATTTGAACCTCTTATTCCCTTCACCTTCCCCCCTGCTTTTTAAATTTTCCAATTACAGTTGGCACTCATAATTATTTTATATTAATTTCAGGTGTACAACATTGTGGTTAGACATTTATATATAATTTAAGAAGTGATCCCCCTGACTAGTCTAGTTGGCACTGTACATAGTTATTATATTATCGACTATGTTCCCTGTGCTTTACATTACACCCCCATGACTGCTTTGTAACTACCAATTTGTACTTCTTAATGCCTTCACCGTTTTGTTTTGTTTTTAAAGATTTTATTGGGGAATTGGGGGAGGGGAACAGTGTTAGGGAATTGGGGAAGGGGGCCAGCCAAGTTGTTGTTCTTCAATCTTCATTGCGGAGGGCGCCAATTGCCACCTGGCTGCCCATCGGCAGCTCATGGCCTCTAAGCTCAAGGTGCTGTGTTCAGTCTTAGTTGCGAGTGGGCGAAGCCATCATCCCATGTGGGAGTCGAACCAGCAGCCTTGTTGTTAAGAGCGCATGCTCTATCCACTGAGCCATCCAGGTGGCAGCTCAAATCAAGGTGCCAAGTTCAGTCTTAGTTGCAGGTGGGCATAGCCCACCATTGAACAGGCAGTCTTGTTGTTACACCAGCTGAGCCATCCTGCCACCTGTTGGCCGCTCAGCGACAGCTCAGCTCGGATGCAGCGTCACTGGCCCATGTGGAAATCGAACCTGCGGCCCTGTTGCTCAGAGCTCGTGCTCTTAAGCCAACTCAACCAACTGAGCCACTCAGCCGGCCCTGCCTTCACCTTTTTCACCCTAGCCCCCAAACTCCCTCCCACCTATCACCCCAATAAATTTAGTACCCATCTGACACCATACATAGTTATTACAATATTGACTATATTCCTTATGCTATACCTGACATCCCCATGACTACTTTGTAACAACCAATCTGTACTCCTTAATCCTTTCCCCTTTTTTCACCCACATTCTCAATCCTCTCCAGTCTGGCAACCATCAAAATGTTCTGTGTCTATGAGTTCGTTTGTTTTGTTTGTTGGTTTATTTTGTTCTTTAGATTTCACATATAAGCGAAATCACGTTGCATCTGTCTTTCTCTGTCTGACATACTCCACTCTGCACAATGCCTTGCAGCTCCATCCATGCCGCCGCAGATGGCAAGAACCCATTCCCTTCCACGGCCGAGCAATATTCCATTGTGTATACAAGTCATATGTACTACATACTCTTTATCTATTCATCCATAGACAGACACCAAGGCTGACTCCACATCTTGGCCATTGTAAACAGTGCTGTAATGAACATATGATATGGATGCACATGTCCCCTTGAAGTAGCGTTTTTAGTTTCTTTGGATATACATATCTGGAAGTGGGATTACTAGGTCCTTCTTTGTCTCTAGTTATAGCCTTTGTTTTAAAGTCTATTTCGTTTGATGAGAGTATTGCTACTCAAGCTTTTTTTTTTATTATTCCATCTTCATGAAATATCTTTTTCCATTCCTTTACTTTCAGTCTGTGTATGCCTTTCCATCTGAAGTGAGTCTCTTTGTAGACAGCATATATTAGGGTTTTGTTTTCTTATCCATTCAGCCACCCTATCTTTTGATTGGAGCATTTAATTCATTTACATTTAAGGTAACTGTTGATAGATATATTGTTATTGCCATTTTATTTTTTATTTTTATTTATTTATTTTTTAAGATTTTATTGGGGAATTGGGGGAGGGGAACAGCATTGGGGAATCAGGGAAGGGGAACAGACAAGTTGCTGTCCTTTGTTCTTCAGTCTAGTTGTGGAGGACATTGCTTCACTGGCCCATGTTGGTGTTATCATTGCACTCTTCCTGGGTGAGGCAGTCGCTTGCTGGCTATTGGACGGCCACTCATGGCAGCTCATGCCAGCTGCCAGCCGTTCACGCTGGCTGCTGGCCACTCACAGTAGCTTATGGCAGCCCAATGCAGCCCCACTGTAGCCTACGCCGTCCCTAGCCACTCAGGGCAGCCCAGTTCCAGGTTGAGCTGTTGTTCACCATCTTAGCTGTAGAGGGTGCAGCATCACTGACCCTCATGTGGGATTCAAACCGAGTCCCTGCTTCTCAGAGCTGGCATCCCAAGCCAACTTCTAACCAACGCGCCACTCGGCCGGCCCTGTTATTGCCATTTTATTATTCATATTTTTTATTTGGGGTTTTTTTTCTGTCTTAAATCCCTCTAACATTCCTGTAATGCTGGTTTGGTGGTGATGAACTCCTTTAGCTTTTTCTTGTCTGGTAAGCTCTTTATCTGTCCTTCAATTCTAAATGATAGCTTTGCTGTGTACATTAATCTTGGTTGTAGGTCCAAGTGTTTTTTTTTAAAGTTAGGCTGAAGTGAGACTTTATCATGAGTTGTTATTAAGCCTATTCTCTAAAGTAGATTTACTGGAAAATGGAATGGTATCTCTTAGGCTTCAGAAATCTCTTCTCGTGGTTCTGTTAGAAACGAAAGTAAATGACTAAATTAAAGTTTACACACCATGAGTCAAAATAAAACCACCTTAAAGATGTCAGTTTAATAAACCATACTCAAATTTGGTTGTTTTGGTGGATTTTAAGCTGGAAGTATATAAAAGCAAGTATAAGTAGTGTTGAAAATTTAATCTTTTCCAGTTTTATTTTGCTTGGCATACCCTGTCAGTCCCACTGCCACCACCTGACCCTAATTAAGAGCTCTAATTAAACACATCAGAAAAGTTGTCAAAAAGACAAATTCCTTGATTCCTTCTCCAATCTACTAATTCAGAGTCAGCAAGGGCGGGACCTGGAAATTTATTTTTTAACAAGCATTTCAGGTGATTCTTATTATAGGCCCAAATGTGGGAAACATTGAATCACTTCACTTTTTTTCTTTGCTCCAGTCCTTGCTACATCAGCAGTTTTCAACCCTGGTTGCATATCAGGTTCACTTAGGGAGCTTTCAAAGATACTAATGCCCAGACTAGTTAATCAGACTATTTAATCAGACGAGTTTAATCAGAATCTTTTGGGTTGAGGCCTACTCATTTTTTTTTTTAATGTTTTTGGTAAAAAAATTTTTATTGCAGTATAACATGTGTAGAGAAATGTGCAAAATAATAAATGAACAGCTGGATTCCCACAAAAGAAACATACTCATGCAATGTCCATCCAGGTGAAGATAGAGAACATTACTAGCACCCCAGAAGCCTCCCTCTCCAGTCATTAATTAGCCTCCCTCTCAGATAACCACTAGTCTAACCTTTGTCTCCCTAAACTAGATGTGCCTAATTTTGAACTTTGTGTGGCCAGAACCACAAAGCACGGACTCTTCGGAGTCAGGCTTCTTTTGCTCGACATCACATTTCTGGTTTGTTGCTGGGTTTAGCTACAGTTCGTTCTTTTTCATTGTTGTGCAGCATTCCATTTCATATATAAGCCACAGTTTATTTATGTATTCTACAGTAGGTAGTACTTGGGCTGTTTTCAGTTTGGGGCTACTACAAACACGGTTGCTATAAAAATGCTTTTGTGTGTCTCTTGGTGTATAGGTTTCTGTTTGCTGTGTCCTTAGGAGTGGAATTGCTGGGAATGTATAACATATATTCAGCTTTAGTACATACTCCTGGATTTGCAAAGGGATTGTTGTTTAACTGCAGTTTATGAGCGCTCCTATCGCTCTGCATCTTTTTGTAGGGCCCACACATTTGAAAATCTCTGCAGGTGACTCCGATACACATTGAAGCTTGAGAGCTACTGCATGACCTTTTATAAATATAATTCTGTGACGCACAGGCCTGGGCTTGTCACCCCTGCCTAGAACATCAGTGCTTCTGTGTTGCCTGCTAATGAAATAGGCATTTCATTACCTTACATTTTAGGCCACTCACGATCTAACCCCAGCTTGTCCAGCCTCTGCTCTCCTACTCATAACCTACACTCTCACCACACAAAGACACTCATGTCCCCCCAGAGGCTCCTTAAGCTTTTCCCCTTGCACACCTTTGTTTCTGCTTTTCTATCTGTGTAGAACTTTCTCACCTTGCTGCCCATCCTCAAGTAGAGCCAGCTCAAGGAATACCTCTCCTGAAAGTCCCTGTGATTCCCACGTCCTCCCCTCTTAGCCCTCCCTTACCTCCATTGAAAAATGATCTCTCTCATGGCACGTATTTATCATACCTTATATTTAGTTACCGGCAAACATGTAATCTCTTTACTAAGGTATCGCATGTGGTTAAGAATTAATCCATTTTTATGACTTTCCTGCCTCCCATACAGATTGTAAATTTGTACTGTCAAGCCCCATGGGAGGCTCTAAAGAGACAGACTTTAGAGATAAGTGGTCTTTTTCTTGCATATTGCTGTGTGACCGTGGTCAAGTTACTGTTTCCAGGCCTTACTTTTCTCATCTGAAATATGGATTGTACACTGCTTCAGTGTTGTAAAAACTAAGTGAAATGACGGACTAAAGCATTTAGTAATTTTGGCACATAATAGCTGCTCCATCAATGCCAGTTGCTTTTGTAATTGTTGAATCACTGTTCGCTCCTTGAGGCCTGAGACGGCATATTTTCTCTCTGAGTCTCCCTCCACTCAGTGCCTCTGCTTATTCATATTTTTGAACAAGTAAGTGGTGGGTGAATAAGTCAATAAATGCCTGCTGGATGATCCAACGGGCCATGCTTATTTATAGTCCATTTCCAATAAGTTCAGCCTGTCTAAGAAGGAGCAGTTGAAATTTCAGCCTAACCATTAGATACCGACAGAAAGTAGGGCTTTTACTAGAAACTTTAAAAACTATATTTAAAAGGCCAAATCCCCAGTTTAACCATACAACAGCTGCTCTCCTTCTGCTGCCAGGAAATAGGGAAAACCCTCCAAGAGCTATTTGCTGTTTGTTTGTTCGTCTCCTAATAAACATGCCGTGACTTGGGAAGAGCACACACTTCCCCTGCAGGCAAGCGGGTTTGGGAAGTTGCATGTAGCAGCAACAGGAAGAAATCCCCCACTCCGTGGGAGAGGTTCTTACAGGGTCCCGGTTAAGCCCATTTGCAGTTTTGCTGAGTTATTTACTAAGATGAAGGGACTGGGTGTGGCAGGTCTGAGATTCCTCCTGGGAAGTCACTTCAAGAATCTCCTTAATTTCCTCGCCCTTCATCTTTGTTCTCTGGCTTTGGTGGAGGGTGCAGTCAAGTCGCACCCTGTTGGCTGCTGTTCCCAGCACTGAATTCTTTGAAGCCGGCTGTTGCAGCCAAGGATTCCCTACCCTGTTCTTTTCCTCTTGCCCTGATTTCAAAAACAGTGCTGGAAATTCTCATCTGGCATGGAGATTGATGAGAAGGAACTCTGTGGTTTGCAAGCTGTTTTTCTAGATACATGGAACCAAAAAGGACCTTTAGAGCTTTAAATTATCATTTCTCAAAAAACCCAGTATTGATGGATTTTACATGAACAAATTATACAAAGTAAGCTCTGCCATCACCACTATCATTTAAAAGTATTTTAGTGCTGAGAGGCTGTACAAATGAGAGGAAACTGTTACCAGAGAGCATTTATCACTACCTCCGTCACTTGGGGGAGGAATGTAAGGATGTATTATTACATCTGATTGAAACTCAGGAAAGATGTGTAACAAAACTTATAAAGATTAATGGGTAGTCCACAAAAATGTTTACCAGATGACCAATATCTTTTAAAATATGAACAAATAAATGAATTTAACCACGTTGTAATCACAATGGGTCTGATGAAAAAAGAATTGGTAGTCTGAAAAATACATAATTCCAGTGTTCAGAACCTTATTGGTCATGCTAATTGGCCAATAATGCCCTGGAAGCATGTATGTACTTTTAAAATAAAATTAAATTCAGGAAGTAGTAATGGACAAGGAAGTGATACAATTCTAGGCAGACACTTAAAATCTCCATTTATTGTCTCAGTTGCAGAACAGCATGATGGTATAATACCATCTGTATGAAATTATATATTTTTATGTCAGTATAGGTTTATATACATACAAATGTTGTTAGTGGTTTTTCTCTCAGTGCTGGGATTTTACCTTTTCTTCACACTGTTCTATATTGTTTGAGTTTTTCAATAATGACCATGTAACAGTTTTAGAATTATAAAGCTGTTTTTATTTTGAAAACTTTTTTTTATTTTTGGAGCATCTCCTATGTGCCCAAAGTGGTACTAGGAGCTCTGAGATAAAGGAGAGAAGGCTGTGGCCTGGCCACAATCTAGTTGGGAAGACAGTTAGAGGCTGGTATAGTGTAGAGTTTAATCAGGTGTCAAGATATGTCATTCAAAGAAGTGCTGCAGGCCACCAGGAAGAGGAGAGGAAGCTGTCATTGAAGAGAAGAAGCTTGAAAGATGGGCAGAATTTGACTAGGAAGAAGGAAGAGGCTGTTTTAGACAACTTGAGCACTGAACTGATAATAACAGGAAACCAGCTTATCTCGACTAATAAGCAAATATGATTTGTGGCAGAGAAATTTGCTTTATTGCTAAGTTTATTCCATAAGATATCTTTGATATATTGCTAACTATATTTTAGTATACTTAAGCATTTTAAACAGAAGATCCAGAAAAACAAATATAATTATTCTATATGACTCTAAAGTGTTATAAAAACTGCTATAAACATTTCATTATTTTAGTATATTGAAGAAGGAAGGCTTCAGTACATGTGCTCTGTGAGCCTGTCATCTGTGTCCATAAGGTTGTTCTCAATTCAGCCAGCGGCTTTTTGTATAATTTTTAAATTTGTGATTAATATAGTCTTACACCTTTCTTTTTCTATTAAAAAATCAAAAAGTGAGTCATGAAGGATGGGAGCCAAAGTAAAATAAAATAAAATGAAATACTCACCGGCAAAACATATACTAAAGACTTTAAGATTGAGACTTTTCAAACAATGAAGTCAGGATTCACTTTCTTTACTTGCTTGGTTAACATGACTACACTAAATACTGTAGCTGTAGCCATGTAAACTATACTTATCATGCAAACAAGTCTTTCTGAGAACGGTATATTTGAACTTTTAAATATAAAATGTCAACCGTAAAGCTTTCCTTTTTGAGTTCATGTATTTAGTTAAGTGCTTTCAGTGTTCAAAGCACTGTGCTAGGTGATGAAAGGTGTGCAGAGAACTCATTCATTCATCTTTTCATTCAGTAATATTTGTTGAGTGTGTTCTCTGTGCCAGGTATTGTTTTAGGTGCTAGAACTGAAAGGATAAGGAAGATACAGTTCTATTTTTAAGAAGCTCATAGTCTAGCTGGAAAGAAAATGGACATGTAAATAAACAGTTACAGAGCACTAGTAGAAAGTATCAGGTCAAATATGCATATTTGTTTGCTCTCTTTATAGAACACACTAAAATTATAATAAGGAGTCGGGGGATATAACGCCAAAAGGACAAAGAGAACAAGAGAAGACAGTAAATGATAGGTGTCAACCAAAATTTAGAAGGTGGATGGCAGATGGATAAGTAGGAACTGATTTAGCAGAGAAAGCTGATAACTAACCATTTACAAAAGAGAACGGTATCTGTTTTTGCCAGATGTCTATTAATAGACGGGTTCAAGAATTGGAAGTGTCAGGTACTCTGAAATCAAGGTTGAAAGGAGAGCTGAAAACAGGAGGATTTTTTGAAAGTCTTTATAAGGAGTAAATAGATCCCCAAATCCTCTCCACCACGTCAAGCATCCGGGTCACACTACCCTTCTTCATCGGCAGAAGATTGGAGAAACTAAACTGGAGGAATTCTTGACTCAAAATACCAGGCTCAGAGCAGAGGTGAGATGACCTAGTGAAAACAGGAGAGTAAGCTCATGTCTATGTGCTAAATGTTGACACCTTCCCTTGCTTAGCTCTCAGAATGCTGGCTGCCAAATGGATGCCCCCCTCCCATCTCACCCCCCGACTGGCACAAGTTTGGAATATTTTCTGCAGAAATTGAAGTAGCCTTAAAAGAAGTCCCTACAAATGTGATATTTAGGAATTCTACAGTGAAATGACTAGATCTTGGCCTATTGATTGTACAGTGAAGCTCAATGTCAACAAGCTCAACTCATTCAGATAACCAGCTTTTTGGTAATCTCACTCTAAATATGAATGGACATGTTCTAACATGATAGCCAGAAGCCAAGCCAAAACCAACAGGTAGAGAAGGGGAGAACTCAGAAGAAGCAGAGACAACCCAAGGAGCAAAAGAAAAATTTTAAAAAGCCATCATATCATATCATAATATCCTCAGGGAAAGAAGAGAAGATATTGGATCAATTAAATAAGACTAGCTTTCTATAAAAAGAGAACAAGAAAGAGTTCTTGGATATTAAAAATATAATAGCAGAGATTAAAAATTCAATATAAGGGCTGAAAAGTAAAGCTGAGAAATTACCTAGAAGAGACAGAAATAGAAAATAAGAGAAAAAATACAAGAAAATTAGAGGCCCAGTCCAGGAGTATAATATCTAAAAAATTGGACTTCCAGAAAGAGAGAATAGAAGACCTATAATGCCATCAGGCTTCTCAACAGCAACACTAGAAGATAAAAACAATAGAACAATGTTTTCAGAATTCTAAGGGAAAATTATTTTCAACCTAGAATTCTGTACCAAGCCAAACTATTAATCAAGTATGAGAGCAAAATATAGATTTTTAGATGGGCAAGAGCTTATACATTTTAACTCCCATATAGCTTTTCTCATGAAACTACTGGATGATGTGTTTCATCAAGAAATAGGAATAAATCTAAGAAAATGAAATTATGGGATCTAGAAGCAAGGGGTCCAACACAGGAGAGAGAGGTAAAGAGAATTCTTAGGATGATAATGAAGGATAGTCTCAGGACAACTGTGCAGGAGAGCTAGAAAGCAACCAATTCAGATTGGAGTAGAAAGACAGTAAGCTCCAGGAGGAATGTCTGCAAGAAAATTAAAAAACAGAACTGATCAAACTGTTGTGTTGGAGTACATTCGGTTGGAGAATTAGAGGTTAATACTTCAGTTGAAGAAGTGATGATTAATTAATACTTAGAAACTCCAAGCAAACCAAGAAAGATGTAATTATTCCCTGAAAAACAAAAGGTTGTCTAAGAAAGAAAATGTAATCATAATATATCTTTTGGCTTGGCTGTGAATGATATTTACATAGTCATAAAAATGTAAATACTGAGTATTTTAAACTACAATTGATACTATATTTATATTGGAAAAATGGGGGATGGGAAGTGTGGGTGGGTGGTGAAAGGATAATTTGTCATCTTTAACTAAAAATCCAAAGAGAATATCTAAATTTCAAAAATCAAGAAATAAGGGATGGCCGAGTGGCTCAGTTGGTTAAGATCTCTCTCAAGAGTGCAAGCTCTGAGCAACGGGGTCACTGGTTCGATTCCCAGCCTGGGCTGAGCTGCCAACAGGCATGATGGCTCAGCTAAAATAAAATAAAATAAAATAAAAATCAAGAAATAGTAGCATAAGCATATTATTTAAAAATGCAAAGTAAGGGCTGGCCGAGTGGTGCGTTGGTTAAGAGCTGGCTTGGGACGCCAGAGGGCCCCAGTTCGGATCCCACATATGAGGGCCAGTGACACTGCCCTCTACAGCTAAGATGCTGAACAACAGCTCAACCTGGAGCTGGGCTGCCGTGAGTCGCCGGCGACGGCGTAGGCTGCAGCCCCTGCTGCAGTGGGTTGCCATGGGCTACCGTGTGTAGCCAGCAGCCACTGTGAGCGGCCATCCAGAAGCCGGCGACTGATCTGCCTCACTCGGGAAGAGCACAATGATGATACCAACATGGGCCAGTGAAGCGACGTCCTCCACAACTAGACTGAAGAACAAAAGGACAGCAACTTGTCTGTTCCCCTTCCCCAATTCCCCAGCACTGTTCCCATCCCCCAATTCCCCAATAAAAATCTTAAAAAAAAAAAGTGCAAAGTGAGAAACAGACGACTCAGTGAGTTTGTTAAGTGCAGTTGGTTAAAAAAGTCACTAGTGTAGTTTGGTCTGGAGTCAGTTGAGTTTGAAAAGCCAGTAAACCTCTCAAATGAACTTGTCCAGTAGGGATTCAAGACTGACATAGAGATTGGAAGTGAAAATATAGTCAGTAGTTAAATCATGTGAATGGATGAGATCACTGAGAATGAAGATGTAGTGAGACAGAGAGATAAGGGCAGAACTTTGGGGAATGCTTATATTTGAAGGTAAAAGAAGGAAGAAGAGTCAGGGAAGAAATAATCAGAATGTGGGAAGAGAAATAGTAACATTACAGAAGCCAAAGGACAGTTTCAAGGAAGGATGGGCAACAGTTTCAGTTGTCACAGGTGGAGGACTAAGAAAAGGTGTTTTGAATATATGGTTATTGCAAGATCATCCATCACTTTCAAGAGAACAGTTTTAGTTGAGTGACGGAAGCAACACTGAAGGGGTTACCAAGTGAATAAATGGGTGGTAAGAAAGGAGATAATGAATATAGCACACTCTTCTAAGAAATTTTGCTTTCACAAACAAAGAGAAAAAAGTAGCTTTAGTGAGTAGGTTATGAAAGATTTTTTTCGATTAAGGGACCACTTAAACATGTGTTGATAGATAGCAAGGAGTTAATGGACAAGGAAAGATGAAAGATGCCAGTATAAGGTGGATAACTGATAAAGTCCCGGAGAAACAGACAACATGGATTCAAGAGCACAAATGAAGAGATTAATTGGAGTAAGAGAAGAGAAAGATTTCTTTTCCCTGAGAGAGGGAAGCAAGAGGTGAGACTAAGTGAAGACATAGAGAAATATTAAGGTATAGAGGAAGAAAATGGAAGGATTAAAAAATCAAATGGCTTCGATCTTCTCAATAAAATGGGTTATCTGCTTAGAGTTGGAGGTTGGGCAATGGGTTAGTTTGGAAATTTGAGAATGGAAAATGTCTGGGGCAGCTGCTATCAGGAATGCAATGCAAAGTTAAAAGGAGATGACTAAAAGGATTACCCAGTAGCCATGAATGCCCAGTTGAGGTTAGATAGTATGAATTTGTAAGAAAGCCAATGAAAATGGCTTCTGGACTTCCTCCAAGAATTCTGCATCTCCAAAAATTGTATTAGTCATCATCTTGGCTAGGGAGGGGTTTCCTTGGAGTGTCTTAGGAGATAGCCCAGGATTCAAAAACTTTAGAACAATGCTTGCCTAAGGAGAGTTAACACTCAGAAGAACCAAAGAGCAGGTTTGCTTGTGCGATACTTCCGTCTGTGGGTCATTCAGAGGTCTTGTGGGGAGAGCCTTGGACAACGAAACAGAAATAGACGTAAAAGACTGAAGAGAAGCAAAGTGGTTTGGTATCAAAAAGACCTATAGCTGCATGGATATCTAGATACAAATCTGAGGGTGGGAACATGTTAGAGAACATCTGGATTCAGATAAAAGAAGAGCAGAAGAGAGGTGACATCATTGTGGGATTACACTGTAGACTACCTAGCCAGATGGAAAAAAGAGATAAAGCACTCTTGATATAGATCACAGAACTGGCCTGAGTCAGGAGAGCATGGTTATAGGGATTTCAAATGTCAAGACAAGCTCCAAGTCGCATTCAGCCAAAAAGCAGTATACTTGATTAATTCTTTTCTTCCTGTTTATGTTTTTCTGATCATTAAAGAAATACTTATTGTAGAAATGTAATAGTACAGAAAAGTATAATGAAGCAGGAAAACAGTTATCTATAAACCCACTACTGACGGCACTCATCGTTAATATACATGCTAATTATTTCTAGGGTTTTGTTTTGTTTTGTTTTGACTTAAACAATAGAAATTTATTTTTTCACAATCTGGAGGCTAGAAGTCCACATCAAGGTGTCAGCAGGTTTGGTTTCCCCTGAAGCTTCTCTCCTTGGTCTGATATATATTTTTTTTTTAAGATTTTTTTATTGGGGAATTGGGGGGTTGGGAACAGTGCTGGGGAATTGGGGGAAGGGGAACAGACAAGTTGCTGTCCTTTTGTTCTTCAGTCTAGTTGTGGAGGACGTTGCTTCACTGGCCCAAG
>NW_017731608.1:1360660-1366983 GCF_001890085.2 Hipposideros armiger
GGTTGAGCTGTTGTTCAGCATCTTAGCTGTGGAGGGCAGTGTCACTGGCCCTCATATGTGGGATCCAAACCGGGGCCCTCTGGCGTCCCAAGCCACCTCTTAACCAATGCGCCACTCGGCCGGCCCTATAACTTTTTTTTTAACATAGGAGTTTTTTCTCATGTATATTTTTCATGTATCTTACATATATATTCATATATATTTGAAAATTTTCTAAAAGTTTAAATCTTTGATTTACCTTCATGTTATATTCATCTCTTAGAAGGAGGAAATATGAGATGGTAGTTCTAGATGTAATTATGAAAACAATTTCACTATTTACTATTTGCTATTATCATTTACATTTTTCTGAAGATACCAGTCAATACTATTATGCAGAGGAAAGAAATAAGAGTTATAAAAATTTTTTTTTTAATTTTCTTGATTTTTAAAAATTATTATTAGTTTCAGGTGTACAAAACAACATAGTAGTTAGACATTTATACACTTCACAAAGTGATAATCCAAACAAGTGTACCAACCATCTGACACTATACATAGGTATTATAATACCATTGACTATATTCCCTGAGACTATATATATATTTTTAGTTATAGTTGACATTCAATATTATTCTATATTAGTTTTAGGTGTACAACGTAGTGGTTAGGCATTTATATAATTTATGAAGCGATCGCCCCAATAAGTCCAGTACCCATCTGACACTATACATAGCTTTTGCAGTATTATTGACTATATTCCCCATATTGTATTTCACATCCCCATCACTATTTTGTGACTACCAATTTGTACTTCCTAATCCCTTCATCTTTCTCACCCATCCTCCCAACCCCCACTCCCTTCTAGCAACCATCAGTTTGTTCTCTGTATCTATGAGTCTATTTCTGTTTTGTTTGTTCATTTATTCTTTAGATTCCACATATAAGTGAGATTCCATGGTATTTGTCTTTCTCTGACTTATTTCACTTAGCATAATACCTTCTAAGTTCATCCATATTGTTGCAAATGGTAAGATTTCATTATTTTTATAGCAGCATACTACTCCGTTGTATATAGAGACATAAAAATTTTAAAACCCAAGATAATCAAACTGAAATCTATTAGAAACACTAAAATTCAGCAAGGTGGTTGGTCAAAATATATTAAAACCAATAATGTATTTAAAAAATAATAGCCTTTATATGTTCAAATAAGAAAAGTCCCTTTTTATAATAGCAAAAGAAGGTTAAAAAAAATCTAGGAATAAATCTAACAATAATTTGCAAGAACTATATGAAAAAAGCTTTGAAACACTTTGGAAGAACCTGAAAGAAGACTTAGGCATATGGAAAGGCATGCTATGTTCTTCGAAAGGAGGACTTAAAAATCGTAAAGCTGTCAGTGTTCCCTAATTTGTCTATAATTAGCGTGATTTCAGTAAAAAATACCAACAGGATTTCATTTTGTTTGTTTGTTTGTTTGCTTATATTATTGAGACAAGATGATTGTAAAGCTTACACAAAAAAGTTAAATTGAGTAGAATAACCAGGAGTATTCTGAGAAAGAAAAGAAATAATGGGGTACTAGCTCTACCAGATACTAAAATTAATTATAAGGCTGTAGTAATTCTACCAATAATAGGTAACACAAAACACTATGTTCAGGCACTGTTCAAAGCACTTTAGATATAATAATTCATTTAATCCTCACAACAGCCCATTGACATTAACTTGCTCAAACACAGAGCTAATAAGTGGCAGAGGTTGAATTTAAACTCAGGTGCTCTGGCTCTAGTGTACCTTCATCACCAGGCTATATAAACATTCATTATTAGCACATGAATAGATAGGTAAAAATCGTGCGCCAGAATGAGAAGCCCAGATATTGACCCAGGTATGAAAATGGAATTAACCTATGTTGGGAGAGGGAGGGCATTTTAAATCAGTGAGCACAACTGGTAGCCATCTTTAAAAAAAAAAAATTGGACTCCTTCCTCACACGTTACATCAAAATAAATTCCAGATGGATCAAAACTTTCGATGTAAAAAATGAAACCATAAACATACTCAAAGCAACCACAGGAAAATGTTTTTATAATCTCACAGAGAGAAAAGCCTTTCTAAGTATGACTGACAAAAAAAACCTGGAAGCCATAAAAGAAAAGATTGATATATTTCATTAGATGAAAAAAATGAAAAATCTGCTTGACAAAAATATCCTATAAATAGAGACAAAAGATTAACAACAAATGGGAAAATATTTGCAATTTAAAATATATCATACAAAAAATAAAATAAAATATATCACAGATGAAGAGCTAATTTTCTTATATACCAAGTTCCTAAAAATTAATAATACAAATACTAAAAATTCAGTAGAAAATTGAGCATAATGTTTTCAAGATTCATCCATGTTGTAACATATATCCATGTCTTATTCTTTTTTTATGGTTGAATAATATTTTATGTATGGATTTACCTCATTTTGTTTATCCTGTCATCCATTGGTAGACATTTGGGTTGTTTCTACTTTTTGGCTAATTATTATGAATAGTGCTGCTATGAACATGTGCTTCTGGAAGCTCTCTTCCTAGCACTTACCATGCATATAATTATTTGCTTAAATTCTGTCTTCCTCATTAGACTGTAAGCTCCATTAGAGCATGTATCTGTCTTGCTTACCCTGTGTTCCTAGGATCTGGCCAAGTGCCTGGTGCAAAGTATATATAAATTAACATTTACTAAATCGTATTAAATTCAAGGGAAAACAAGATACTAGGAAAACTAAAATTGTGGCAAAATTCTGAAGATTATATAAAAAGTCTTCCTTTTTAAAATATTACATTGGCACAAAAAGAATAATGAGGCCTCGGTGAATGGTATAATATTAATGAATGAAAGAAAGAAAACAGAGCATTCACCTCCTATTTTGATTTAGTCTTCTGAGCCAAAGAGGATACTCTTTGGACTGGAAAAAGAGAAATAAACACTGGTTCCATGGAATGAAATCAGACATAGCTGAGATTGTAAGAGAACACCTAGCTGCTTTATATGAGCTCAGGTTCCTGGACCTAATTTACATTCCAGGATACTGAGGTCTAGCAGCCCATGAGCTGACTGAACCTCTGCTGGCAGCCTTCGAGAAAGTGTGCATGTCCTGGGGAGGGACCGGAGTTGGCGGGGTGTGAGTTTCAGAAGACTGGAGTCAAGCAAGGAACTAATGATATTCAGGAGGTTATTTCATATGAAGGCTGGTGACTTGATATTCATCTTGGGTGATAGTCTTCATGTGTTTATGAAAAAGAATAAATTGTGTAACTATTCAGAAAAGGAAGTTGTGATCACTGTAAGGCTGTGAGAGTTCATTGAAAAAGAGGGAGGCAAGGAGAAGAGGGGACAAAGAGGGAAGAGGAAAGGGAAAGAGAAAGCGCCCAGGCCTGGGGGCTAAAGAAGGCCTGATTTCAACCCCAGCTCTTTCACTTTTAAGTAAAATGACATTGGGCAAATTATTTAATCTCTATAAGCCAAATGTCCTTATTGGCAAAATAGAAATAATAAAAGAACCTACTTCATAGGGTAGTCCTGAGGGCTAAATCAAATAATGGGGGTAAAGTGCTAATTTATGTATCGAAATCACTGATGATTGTGATGGGAGTGATAATGACGAATGATGGTAATGGTAATAATACTGAAACAAGAGGAAATGAAATAGTCCCTTTTGAAGGGATTACTAGACTGGTAAATGGGGAGAGAGCTGTATTTAGTATAGCTATATTTATTATATTTGTTTAGTTTAATTGGATTTCAGTAAGACCTTGACTACATCTCCATGAAATCCTTGTGAACAAGTAGAAGGAACAGAGGCTGGATGATATATAACCGACTGAGCAGTTACACCTCAACGTGCTAATTAATAGGCTCCTATCATCTGGAAGTATAATTCTGGACTATGTTCTTAGCCAGTCTTTTTTTTTCCTAATCCATTATTTGTATGAGAGCATTGATAGCAAGCTAATCAAAGTTGGGAGAGACAGCTAATAAGCTGGCGGAAAGAAGCAGGACCTGAAAAGAAATAGTATAATACAGTGCAACAAATATGGGCATGGCGACAAATATGGGTGTACCACTACTAGCTGTGTGGCCTTGAGGAAATTACTTAACCACCTGAGCCTTTGTTCCCTCATTTGCATGGAAATAATACCAATTATTCCATGGTGGTTATGAGAATAAAAAAGATAATATATATGTATTAGTTATCTATTGTTGTATATGTTACCCCAAAACTTAGAGGTCTAAAACAGGAAACATTTATTATTTCACAATCTGAGGGTCAGGAATCCAAGAGCAGCTTACTCAGGTGGTTCTTGTTCAAGGTCCCTTATGAGGTTGAAATCAAGATTCAAATTGGGGCTGCAGTCATCTGAAAGCTTGAATTGGACTGGAAGATCTGCTTCTAAGCTCACTCGTATTGTTGACAGAAGGCCTCAGCTTTTCACCACATGTTCCTCATGGTATGGTAGTAGCTTCCCCAGAAAAAGTGATGGGCGGGAGGGGGAGACAACAGGCACAGGAAGCCATGGTGCCTTTTATGACCTAGTCTCTAAAGTCATATACTGTCACTTTCGTTACTCTATTCATTAGAAGTAAATCACTAAGTCTAGCCCATACTCAAGGGGAAGGGAATATGAATCCACCTCTTGAAGGGAAGGGAGTATCGTAGAAATCACTGCAACTAAAAAGTACTAAGTACAGTGCTTAGCACACAGTAGGTACTCCAAAAATGGCAGTTGTCCTTATGCTGTTATTAATATGCACCTAATACATCTGGTCCTTACTATAAAGCCATTGTGGGTAGGACAGGAAAAACGCATGGTTTTTCAAATTCCTGGAAAATACAGAGAAAGAAGCACCATATATTACTATATTCATTACTTCTGTTTTGTAAACTAAAATGAATGGACTATTTTTGTACTGCATATACTACATCAAGAGTAGTACTAATAAAAATAAATTTCAGTAACACTTAATAGGCTTATCAAAAATGTATGGTCAGCTGTAAATACCAGTGACATGGATAATTTGAATAACAGTTAATCTAAAATTTGATTTTGTTTGATTGTGTTAAGAGTTTTATATGTAAATACATATGGGTATTGCTCATCTGAGAATTTGTTGAATTTTGACTGTGTAATATACCAGCTTGTCTTTCTGAGTGTACTGCTGTCCTTTCCATTTAAAAATGGGCCACAGCTAAGAGTGACAGAGAGGCCCAGTCTACAGCAAAGATAAGAAGACTTGCTAGTTCACACACCTTCTCTGAGGGCCAGGAGTAATTTGTGTGGGTGGGGGAGTAAATCAACAAACAAAAAGTATTATATCAACAAAGGGCTCAATTAAGCAGGAGAGTTGTTGTTGACAGTAAAAATTTAGAAGCAGGAATTAATGTGGCTAAGTCACTGGGTAATCTAGATTTCCTCTGTTTATATATACATTTGTATACGTATGGGGTACATAGTGTCCATCATTAGCCTCAAGGATTGTCTGATGTTCATTGTAAACAAAAACATAAGAACCCTGGAACCCCAGGTGGACAGAGTAATTTACTGGGCCACTTTGGTAAGATAAGATCATTAAATTGAAGATATTGTCACACCTTAAACTGGTTAATTTACTAGTGTTTTGATTTGCATTAAACATTAGACAGATCCCCAGGCTAGTGTCTGACACAGTTGAACTCACTTTACTATCTCACCTACATAGCAGTCAAATCTCTCAGATTTTCAGAACATAGTCACCAGTTTGAACAGCAAGTAAAAAATGGTCCCTGAGGAGCTAGTGTTTAGAGTTTATATGTCTTTGTAGGCGAGGCAGGAAGTCTCCCAAGAGTTTCACAGGGAGCCTCCTCACTTACAAATCAGTAGCCCTCAAGTACTGATCCTCAGGTCAGCAGAAGATAAAAAGTAGTAGGGAGGAGTTGGGCGGACACCCAAAGTGTTGCTAGCCTTAGCCACACTGACAGTTGTGATAAATGTTATCAGAAGAGAGTCTCTCGAGATCTTAACAGCGAAGAGAAAATCCATATTCAAAACAAACAAATGAGAGAAAATCCATATTACAACAAGCAGACAGTATTTTAAAGTAATTTATCATGTAGGGGTCAAATAAATGGCTTTATTAATCTTTGTGTTTTTGTTTTTTGTTTTTAAAGATTTTTTATTGGGGAATTGGGGGAAGGGAACAGCATTGGGAATCGGGGAAGGGGAACAGACAAGTTGCTGTCCTTTTGTTCTTCAGTCTAGTTGTGGAGGACGTTGCTTCACTGGCCCATGTTGGTATTACCATTG
>NW_017731608.1:1368107-1378179 GCF_001890085.2 Hipposideros armiger
AAAAAAAAAAGAAAATGGATTCTCCCCTAGAACCTCCAGAAGGAATCAGCCCTGCTGACACCTTGACTCATTTTGGATTAATGGCCTCCAGAACTGTAAGAGAGTAAATTTTAGTTGTTTCAAGCCACCAAATTTGTGGTACTGCTTTATAACAGCCATAGGAGTCTAATGCATCACCCCATAGTCCTGACTTCATGGCTTATTTGCTTCATACTTTATCCTTGTATTTTTTCCTGTACTTTTAAATTACTTTATTACTTTCCTGAATTCAGCTGTAAAGTATGTGAATAACATATGTCGACAAAAAAAATCCAGCCTAAGAGAAAGCTTGTGAGAGTTTATTTGAGCCAAACTGATGACAATTGCCAGGAAGCAAAATCTCAACGGGTTGAGAAAATGCTCCAGAAAATGACGGTTTTGCATTTTATTTTATACATTAGAATCAAAGGAGGGGGGTTACTTGAAATCAATTGGTCATAGATTAAGGGGGTGGGAGAAAGCAAAGTGGAGAAATCTCTGGGACTGGATAAAAAGTAAACTGGAGAGTCAGGTACTTCTACATTGGTGGGTACAGGATAGTTAATAGTTAGCATTTTACAGCACATAGAGACGGTAATCAGGAGACAAGAACAACAATGAGGGATTCTGTAGTTTCCTGCTCTGGTGTGGTTGTGCCCTGGGGAACCCGGAAAAAGGGATTACTCTGACATTCCAAGGATATGTTATCTTAGATGCAAAAAGATAATAGGCATGCTCACTTAAGGTAAAGATTGACCTTTGTCAAGGAAGCTACAGGCCAAGGATGTGACTACCGGCCATGACCTGCTTTTAGTTAGGAATTTTTATGTTCAGGCCATCCCATGTGGTTAATTTCCATCTCTGAGTTTGTAGGGCCTGCCATGCTGGCCCCCCCTGAGCTTGTCAGGTTTAGTATGTGGCCCCTTTTTCGTCCACACATACACTATGTAAAAGTATCACATCAGATCAAGTTTAAGGAGGAGTGTTAAGAGTTTAGCTAAGTTACTCCATGGTATTGCTGCCTTAGCATCCATTTTGTTTGGCCTGCAGGGACCTTAAACTGCACTAGCCGCCTCATGCAAGCTCATGCTCTAGGTAACAGCCCTCAGAGTTATAAGCAAATGTAAGTTCCTGCTATGCCTGCGCCAACAGTGTCCCTTGTCTCCCAGGGCCTTCCTTTTTTTCAACCTTAGATAAGACCCCCCGTGGAGCTTACCAGAGCCCCACTCTTTTGGTTTGAATTGACCAATATGGCCTTAGCCCTGGAACCCAAAGCACTCCCCGAGGGACACTAATAAAGGGATGTTGCCCCAGGTCCTCTTTTCTCTCTGTCACTGTGTCACTGTGGCCCCTCCAAGTGTGCTTTGTGCCTCCTCCAGGACCTGTCAGTAAAAAACCATCTCTATTTCAGTTTCTCTTGTGATCTGTTGTTGAATTGGAGACTCACCACCAGCACAGTGTGCTCTACTTAACAAATGTTCGTTTAACACAGCCATAACAAAGAGGTATTTTATTTTATTTTATTTTATTTTTTTTTTTTTTTATTTTTATTGGGGAATTGGAACCGTGCTGGGGAATTGGGGAAAGGGAAACAGACAAGTTGCTGTCGTTTTGTTCTTCAATCTAGTTGTGGAGGACGTTGCTTCACTGGCCCAAGTTGGCACCATCATTGCGCTCTTCTCTGGCGAGGCAGATCAGTCGCCGGCTTCTGGACGGCCGCTCACTGCGGCTGCTGGCCGCTCACGCTGGCTGCTGGCCGCTCACGCTGGCTGCTGGCCACACACGGCAGCCCATGGCAATCCACTGCCACAGGGACTGCAGCCCACGCCGTCGCCGGCGACTCATGGCAGCCCAGCTCCAGGTTGAGCTGTTGTTCAGCATCTTAGCTGTGGAGGGCAGTGTCACTGGCCCTCATATGTGGGATCCGAACCGGGGCCCTCTGGCATCCCAAGCGAGTTCTTAACCATCGCGCCACTCGGCCGGCCCGAGGTATTTTATTTTCAGAGACTGTCCTGTTCTATGGCTGTCCCACCTCCCAGCCTTTCCTGTGGCTACAATGGAAAAGGGGAAATGATGGGACTAGTGTTGTTAAGTATATAATGAAGGGAAATCTTTACAAGATGGGGGATCAACACACAGAAAAATGTCCTGTCACAAGAGTCAAACCAAGTAATCATGACCCACATCTCTGAAATGCAGTTGGTTTCCCCCATTCCCACCAGCCTTTATTTTACAAATTTTCAAACCTACAGGCAAGTTGTGGGAGTAATATAAAGGCACCTGTATGCCCATCACTTGGATTCACCAAATGCTAACAGTTTGTTACGTTTGTGCACAATAAGTAGGCAGGTAGGTCACTGAAACTTATCCCTACACACTTCACCTCTTAAGAGTAAGAACATTCTCCTATTCCTCTGCATAACCCCAATGTCATTATCACATTTAAGAAAATGAACAATAATTCCATAACATCCTCTAACATCCAGTCCAAGTTATAATTTCCCCCATTGTTCTCATATATATGTAATAACTTTGTTTTCTGACCCAGGATTGAATCATAGTTTGCACAACATAGTTGGTAATGTCTGTTTAGCTTCCTTTAATCTGCAACAGACCCCCTCCTATTTTGTTTTTCACATGTTTTTCTGGTGTGTTGCCTGACCCTTCCTGACTCACATGTTATCTCCACAGGGCACGGATTTGGTCCCTTTTGTTCATGGCTGTATCCTCAGCATTGAGAATGGTGCCTGGCACATTGAAAGACTTAGTAAATATTTGTTGAATAAATAGATGAGTGAATGAATAAGTAATACGAGTATAATGAGTGTCAGGAAAGGTGGTTTAGAGAATGCCACAGGGGCTGAGACTCTAATCTGTTGTTTGTGTGTAACTCCGTTTTCCAGGCTTAAGCTGCAGGCTCATTTTACATATCAGTGGGAAAATATAAATAAAAATTGAGTGTAAAAAAACACCCAAATGGAAACGTTGGTCAAGAAAAAGAGGTACGATAACAGTAAAATCACAAGAGAATGAAATTTCACATTGAGCAACAAGGTGATATGACTGTCAAGCTAAATTAGCCTTAGAGTAATACAAAAAGAGCAGAGGCCACAAGGAGACGGTGATTGTTTTACTCTATTTGCTCCATTCTTTCACTCATCAAGTATTTATTGAGTGCCTACTGTATATCAGGAACTATTTTGTAGATTTTTGAAGGCCATCTTTTTAAATTAACCATGCAATAATAGTAAGGAGAGAGAGTCACAGTTTCATTTTGGAATAGAAGGCAGGTAATGATCACAGAAATAAAACTATTGTGTTATTTGGGGATATTTTTATTTTATTGATTGACTTAAAAGTGGTTCCTTAAAAAAAAAGAAAAAATGCTCCTTTTCAGCTCATCTCTCTAATGAGACAAACAAATTTCTGAGAGGAAATGGCCTACCCATGGCATGACCAAGACAAAGTGCAGTCATCATTGCATCTTTTTCCTAAAGAATTTTCCCATGATTGTTTAGTTCAGCCTGAAGAGCCTTTTGTGACATTTAAAAATCTCTAAGTGGAAAAAAAGAGACTGAGCTGGGTCAGGTTTTTAAAGGACGTAAGGGCGAGTTTTGTTGCAATTGCCAATATTAGACAGGATTTCATCCATGAACTTTGTTCTCTTGTCCAACTCCAGTTTCCACAGGTTTCCGTTTTCCTTTGCTCTCCAGTCAAAAGGAAAAATATTCACATGATTATTAGAAATAGGGGAGCAGTAAATTGTTTGAGAGAATTGAAACACCCTTTTTTCTCTCCCTTCAAAGCTTTAAATGATACTTGCTTCGTTGAAGCTTACAGATCATTAAAAGCAGTCTTGCCAGGGTGATGTAATACATGTCTAAGCTTCCTACAGAAAAAAAAAAAAAAATCTCTATCAAACTAATCTTTGAGTCATCCAGAATTTTTTCTTTTCTGATTTTAGTGTTTTGGGGACATTACAGCACCTTTTCACTGCCTGCCTTTTACAAAACTCCTGTGTCTTCTTTGAGCTAATAATGAACCTGGTGTCACTTCTAACAACTATAAACTCCTAGTCCTTTTCAAATGTTATTATTTACCCATTTTACTTATTGCAGGGCAGCTCCCAAGGACTGGTGTTCTAGGAAAAGAGAACACAGGAAAAGAGCAGTAGTTATATGTACATCAAAAATACCATTCAAAACCTGAATTTTTTGCATCTTTGTGGCTTCAGTTTAGAGTAACTGTAGATTGCCAGAGGCCAATCTACCTCCAGTTTGACTGTTGGTTAAGCTAAAAACTACATAACAGCTAAGGATATCCTACTTCCTGTTACTTACAGGAGAGACATAAGAGGGCCAGACTAAAAAAAGGAAATCACATTTGTTGAGTGCCTGCCATGAGGTAGGCAGGGTGAAAGACACTTTCTAAAGTTATAATTCATACAATATCACATTTAATCCTCATCACAACCCGGACAGTGTTATCATCTCTATATTGTAGACAATAAAACTGAGGCACACAACTAATTTGTTCAAGGCCAGTAAGTAGTGGGGTCGAAATTCTAAACTGATTCTGTTGGCTTTAGAGTTGTCCCTTTTCCACTGCCTTTTTCTTCCTACGTCTTTGACCAGTCCTTCTCAGGGCCTTTCACAAGTTACTCTTCCTCGGGTGACCGGTTAGCTCAGTTGGTTAGAGCGTGGTGCTGATAACACCAAGGTTGCCGGTTCAATTCCTGCATGGGCCACTGTGAGCTGCGCCCTCCCTAAAGGAGTCAACTATACTATTGTGGCATGAATGCAATGTGTAACCAATGACCGTGGCTGTTCCCCAATAAAAAAACAAAAAAGTTACTCTTCCTCTGTCCTCGTCTTAAATGTTGGTCTTTTCCAGGGTTCTGTACTTGGCTCATTACTTTTCTCACTGCATATAATTACTGAGCAGTCTTGTCTTTTTTTACTTTTCCTACTACCTTAGACAAATGACTTCTAAAGCTATACTTCTAGGCCTGAACTTCCTCATACTTCTCCGCTTGTATGTCTGACAGTCACCTCATTTTTAACATATTGGAAACGGAACTCCTCACCCTTCACCCTTGAATCTGCCTCTCCCCTTGGGTTTGCCATATCAGTCCCCAGAGTTCTACTCCATCATTCTAGACTCCTCCTCCCCCTTCCCCCACTTGCATGCCGTCAGCTAAGAAGTTTCACTGATCCTACGTTCACAATAGTTCCTTTTTTTTAAACTTTTTTTTATTCATAATTTTATGTTATTTTTATTTTTTTAAGATTTTATTGGGGGAGGGGAACAGCGCTGGGGAATTGGAGGAGGGGAACAGACAAGTTGCTGTCCTTTTGTTCGTCAGTCTAGTTGTGGAGGACGTCGCTTCACTGGTCCATGTTGGTGTTATCATTGTGCTCTTCCCAGCTGAGGCAGATCGGTCGCCGGCCTCTGGACAGCTGCTCACGGCAGCTCACATTGGCTGCCGGTCACTCACGGTAGCTTACGGCAGCCCACTGCAGCTCCATTGCAACCTACGCCATCGCTGGCAACTCATGGCAGCCCAGGTCCAGGTCAAGTGTTGTTCACTATCTTAGGTGTAGAGGGCAGTGTCACTGGTCCTCATGTGGGAAGCAAACCGGGGCCCTGCTGCTCAGAGCTGGCATCCTAAGCCAGCTCTTAACCAATGCACCACTCGGCTGGCCCCACAATAGTTCTTGAATCCCTGACCTTTCCTCTTGATTCCCATTATCATTGCCCCAGTTCTTACTTGAACTGTTGCAATCTCTCCCATCCATTTTGCTTCCTTTAGAGTCATGTGATCTATATACACAGGAAATCTGACTGTGCTACTTTTCTGCTTTATGTAAAACAATTGAAATGTACCCCCCTCATCTATAGAATGAAGCACATAAGGCTTTCTGTGACCTGATCTAACTTTCCTTTTCAGCCTCAATTCCAGCAACTCCTTGCCTTAAAAAACTATCCTTCAGGGCTGGCCGAGTGGCTCAGTTGGTTAAGAGTTGGCTTAAGAGCGCGGGCTCAGAGCAACAGGGCCACTCTGAGCACATGGGCCAGTGACGCTGCGCCTGAGCTGAGCTGTCGCTGAGCTGCCAACAGGTGGCAGGATGGCTCAGCTGGTGTAACAAATTGCCTGTTTAATGGTGGGCTACGCCCTCCCGCAACTAAGACTGAATTCGGCACCTTGAGCTGAGCTGCCGCCCGGATGGCTCAGTGGATAGGGTGTGCGCTCTTAACAACAAGGCTGCTGGTTCGACTCCCACATGGGATGGTGGCTACGCCCACCCGCAACTAAGATTGAACACAGCACCTTGAGCTTAGAGGCCACGAGCTGCCAATGGGCAGCCAGATGATGACTGGCACCCTCCATAACGAAGATTGAAGAACAACAACTTGTCTTTTCCCCTTCCCCAATTCCCCAACACTGTTCCACTCCCCCAATTCACCAATAAAATCTTGAAAAACAAAACAAAACTATCCTTCAATTATACTGAATTCAGGTACTGGTAGTTCCCCCCCATCTCACATTTCATTCCCATCAGGATACCTTGTTTAGGCTCCACCCCATCTTTTCACCGGGATTGATTCCCACTTCAGTACTCATGTCAGGTAGCACCTTCTCTAGAACACCATCCCTTACCACCTCTACCTCAGCCCACCAAGCGGGCTAAACCTAGTCTGTATGTCCCTAAGCTCCCCATCAGTACATTATCAACATGTTTTGAAATCAGTTGTTTGTCTTCTGCTTTAGACATTTAAGTCCTTTAAGCACAAAGCCCATGCTTTAGTGAGTTTTATTATCCTAGTTTGTAGCCCAGTGCTTGGTACGCAGAGGGCTCTTAATAACTGTTCAACCTTCATGAAACAGCAGCATGCTATCTCTCAAAAATATCTGCTATATCAGAGACTCAAACCAGCCCTTCTCTCTGTAAGTAAAATCTGAGCACTATTAAAACACAAGGACATTGACCACAAAAAAAAAAAAGTGGGCAAAGACATGAATAGACTTTTCTCCAAAGCAGATACACAAATGACCAATAAGCCATGAATGAAAAGAAAAATGCAATGAAAAGTTGCTCAATATCATTAATCATTATAGAAATGTGAATCAAAACTATAGTGAGATACCACTTCACACCCATTAGGATGACTACTACTGAAAAAATAATAATAACAAATGTTGGCAAGAGTGGAGAAACTGGAACCCTTGTGCACTGTTGTTGGGAATGGAAAACAATGTGGTGGTTCCTCAGAAAATTAAATACAGAATTAGAATAGAATTCAGCAATTCCACCTCTGGGTATACATCCACGAGAATTGAAAGCAAGGTCTCAAAGAGATATTTGTACACCCATGTTCATAGCAGCATTATTCACAACAGCTAAAATGTGGAGGCAACCCAAGTGTCCATCAAGAGATTAATGGATAAGCAAGCTGTGGTATATTCATATAGTGGAGTATTACTCAGCCTTAGGGAATGAAGGCAATTCTAACAAATGCTTCACCATGAATGACCCTGAAGACATCATGCTGAGTGAAATAAGCCAGTCATACAGAGACAAATACTATATGATTCCATTTATATGAGGTACTTCGAGTAGTCAAAATCATAAAGACAAAAAGTCAAATGGTGGTTGCTAGGGGCTCCAGGAAGGCCGCAATGCGAGGTTGTTGTTTAATGGATACAGAGTTTCAGTTCTGCCAGATGAAAAGAGCTCTGGAGATGGATGGTGGTGATGGTTTCACAACAATGTGAATGTACTTAATTTATAATACCACTGAACTGTATACTTAAAAATGGTTAAGGTGGTAAATTTTTGTTAAATGTATTTTACAATTAAAAAAATTGAAAAAAGCAAAAACAAAAGAAAACACAGGACAGGGGAAGAAGTCTAAGAGTTATTAGTAAGCTTCTTGAATTGGCACCACTGTGCCCTAATATAGGCAGCATCCAACTATGTCTTCATGATACTACCTTAGGACCCAGGAGTTCCCAGGTAGGCAATCTGGAGTATGGCCAGAGAATCTGTAACTTTAATAAGCGCCCCAAATGATTCTAGTGAACAGATAAATTTGGGGAACTGCCTAGGTAGGATACATTATTGTAAAGGAATGACTAAAGAGCACTTTATCTGAATATTTAAAAAAATAAGACCTTTTTTTATTGTGGTAAATATACACAATAAATTTGCCATTTTAACCATTGATAAGTGTACAGTTAAGCAGCATTAAGAACATTCACAGGGCCGGCCGAGTGGCGCGATGGTTAAGAACTGGCTTGGGACGCCAGAGGGCCCCGGTTCGGATCCCACATATGAGGCCAGTGACACTGCCCTCCACAGCTAAGATGCTGAACAACAGCTCAACCTGGAGCTGGGCTGCTGTGAGTCGCCGGCGACGGCGTAGGCTGCAGCCCCTGTGGCAGTGGGTTGCCATGGGCTACCGTGTGTAGCCAGCAGCCAGCGTGAGCGGCCGCCCAGAAGCCGGCGACTAATCTGCCTCGCCCGGGAAGAGAGCAATGGTGGTGCCAACTTGGGCCAGTGAAGCAACGTCCTCCACAACTAGACTGAAGAACAAAACAACAGCAACTTGTCTGTTCCCCTTTCCCTAATTCCCCAGCACTGTTCCCATCCCCCCAATTCCCCAATAAAAAAATCTTTAAAAAAAAAAAAGAACATTCACAATGTTGTGCAGCCATCACCACTATCCATTCCCAGAACTTTTTCATCATCTGAAACTGAACTCTGTACTTGTTAAACAATAATTCTCCATTTCTTCCTACCCCACCCCCAGCCTCTCCTGGTAACCACCTCTATTCTACTTTCTGTCTCTATGAATTTGCCTACTCTAGGTACTTCATAACTGTGGACAGATAATTGGTTTTTAAAGAAAATTTAATTGTTTTCTTGTCTGGAGGCATGAGTCTGGGTGAAGGGGAGCAAACATTAATTGGGTGCCTTGACATAACAAGCCAAGGTCACATTCAGATTTACTGAGCTTATCTCAAGCAATAGAAGATTGTACTTATAAACTTTGGTTTCATGTAATCTTAAAAATTCCTTTTATCCTAACTACTTTTATCATGACTTATGTGTTCATTATAAAGTCTTTTCATTCAGAATAGTTACTGATTATTTGGTGATACTCAATCTAATTTTCTCATAAAAATTAATAAGCATCTTTTTTGTATTTGCAAAAGCTATCTTTATTCTTTTTTAAATTTTTTATTTTTCAATTACAGCTGACATACAATATTATATTAGTTTCAGGTGTTCAACATAGTGATTAGACATTTATATAACTTACAAAGTGATTACTCTGATAAATCTAGTACCCATCTGACCCCATATGTAGTTATTACAGTATTATTGACTATATTCCCTATGCTGTACTTTAGATCCCCTTGACAGTTTTTTTGTTGTTTTTTTTGGTTTTTTTTTTAGCTGAGCCATTCTGCCACCTGTTGGCAGCTCAGCGGAAGCTCAGCTCAGGCCGGGAATCGAACCAGTGACCCTGTTGCTCAGAGCTCACATTCTTGAGCGAGCTCTTAACCATCCCCTTGACAAACTGGCAAATTATGCACAATAAACATTCTTTTAAAAATCCCTTCTCAGTTATATCATTCTAAGGTTTTTCTGCAGTATCAAGGCCCAGCAGAAAAAAATGAGGAGATCAGGCAGCTGGTTAGCTCAGGTGGTTAGAGCGCAGGCTCATAATACTAAGGTTGCTGGTTCGATTCCCACATGGGCCAGTGAGCTATGCCCTTCACAACTACATTGAACACAACTACTTGACTTGGAGCTGACGGGTCCTGGAAAAAACACACTGTTCCCCAATAAAGTAAGAAAATAAAATAAACAGAAGATTATTAAAATGGTTCCTAAATTCAAAAACAGAGGAATTAGGGCTTTATACTGTCTTTTTATAAAAGCCATCTAGGGCCGGCCGAGTGACGCGATGGTTAAGAACTGGCTTGGGACGCCAGAGGGCCCCGGTTCGGATCCCACATATGAGGGCCAGTGACACTGCCCTC
>NW_017731608.1:1378424-1418478 GCF_001890085.2 Hipposideros armiger
CACAACTAGACTGAAGAACAAAAACGACAGCAACTTGTCTGTTCCCCTTCCCCCAATTCCCCAGCACTGTTCCCATCTCCCCGATTCCCCAATAAAAAAATAAATTAAAAAAGCCATCTACTTCAAGCCATCGCAGACTTGAAATTTCCAATCATCCTGTCCACAATATTTAGTACTTGACTTCTGGCCTTTTGGCTTTTTCTAGATGCCCCAGTGAGGCAAGGAACCTCTTCAGTGCCCAGCATACTGCTCTGGCAAGGAAGTCTGTCCATCTTGTATAGAGCAGGACTTCAGACATCTGTGCTGAGGCCCAGGAAAGACCCACCACTTGGAATGTAGGGCAAAGAAAAGTATCTATTTTAACTATGTTCTTCAAACTTCTGAGGCCAACTATGTGTGACATACTCACCCCCTTTAGGCCTGACCTGACAGTATAAGCCTGACCCATCGGTAACATAGTATGCAGCACCTAATTATGTGTTTTGTACAAAACTATGGAAAAAATAGTACTACCTGTTATTTACTAAACCGTGCATTGTAAAATTGTTTTTGGTATCCATTCCCCTGGGGTTGGACCACTGTATCGTGATAAACCATTGGTCCACTAGATCTCCCTACCCACTCACGTATTCTAGCTTCTAATTCTCAGACCTCTAAGGGCTCTTCTGATGACCTACATCAATCACTGTTTGAAGTTGACCCTGGATTCTATAACTCACTTTGTCACAGTCCTCCTTTGTAACTGAACGAATTACTTAACTTAAACCCTTAACTTCCCACACCACTGTTCATTGAGCATAAAACCAGGATGATGATAATACCACCCTATAAAAAAGGATTCGTGAGTCAGTGGGTCTGTTTCCCTACTTATATCTGGACGGGGAAATCCCTTCTTATTCTTCCTTCTGAATTCTCCCGCTTGGTTCCTGGCCCAGATGAAGAACTGCTCTTCTTGGCAGCGTCCATGGCTGCCGGAGGAACTTGACTGCACTGCCTTTGAAGTGGTGAAGCATAGCCCTTACCGGCAGCATGCTTGAAGGATCTGGCACCCTGGAGAATCCCAGGAGTCTCCACCCACACCCTCTTTGGGAGGTTCTTTTCCTAAAGTTGTAGTCAATCTTACATCAATATGCGGAGGAGACATCCTTCCTACGAAAAGCTTGCTTTTCCTCCCACAATTGTGGGGACGGTAGCAAAGGGGAAGTGGGAACTGGGTATAATATTGGCAAATGTTTTGAGCAATTCAGATAAAAATGTTTGATAAGTACAGTCTTATTTTTATTGCCTTATTACACTGCTGGTTGGAACATGTGTTTCCTTTGGTCACTTGCCAATTAAAAAGATTAGCCTTTTCCTGAATCTAGAATTGTTTCTTTAGTGATGATGGTAGAACAAGATAGACAAATGCTGCTGATATTAACAAATCAAGGTTGGAGCATGGTGATATTTCTGCTCACTGCCCTTTCCAATTCATTGACAGCTGCTGCACCAATATGAACAAGGTTTTGGTGGGGCTCTCTTTCCTCACCTTGTCCAAGTTGGAGTATTTTCAATTTCATTTCTTCGCTCTGATGTCCAAGACTTTAGAGGATTTGCCCTCCCCGCCATGTGTTTCTGTTTGGTGCCATCCAGTAGGAAGTGGTTTTTCATGCCTCTTCTATAACAGAAGAGTTACTTTTTAAATTCCCATACCTGTACCCTCTAGTTTCTAATTTAGTCCAGAATAGTTTCATTTTCTTTGAGGCAAAGTGTGAAGGTTTCTTCTTTTTTGCCCTCTCTCAAATGTGTGTCTGGTTTACAGCAAAAGAAGCAGCTAGCATAATATTTCTGTATCAGAAGCAAGTTGAACTAAATGTATGTAGTACTTTGATCTTCACCTTAATGTGTTTGCATTGATCTAGGGTGTATCTTTTGGCTCTGAGCATTCTGAATTAAAGTTAAAGCCTTTAACCCATCATTAGCTCAGCTCCATCTCTTCAAACAAAAAGGAAACAAACTTCTATTGCAGCACGAAGGACTGAGGTCACACATGAGGGCAAATTTATTAGAGATGATGTATTTCAATGTCATATTTAGGTTCCTAAGCAGTATTGCAGAATGTCCTTCCCTGAAGTCCTTTGTTTTGTTTTTCATAGAACCGAGTCTGGCTATGAGGAATGAATTACATATCCACTTGAAAGCACAAAGTGGACAAGTTATCTCTTGAAGTCATTTACTCTTTAGAGCAAATAAGTTGTATTTTGTTCTGAGGGAATTTTAGCACTGGTTTAATTGGAAGGATTAAATGAGCCCGAGGCTAGTTTACAGAGAAGGGCCCTTTTTGATAGTATTTTTTATTGAGTTTGCCAATGTCTAATTCCAATTCTCTTAAGGTAAGTTTCAAGTATGGGTAGTTTTAAGATGTGGCCAGTTCCCACGACTGCTAAATAAAATAGGAATTTCTCATGTTACTTGAAAGACTATTTGTGGGAGGTCTTGATTTGGGTCTTTGCATCTTCTGAAGAACACACCATGGTCTAATGCCTCTCATCTGAACCCCACAAAGATGATGGTATTCATCTTAGAAAAGACAAAATGTGCGTACCTCTCTATACTATATCCTGTGCTACCTAGGCCATTTGCTTGTGAAACAGTAACTTTTAGGACAATAGCCTGAGCTCCCTTTCTTTCTTATTAGCCAATTCTTTTCTGTTAGTGCCTTCTTTTGCTTTTTCTGCTTCAGATGTAGAAAAGGGGTTGGCAGAGGCAGAACAACCTTTATAAACTTTTCTCTAGCAGGATACCGTGATCCTAGATTAACAGAGGAACCAGAAGATGTAAGATCTAGATGTCCTCAGTGACCTTGTAGGACAGATCAGATATTTAATGAAGAAACATCAGTCCCTGTGACCTAAATTAAGCTACCTAATCTCCCAATGTCATTATTTCTCTGCTTGTAAAAGGGGAATAGCAATACCAATCACTGTCTTTCTCTGGAGTTTGGAAGAAATTTAATGAGATAATGAACTTAACTCTACTCTTACAAGGGAATATATTGTTGACTTTTAGGAGAGCGAACTGTTTGGGGGTCCCTAAGGGACCTGACAGTCTATTACCTCCTCCAGCGCTCAAATAGAACTATTGTAAAAAGCGAACCCAGTGCCAAAAAGTAAGCCATTTATTCTGTGGATAGATCAGGTCCAGTGTGAAAAAAAGGATTTTGATCTCTTCTTTGGAAGATAGTCACAAAGATGTCCTTTTTTCTTTCTTCTTTTTTTAAAAAAATTAGAACAGAGGTGTAATTGTGTTTGATGGTTCACTCTGGGAGAATGTTAGGTTCAATCCTGGAACACATTAAATCAGATGATACACTTTTTTTTTTTTTAAAGATTTTTATTGGGGAATTGGGGGGATGGGAACAGTGCTGGGGAATTGGGGAAAGGGGAACAGACAAGTTGCTGTCGTTTTGTTCTTCAGTCTAGTTGTGGAGGACATTGCTTCACTGGCCCAAGTTGGCACCATCATTGCGCTCTTCTCTGGCGAGGCAGATCAGTCGCCGGCTTCTGGACGGCCGCTCACTGCGGCTGCTGGCCGCTCACGCTGGCTGCTGGCCGCTCACGCTGGCTGCTGGCCACACACGGTAGCCCATGGCAACCTACTGCCACAGGGGCTGCAGCCTACGCTGTCGCCGGCGACTCATGGCAGCCCAGCTCCAGGTTGAGCTGTTGTTCAGCACCTTAGCTGTAGAGGGCAGTGTCACTGGCCCTCATATGTGGGATCCGAACCGGGGCCCTCTGGCATCCCAAGCGAGTTCTTAACCATCGCGCCACTCGGCCGGCCCCAGATGATACACTTTTTAAAAGTCTCTAAAACATGCATTCTAAATGGGAGCAGTATTGCCCCCAAGGGGGCAAATATTGGTTTTTGAGAGGCAAAAAAAAAAATTAGATGTGACGATGGTTTGTGACCTTCCGATACAAATAGATAGATAGATAGATAGATAGATAGATAGATAGATATGTATATATACAGTATATCATTGGGGAGGGGTGGACACTTGGGAAAAAATGTCTAAAAAGGCTAGCAGGGGCAATAATGAAACAAAGAAAAAAGGTTGGGAAACACTGCTGTAGTCAGGCATGTGGTTGTCGGTTACTCTCCCGGACACGTCTGTCCCTAAGCTTAGGTGAGCTGCACATTGTCAGGCCCCGTGCAGAATGCTATTGATTCCTTCAGACCCACAGGAACTGAGTTCATAGAAAACTTGAAAGAGATGAAACTCATACCCTAAGGGGTGATGATCTCAGACAAACAACTCAAACATAAAATCTACCCGTTAGAACCAATACTTTGTACTTAAATAAATGTGGTTAAATCTTTAAGGTAAGAGATTCCTTTTTTCTCCTGCCTATTTAGCCTTTACAGAAAGACACATCAAGGGTAGGAATAATCTTCAAAGTACTTCACGGAAAAAGCCCGATTGGGAGAAAGGAGAGGGTGTGGACCCCACAGGCAGGAAAGGAATAATTATCTACATAGTAATGTAAAGTGCAAAGCAGCAAAGAAAAGAAATACAGTGGGAGCTGGCATTTAAGTATTTAAGAAATTTTAAATTTGATGTTGCTGCTTATATTAATAAGCATTTATATATCCAGAGTATTTTTTCCTTCCATTCCCCTCATATAGCTTATATTGTTTTGTTTTTAATGCCTTTTGAACAGATGAAATGACCCAAAATTGACTTACTCTGTACTATGAAATTTGGAAGAGGCCCTGTGTGCTGGGGTAGGCTTAGCAGCCCTGAAACAATTGAATGGCCATATTTTTTATTTTATTTTATTTATATTTTTTCTTTTTTTTTAGCTGAGCCATCCTGCCACCTGTTGGCAGCTCAGCGGCTGCTCAGCTCGGGCCAGGAATCGAACCAGCGACCCTGTTGCTCAGAGCTTGCACTCTTGAGCGAGCTCTTAACCAACTGAGCCACTCGGCCGGTCCCTGAATGGCCATATTTTTTAGAGAAATATTTTTTCCCCAGTCTCTGGCTCTTACTTGCTTAACCATCCTATTCTTTGGTACACATCACCATAACTTGGGAGAAAGAGAAGCAGTGATTCTTCTCCCTGCCTACCCATTTCACAGTGATGCGCTAGATAATGAGTACTCTCTCCACGGCACACATTGGCTAAGCATTAGTTGCCATGGTTAGCGTTAGTTAGCATTAGTTAACTGTCTTACAGAAATCTACCGCAGTCCCCTGTTTGTTGATTTCTTAAGATCATAGAAGAAAATGAAATGAATTGGAGAGAGGCCCTCAAGCGCCCCCTACACCCATGAGGCCCACTCATCTCCACCCCCCACTCTAATTCCAAAATCTAACGTATTGTCTCTTTCTGGTTCCTAAGATCCCTGCCCTGTAGCTCCTTTGTTATCACTTGGTGGGTGTAACCAAGCCTCAGTCACACCGTGGCCCCAGCAGCTGGGCTTCTCTCTCTCCCCCAGCACATAGCAGACATTCTTTTCACATCATTTTGTCCCCTCTGCTGCATTCCCTCCATTTGGCATCATTCCCTCTGTGCAACCTTCTGTTTCAAGGGACAGGAGTTTGCCAAGGAGATGCTGGCAGAGAGGGTCCAGTTCTCTCCTTTCTATCTGAAGAGCCCAGTGTCACTTATTAGCATATGAGAAGAATGGTTGTAAATAAACATCAAATGAGGTTAAGGAGCTGCAGCTCATCAATATTAATGAAGTCCACCTCAGCCTCCAAGCGAGTGAGGTACTGACTGATGGCGCTCATCACAAGAAGCAGTTTCATAAGCCCCCCTTACAAGGCAGGGAGGGTTAGATTCAGCCTGTCGGAATGTTTATCATTTTACAGCCCCAGGAATGCTGCAGAGAAAGGCTGGCTGTCTGATACCAGATCTGGGCTTGCAAGGCCCCTCTTGTGTTCAGATTACATCTGTTTGTCCCAACAGGTGGAAGTCTAGAGGAAGAAGGCTGTGTGTATCTGCTAAGCAGATGCTAGAGTGGGAAAGCCCCAGGTCCCAAACTGCAGTTCCCAAGTCAAAAATGAGTTCCCGAGTTCTAGGGTTTGACCTCCCGTTGCCCCTTTCATCCCTCACCCCATGGTACTCTTGTTTCCAAAGCACTGAGGGAAGATCTGGAGACCTTCTCAGTCCAGCCTAATACAGGGATGGAGAAACTCCCGTTTCATGTCGCTCATGTGCCAACCCCCGGTTAGACCCCTCCACAGAGCTACGTGTGATTCCTGTGCCTGTGTTTAGATGGTCCAAAGAGTACTAAGTATAGCTATCATCCAGCAAACACTTACTGTGTCCCAGGCTCTGCACTAAACATTTTTGATGTGTTATACAATCCTCATATGAAGCCTGGGAGGGTGAGTCCCATTGCATAGGTGAGGAAAGTGAAGCTGGCGGATTGTATGTAGCATGTCCAAGGTCACACAGGTAGCAAGGGACAGACCTAGATCTAACCTGGAGGCCCGTGCTCTACCTCACCCCACTCCCTGGCATCTGTCAATCATGTAAAGTGCATGAGCTTTTGTGCTGTTCCTTCTCTTTTGTAAGACACATGCCCTTTCTTCCCTGAAAGCAGAAACAGAAGACTTCAGAATTAATTTTTTAAAAAATCAAAGACTTTGAAATTATTTTAGAAAGGAAGCTTTCACTAGATGTGTTTTTCTTTGTATATAAATTTGGGGCAGTGGGATATGTACCGTGTGTGTGTGTGTGTGTGTGTGTGTGTGTGTGTGTCGCGCGCGCGCGCACACACACACGCGCAGTGATAATGACTTATCCACCTCACAGGGCCAGTTTCTTTTATGATGAAGCACACCCCTTGCGTGAGGTCAGTGACTGTGGCACACAAAGAAGCCGCCTCCCTCTCTTGGCTGATTTGAGCCTATGATCCCAGCCTCAATTACACTGTTTCAACAATTGAACCCTGGTTTATTGCCTGCAGTTCATACTATCAGCTTCTTTATCTATGATTTCCTTGGGGGCAGGAAAGAACCTGATGCTTCATCAAATGGTTGTTATCACAAAAGCTACACCTGATTGTTTTTAAAGAGCAGCTCTCAGTGAAAGGATCTGAGAGTGAAACAGCCACTACCTTTCCTCTCCTTTCCTCCTTGAAAACTCAGTGCCCTTACTTGGTAATTTTTACTTCTGCAAAACGCCCAGGAATATTTCCACAGAGTGACACCCAAAGCCCACCCATGCAGGAGGTCTTCCTGCCACCAGAGTAACCAAGACTGGGAAGCAATTGAAACTGGGCCTTCCTTTCCCAGGCCCGTGGCTGTCAGCTTGGCTCAGAAAGCAGCAGACTGATGACTTTGTGTCCTCACCCAGTCACACTGCCACACAGTTCTCATTCGAGCCCGAAGTCACACGGTTATGCTGCTTATGGCCAAACAAGGATACGCTGTTTCCAGTTCTTTGCACCCTGGGTTTGGCCTGGGCATCCTTGGTTGAAACCCTCAGGGCCCCCAAACCCCGGAGCTTTTCCAGGGACAAATTGCACGCAGTGGAGAGGAGGGGCGGGCTGTGCAGTGAAGCAGTCGGGATGTTTGCGAGAGCCAAGGGTTAGTTCATCGCTGCTCTGTATACTCAGGCGCACCAGAAAACTCAGATTAATAGGCTGTTTATTCTTCAGCATGTTCCTTGAATCAAAGGCTCTGGATGGTATTATTAAAGAGTGTTTGTGAAAGCGCCCTGGAACACTCCTCCCGGGCCCCGCTCACTGAAGAGGAACGATTGGGTCCTTTCATTTCCTGGGCAGCACCCCTCACGCTCATTGCTCACTGTAGTATAAAGGTCTGCAGAACTTTTGTTAGAAACAGAATCTTTTGTTCTATGTCTATGAGGTCCCATTACCTACAGCACCTTGGTATGTTGGAGTCTAATTATTTGATGTTCTTCTTGTCTTTGTGCTACCTGAACCTGACGAATGCATTCCACTCTACATCAGGGAGTTTTTGGTTGGGGGTTTTTGAGGGTTTTGCTTTTTTTGTTGTTTTTGCAGGCTCTGTTTGGCACTCATTCTCTGTTTGGGCCGTATTGTCATCTTTTTTTTTTTTTCATAGTTGTTTAAAGGAATTCTGCTAGGAGGAAAGGAAGCATCCACCTGAACCCTATTCTGTGAAACAAATGAAGTTTTTTTGGCTATGAGAAGATTCCCCTAAAATGTTACCTTCTCCACCCGCCTCCCAAGTCCCTTTCAGCAGCAGCATCCTATCACATGAGGGTTCACTGTACCCTGTTCCCTCTGGAAGTTATACTTTTCCTGTGACCTAGAAAATATTGTATTTCGGGCCTTCCACAACTTCTGTGTGCACGTGTGTGCAACACACACACACACCATACACACACACACACACACACACACACACACACACACACACCCCTCATGGGCTTGCCTTTAACACAGAGGCATCCATTTTATTGCAAAGGTGCTCAAAGCTCACTAATCACTACAGACAGTGCAAACGCTCAGCATGTTACAGGCGCCCATATATATAAGACAAACCCAGTACAAATCACAAGCAATAGCTTTGAATCTGGCACAACCCTTAATTACCACAGCCAGAGGCCAGAAAATGACACTGAGGTCATATATCTGGGGTTAGAACTCTAGAAACCATCTGGCATCCCACAGCCCAAGGTTCCCCCAGTGAGGTGCACCTTGGAGCAACGGGAGTCCACTCGTCCAGAAGACACTGTCCCCTCACGTCCCTCCCAACCAGCACAGCTGTGTGGATGAGGACTATTTGCCATATATACACTGAGACCAAGATATATACACACACCCTGGCGTTCCGCCGGATTCCTTCCGTGAAGTCCATCTGTTTATCCAGTTCCAAATCCCAGAAGGCAGTCACCGAAAAGTAAATAGTGAGAAGGGACAGGGCTTTTTTCTTTCTTTCTAGATAAACATGTTCCAATGAACAAAACAGATTTTGCAAACACATTCCATCTAGTAAATCTTACCTAACAGCTGTGTGAGAAGGGCTTGGAGAAGGATGAGGCATAGTGGGGGGAGTCTCAAGACTTGATTAGGAGAATTAGAAAGTTCAGAAATGCACAAGGCAGGGCCAGTTCGGGACTTCCCACCATTGCTAGATGGAAATTTGCTTCTTTCCTTCCTTCTGTCCCCTCATCCCAACCCTGGGGGCTGTGATTGCCAAAGAGAAAGACCTGGCTGCCATTGTCAGCTTCTTCAGCTGAAAAAAGCAACCTGTCAAAACTTTAGAGGACTTGCCCTACATTTCTGACTGGACCCCCTTCCTCTCCTACTGACCCCACTCTCCTCCACTCCCGCTGTCAGGCTCCTTTGGAGTCCGACAATGGAGTCTGGCCCCAGGCAGCCCATCCTCCAGGCTCTGCTTCACATCTCCCCCTTTGGCTAGGACAGTGAAGGACCGAGCAAGAACGTGCATTCTGAACATCAAGGACAAGCACAAGAAATTGACCTTATGCCTCAGAGGCGGCTGGGTGTTTGTGGGTCTCTGTACGATGTCGAATTGGCTCACTGTACCATTCAGGAGTTGTTTTTTAAAAACGTTCTCCTCACTCCTCATTTGCAGGTCAGATGCTTTGGGTAACGCAGCGGAATTCTCTCTGCTTGACTGCCGGTTGCTGCCAGACACAGAGTGCTAAATCCTGTCAGTCGGTGACTTGAAATAATTATGTGTGAAACAGTGCTGCGATTTGGACATCCTGCACTCGTTCACACAGACTGCTTTGCCCGTTAACCATAGTAGTGAACTGCAACAACGGGGCAGGGAAAGCAGTTTCTACAGCCCTTGGCTTATCTTCACTCTGGGATCCAAGTACCTGCTTATGCTCCCACCCTCCCCAGTGCCAGTAGGTGTCCCCAGGAATCAGTAAGCCTCGGAATTCTGGTTTGTTCAATATTATTGCTTTCCCAGGCCTCCTCGTACAATTTCTTTAACAGATTGTAACATGCCAGAGACAGAGAAATAGCAACTGTGTACAGAATTGGGAAGCGGGAAGCAAAACGCTCTTGCTGCTACTGGTTCCCATCTCTGGTCTTTGCATGTGGTGCTCCCTCTTTCCCCCAGATTGCGTGCCTGGCTCCTCCTCATCTGACCTGGTTAGGTCTCAGCTCAAATGACACCTTCTCCAGAGGTGTCCTTGACCACCCCATCTAATGTCCCCCTCTCTGACACACCACCCTGTTTTAGTTATGTCATTGCCTTATTATTATACTTTCTACAAGTAGTTTGTTTGTCTACTTGTTTATTGTTGATCTCTCTACCCCCGCGCACATACTAGAAGATAAGTTCCATGAAAATAGGGATTTTTGTCTGTCTTATCCACTGCTGTTTCCGCAGAACCTCGCTCTAGCATAGCCTCTGGAACACAGTTGGCACTTAATATTTATTAACTGAATAAATAGGTAGGAATGTAGCAATTAAGAACTTCCAAAGCAAATGTATGGTTATTATCAGGAGATGGTAACGGTGGACAGACAAACAGTTTGAGGAATGGAATAACTATAACAGATTTCTCATACTGATTTTCATAATAGTTTTAATTACAAATTGAACGTGTTGAGTTGAAGATCACATAAAACGAGTCGCTCTTCATTTCTTCTGATTCAGACTAAGCTGCTCCCTGTTGAGTAGGTTGAGTCAGGGTCATGCAGACCAAGCACTACACTCTTCCTTGCCACGTTGGCATAACTGAGGCCACAGAGGATGCCCACTTCTAGATTTCCACTGGACAGTGCCTGGCTCTGCTTTCCCCAGGGCAGGTGCCAGAGGCAACTGGCACAGCAACGTCAGGCAGTGGAAAGTGCAGCCCAGGTGCCTTCCTCCAGCCTTTATTCCATTCTTGCCCTGCAGCTCTGTCCACTGGGAGAGCCATGGAGGGTGGGTGGGTGTCTTAGCTCTGACCTGCCTGGTGGTGACAGAGTATGACTGAGAGAACTTATCCTTTTAGCCTGGTAGACACACGGCACCCATCCCCTCAGAAGTCCTTCACCCAAACGAGAAGTATTAGCTTCTCAGAAGTTATCCTTTGTCCTGTTGGGGCAAGATCAGTGCCTAGTGTCAAGAGAGAGAGATTAAAGATTAAAGAGCTTCCACCAGGAAAGGGGATAGTTTTGCCTGAATCTCTTAGCTTGTTTTTCCCCCATACAAGTGCATTCATGTTGCTGGGCTCCCTGGCTTACTCCCCGGCAGTTTGTAGTCATTATTCTCATGACTTTGTGGTCTCATTGATATTAGGATGTGTTTCAACAGCTGTAGGTGACGCTTCCACGCTCCACTGCATTTTCTCTTACGTTGCTAATGACTCTTCTGTTGGTTTCAGCCTTTAGCCAAGCCCACTCCATCCACACCCCACTCTTTCCCTGGCTTTATTGATGCTGTGTTGACTTTGTGTCTCTCTGTTAGTTCAGTTTTCTGAGCACCTGCAGAGAATTAGCCATCTCTGCCTGCTGCTGGGGATCACCCAGGCCTTTGATCTATTTGATTTCTGTACTTTTGGAAATGTTGAAGGGCTCTATAACCCCACCAAAGTACATAAAAGGTGCTATAGTCTCTGTAGCCTTACCTTCCAGACTAGCTCGACTTAGGGACCAGAAGATATTAATGTAAATACAGATGTAGATACTGTCCATTAAATGTTTACTATGTTAAGTACTATTCTAAGCACTTAACATGACTATATCATTTAATCCTTACTTGTAGGATTATTCTTCTAACCTCATCTCTTACTCTGTTCCCCTTGTTCTCTTAGCACCTGCTACACAGGCTTCTATGTTGTTCTTCTTACCCAATAGGCAGGGGCTGCTCCCTCTGCCTGGATGTTCTTCCCTCAGCTGTCTGCCTAGGTTACTTCTTCACCTCCTTCAAATCTTTGTTTAGGTGTTACCTTCTCCATGAATCTTACCTAGATAACTCTCTATAAAGTTGTACCACCACTATCACCTCACACTCCCTATCCAACTTGCTCCATTCTGGGGTTTTTCCATTATACTTATTACTCACTTACTCTATAGTTCACTTGTTTATTTTGTTTATCATTTATCATCTGTCTCCTCCAACATAAGGTAAGCTTCCTGAGGGCAAGGAGCTTGCCTGTCCCCTGATGTATCCTAAGCACCTACGAAACAGTACCTGGCACCTACTTGATGCTCCGTGACTCCTGGTGCACAAATGAACTTTGCCCCTTCAAAAACCCTGTGAGGGGGCGGCCAGTTAGCTCAGTTGGTTAGAGCACAGAGCACAGTGCTCATAACACCAAGGTTGCCGGTTCGATCCCCACATGGGCCACTGAGCTGCACCCTCCACAACTAGATTGAAACAACTACTTGACTTGGAGCTGATGGATCCTGGAAAAAACACACTGTTCCCCAATTTTAAAAAAAAGAAGAAAAGAAATTTAAAAAAAAAACCAAAAACCCTGTGAGGTAGTTATTTCTGGTGGCCCCATTTTAAAAAAGATGGAATTGAAGCTCAAAGAATTTAAGCAACTAATTTGCCCCAGATCATTCAGCTAATAAGGAGGGGCCTGGGATCTGAACTCAGGATTGACTCACTCCAAAGAATGTGCTCTCAAGCACTAGGTCAAAAGTTCTCCAACGTTAGTACACATAGGAGTCAACTGAGCTATTTGTTTAAATGCAGGTTCGTACATAGTGTCTCTGAGGAGTCTGATTCTGATTCCAAAGTTCTGGGGTACAGATGATCCATAAGTCGTACTTGGAGATACATTGGGATATACTGCACTGTCTTTAAGGTTTGGGGTCTACAGAGGGAGCCATAAAGTCCATTGAACATTTTTGAGTGCTTACTATGTAGTGGTCGGTCCCCGTGGCATAGAACAGCAAGGGAGATGGAGTCCTTACCCTCAAGACTCAGTCTGTTGGTGGTGACGGGACAAACAGATACATTTATCATAATTAAAGCATCAGTCAGTAAGCCATGGACTACTTTACGTAATATACTTTGGATTCAGGCAGACCCATGTTCAAAGCCTGAAGTGCTATTGGCTCGTTATGCAACTGGGCAAATGACTAAACCTCCCTGTGTCTGCAGGTAAAACGAGAACACCATTTGCCCAATGGGACTGTTAGAGGGATTAAATGAGGTAATAGGTATACAGCACGCAGGAAGGCAGCTCCCAAACAGATAAGTAACACCAGGAGGCTGTGTATAAGAAGTAGTAAATAAGTGACTCAGAAACAGTGAATATAGAAAAATTCAGATGAGTTTTACAGTCTTACAACCTACTGTTTCATAATTAAAGTTTGGGTACCTTTTTTGTGTTTAATTATAATTTACATGGAAATCTTTTCAAAATATATTTAAATATAATAACCTTCCCTCCATTCTTAGGTATAATTTAACTTGTCTTGGCATCTAAGTATCAGTGTTATAAACATAAATTATTTTATTATGTTGGAAAACACTGTCGTCTTTAGAGCTTATCAGCATGTACCCTAAATGCATCTAGGTTGTATTTTAAATATTTCTTTTCCTGCCCCTCTTTTTCTGTCATACTGTTAATGTCTGATTTCTCACTGCTATCCTTGTACCTGCTTTTTGTAGTTCCTTTTTCCCTCCCAGTTTATTTGTCTAGTCTGTACTGAGCTTAAAAATTAGATGGTCAAGCGTATTAAAACTGAGTAGCATCAGAGCTTATCCTAGAAGCCTGTATTTAACCACCTACGCTTTAGTGTGTGAGCTATGTGACATCTGTTTTGCCTGCCTAGAGACTTATTGGTATTTAGATAGTTGATATTGCCTATTGGTTAAGTTTTAAATACATTAACTATTATTGTGTACAGACACCTGGAAAAATCATTTTCATTGTTCTCAGCATTGAAAGTTGTTCCATTTTGTGGCTCCACAACTTAAAAGAGCCTTGGGGATCGCAGGATCGTAGATCTGGCTTTTGCTCCCAAGTAGATAATTGATTGTTAGCTCCATTTCATGAACAAGCTAAGACCTCAAAAGTAAGTAGCTTGCTCATGTGAGGTAGTCGGCAGAGCCAAGGCAGGGTTCCTGGTCTCCTAAGCTATCACTTCTCTCAGCCACACTATTCCTAGGAGGAAAAAAAAATCATCTTAGTCTTTGGAAAGAAAACCATCAATAAATATGATTAAAGATTAGAGAAATGAAATATCTAATTAGTACTGTAACTAATCAGTTTTAGCCCTGACTTGGATAGTTGGTTTTCCTCCCACCCCTGCCATCATTGGAAGGGATGTATAACCTTTCTGTGCCTCTAGGGAGCCTGAACTGTGAGCATATATAAGGAAGGACCAAGGGGCATTGTAATAAGATCCAGAAGCATATAAGGATTATAAAATATAATTATCAGCTTTGTACCCTCTTTTCATCATGGACAAAACAAGGTAGTTTAGAGGGGGAAGGTAGAGCCACTGAAAATGAAGGACGTGGAAATAGATGCAGCATTGACAATTGCTCCGAGTAGGTGGCTTCCTTTCTTTGTTTCTTCCCTTCTTCCTTCTTTCCTTCCTTCCTTCCTCTCTTTCTCTTTTTCTTTGACAGCTTTATTGAGATATAATTTTCATGCCATAAAGCTGGGTGGCTGTTTATGAAATAAATTGTATTCTGATGGCCAGAAAACACAAATCATCCATAATCCACAAACCCAGAGTTAACCACCATTGTGAACACCTCGGTGTATTCCATTCTTTTTCCTATGCAAATTTACATGCATATGTTTTATTTTAAAGCAAAGATAGGATCATACTTTGTATGACAGTATTTATTTTGCTCTTTCCCCTTAATATCATGATGTCATCTAGTTTAGTTCTTTTAATTTTAAACTCATTTAGGCAGATGAATTAAATCTTTACTGTAAATGCTTCCAGAGCGAAACTCTACATCTGGGGTTGAAAATTCAGATGCCTGCAGCAGCCAGACAGGTGACGTAAGCAGGAATCGCAGGTGTGATATGGTGGGATGCAGCGGGGTCTGGGGCAAACCGACGGGATTCTCTGCCTCAGCCCCAGTTGATTGTAGCCATGCAGGAATGCTGGCCCAGTATTGCCGGGTCTCCTGGTTTTTTTTTTTTAAAAAGAGATATCTGAAATATTGATTGCATTGTGGGAAATGTCTTGATTTTTTTTTTAATGTTCTAGTTCAAAATTGAAAAAATACAGTTCAAGTGAAACTAAACCTGTGTCTCCGACAGCGAGTGTTTAGAGCTTCACAAGCATTCTCTCACTTAATCATCACAGAAGCCTCGCTTCTCTCACAATTATTTATTAAAAACCAGCAATGAACAAAAGAGCCAAAACCTTTGCTCTCTTGAAGCTTAAAAATATACAGTAGATTATACAGTGATCAATACTGTGGAGAAGAATGAAGTAGGAAAATGAGGCAGGGCATAGGGCAAGTGTCACTGTTTTTATGGCCATGGGAAGCCTTCCTGGCGCAGTGGTATTTGACCAGCGACCTGAAGGAGGTAAGAGCTATGCAGGTATCTAGGGGCAGAGGGACAGCAGGTACAATAGCCTGAGACAGAGCATGCTTGACATATTCAGGGAACAGCAAAGCCAGTATGGCTGGAGTGGTCTGAGCAAGGGATGCATAGAAGGAGATGCAGTTAGCAGGGGCCCCATTGTGTAGAGTCTGAGAAGGAAGAAGTATTATCCCATTTTATAGATGAGAAAACTGGGGCTCAAAGAATTTTGCCCGTGCCACAGAGCTAGGAAGTAACAGGAGCATTTTGAACCCTGTCCTAATTCCAAATCTCATGTTCGTAGCTACACTAGAAAGCAATAACATGGGTTTCGTAGCATTTCCACTCTTTTAGCAAAGTATGTGCTACCTGGATTCAAATTATGTCCTACCTGTTCTTTAAGCTACTGCCTCAAAACCACAGAGAATTACAATGAAGAATCCTAGAATGTTAGACCCACATAGAACCCTGAGGATTATTGAGACAAACAGTTTGCACATTTTTTTTTTTAGCTGAGCCATCCTGCCACCTGTTGGCAGCTCAGTGGCAGCTCAGCTCGGGCCATGAATCGAACCGGCGACCCTGTTGCTCAGAGCTTGCACTCTTGAGCGAGCTCTTAACCAACTGAGCCACTCGGCCAGCCCTTGCATATTTTTAACAGTTCTGAATGGTCTTGCTTTTTAAAGACCCTTTGATGTCTTCCCACTGCTCATACTGTTGTTTGCTTTCCTAATTTTTAAAAAAGGTTATACAGGAATGTGACAAAATTGCAAAGGTCAAAAGGCCATACAGTCTTACATAGTTGATAATATATTTAACTTAGTCTAAGCAACGCTGATCATTTATATGTGAGGCTGACAGAGGAATAAACTGAGGCATAAAGAGTTGGCGCTTATTTGAAGGCTACCCGTCAGTGGGGAAAACAGGTACTGTGTCCAGACTCCAAGGAGCACGACCAGACTTCTGTCTTTGTGAATTTCTGTGCATAAAGGAAATTGGGTGAGTTCAACCTTTGATGCCACTGGGGTATTTTTTCATCTTTTCCCTTTCTTTTTGTGTGCCTGCCAGTCCCACTGAAAGATAAGGACCAGGGTTCAGAAAGCCTAATCATTGTGTCATTTCCCAGGATGGAGAGCCACTATCATTTAGTTCACATTTTTATTAAAATAAGATGAGTGATTCACTCACATTACAGGCAAAGAGTCTTTTACCAGGAAAACCATACTTTGAAAAACAAAGCTGACGGCTTTAAGGAGCAGTAACTGCTAACATCAATTTCCTTTCCCATCCAATCCCGGAACAGTCAGACACCCTCCTGTCTCTAGCTGCCTCTTTCTCTTACCCACACATATACATATAATTATAGATATGGTACGTTATATATGCCCACAAAAGGAAGAAAACAGCAGGAAAGACAAAGGTGGATTCATCTGCAGAGATGTGTCTGTTTATCTCTAGCCAACCTTCTTTCTGGTTCCTGCTGTTTGTGTTTCCTAAGTCTGTTTTTTTAGTTGATGGGTAGCCATAAATCCATCATCATTGGTGGAGGTTAGTAGATTCTGACGAGGGAACAGGCTGTGGTCTTTATAAATACGCCTCCATGCTGGCGAGAGCCTTTCCCTACTCGCACAATCATCAAGACCCAGGGAACTTTAGATGGGTTTTTTTATTTTTAGCCTGTGTTAGTTCAACTCACCCTCAATGAGTAACTCTGTTAGCCACTGCTTCTTTTTATATTTATTTAGAAAAGAAGGAAAATGCATTTTAAGCAAATCAAATGCAGAATTGGTTCTATTTCTTATTTATTCTGTGGGTACTTTGGACAGTGGAAAACCCAGAGAAATAATAACTTTTATCGGTTTTTGTTTTCTGTGGCTTGCTTTCTCAGACAAGTCCTCATCAGACAGTTTTGCTGATAGCTTATAAAATTCCATTTGCTTTTGTCTTGCTAATCTGTGTCTAGTCCTGTTAAATTGCAGATATAGGCTTATAATGGCTTAAAATGTGTATTGTTTTGCTATCCCTTCTCTATTTTCTTATAGAGATTAGCAGCAAGTCACCTAAACTAGAAAGGGTCTGTCAGTTTGTTTTGGGGAGGGCAAGGAAGCCAGAAGCCAGATAGATACATCTAACCCTGGAGCCAGCCTAGAAGGATGATAGAGATGGAATAGCTGGTTTTAAATATTAACAACAGCAGCAGTTGCAGCTAACATTTTTTGCATTCTCATTATGGAATTCACTATGCTAGGTGTTTTTTCTTCCATAGAAGAAACAAAAGCGGGCTGAGTTCCCAGGGCCCCAAGGATCATATGTTAAGAAAGAAAAGAACATCATAGGGAGCCTGTGAAGTAGAAAGAAGCCTTGCCCTGGAATGAGAAGGCTTGATTTGATCCTGGCTCTACCATTTACTTAGTGATTTTGTCCCTTGCTGAGGTTCATTTTCCTTGTCTATAAAAACAGAAATAATACCATTATCTTCTCCCTGCTCCACGAGGTTCTTGTGGGGATCAAAAGTGATAATGCATATGAAAATGGTTTGCATAATTATACAGTCTCTCCACCAATATCAGCACTTTTAATAGTGAGAGGCTAGAGGATTGGCAGTGCACTGCCTATCAAGAAAAGTGGTGTGCAGTGTGCACCTGCCTTCAGGCAGGAAGTCAGCTATTCACTACTCAGTGAAGAACAAAAGCAAATAAAATAATCACGAGATAAGGACTAAGGTGGTTTTAGCCACCCACTGGCTTGAGCTGGAGAATTTCGATGAATTGTGCCTTCTCTTATGCAGGTGCCATCCCACCTGTGTGCCTCAAATGAAGGAGGGTGATAACAAGGGCAGGTACTGTTTATTGAATGCTGCCCCTGTGCCATATACTAGCACTTTCAATTTCCTGTCTCTCTCTTTTTTAATCATCTCTTTTAATCCTCACAAAAACTCTTCATGATTAATATTAGTATTATCACTATGCATATTACTATTCATGTTATTAGTATTTACTCTCATTTCTAATCGGCTTGGTCAATGTCACGTGACGAGCTCCCCGAAGAACCAATATTTGGACCCTGGTTGGCTGACTCAGGAGCCTGCACTCTCACCCACGCGTTATATAACACGCAGTTAGGGCTTCGAGCCAGGATTTCTTTTTAACTGTCCTCTATAACTTCCTAGAGTTTTAAAGCAGTACCTGAGGCCTCCTCTCCCCTCCACCTCATTCCTCACACCTTTAGCCTGGGTGAGGGCTACTGAGGAGAAAGTTGGGTAACAAAGACTATTTTTATCTGTGTTATACATTGAGGTTCCTTATAAGATTTCCATTGGGGAAAAAAAGCTTATCTGTTTAAAAATTGTTTTTCACCCCTCATATACCACAACTCCCTTATTTTACAGGTGAGAAAACGGAGGCCCAGTAAAGTTGTGCCCAGAGCAATGTGATTAGTTCTTTATAGAAATCATGCCAAGTTTTTTTCTCTATGTCATGGTGTGTCTTTGTGATAGAACAGACTATTTCCCCCTTAAACAACTTGAAGGCCCTCATTCTGGCCATAAAACCCCATATAAGGAAATTTAAAATACTGCCTCTCTTTCAAAGGTTGAGTGTGGTATTCCAGCTATACCGCCATTGAGAGGGCAGAGTTTCCCTCTCACCTTTAGTTACCACGAGGAGGGATTTAGTTCATTTCCCACCTTAGCTCTTATGCCTTTCGAACCATTTCTGTTCAGCTAAGAATAAGAGTGTGTGAGCACCTGCCTCCTCCTGGATGAGAATTACACTTGGCTCTGAGGTCTGTTTCAAAGGGCACACCCTATCCTCTTATTTCCAAACAGAAACGTGAAGTAGTCAACACCTGGCAGAGCTGGACTGGTTGGTCTCTGGATTAGAATGAATGACGGTGCAAATGTGAGTCTTGAAATAACTCCTCTGATGGACTGCTGAGCCCTTTGGGAACTATGGTGCCAAAGTCTTGCCCCACGTTTTGATGTCCAAGGCTGCCTCCCGTTTCCTCAATGAATGATCAGGAGACTGTGCCCGTGCCAGAGTAACCAGCCCTGTTGCTACTGGAGAGAGGTTTTCTTTTCTCCAGGCACTGGTGCCTCCTGCCACAGTGTCATATGGCGGCCCACCCTGGGCATGTGCAAGCCTGTCGTGTTTCATGTAATCAGAGCAGTCTAAGACAGTGATCTCCCCCAGAACCAAGCCTTACCTTGGTCCTCCAGTTCTCAACAGCCCCATCGAGATGGACAGAAAACAGGGCAACACCCCAGGGTCTGACGCAATATGGGCATTCTTACCATATCAGACCGGGCCTCAGGTTCAGTCCCACAGTAGTGGCTGGGGACGGCCATGGTTAGCTTAAAAACTTGATCAGATTTACACGATCTCTGGGGAAGAACTTCAGACCCTGATAAAAAATGCTTAAATTTCTTTAAATCTTTGTATAGTATAAGCAGTTGCTAGGGAGTTGCTTTTGTTCATTCTGAAAATTACCATGAAATTGTTACTATGTCTGACTTAAGACTTTACCTAGAACATATATACTGGTCAAATAGACACTGTTACTTGATTTTGGGCTTAGTCATAATAAAATGCAAAACTAAAGAGTCTGGCTTTCTGCCCCTATTTGAACACACTGCTCATGCTCGGGGGAGTCATGAGTTGGCAAAGGATTGTGTTAATAATGGCCCCAGTACTTTACCCCACAGGTGTCACCGGAATCCATTGTTTCTCATTCCTTTTGTATTAAAATCATTTGTATAAAATCATAATACCGCTTTCAGTAAACTAATTATCATTTCCCTCCATGTATAATATAAAACAACAGTACTGCCAAAGAAGATAAAATTTAAGAACACAGCCTGCTCTTCTCCTGGGGCTTTGCTTGACAGGAACGTGGTCCTAGGATGTTAGACTCTTCCTGGGATTTGTGGTACCAAGTGCTACATGGGAAGTGAAGCTGTCAGATGTCTTGCTTCCTTTCTCTCCCCGCCATTCTCCATCACTCCCTTCCCCCTCCTTGCAAATTATAATAGCACTGAGGAATATTTACTCAGCTGTGGACTGGTACCAAAGCCTCAGTGCCCTGGGAGTTGGAAGGGGTGGTGTGGTCATGCCCCGAACTATCCATGTCCTTCCGAGCATCTCTTGGCAGAGCAACCTGGCTGAGGGCGAGTGTCATTTAGAATGAGCCTTCACAACCCCGCATAAAAGAACATAAAAACAATTGCAACTGAAAATTGGAGAGTCCACTCATGGGCTGTGGTGTTCTCTGGCATTTGTGGTCGTTTCTGTTGAGATCATGTAGCCAACCAACCAGAAGTTGTCCGGTCCTCTGGGATTCCCCATGGCTTGGTAGCGTTTTATTATCTCCAGCTCTTGTCGCACCACTAGCACACCCAGCCATCAACATGTAGACACTCACACAAATGAACTCAGACTAAACCCCATTACATCCCCCACACTTTTGGAGCCCAAAACCCATGATTCAGGCTTTGGAGAACGCTTTCTCTTGAGTCAAGGACAAAGCTATGGCCCTAGTTCCTTCCATCTGGAACTCCTCCACTGACCTCTGTTAGTGACCCCACTCTGACCCTGGAAGAGGCACCATTTCTCAGGAAGAGCAGAGGCCTCTGAGTGTACAACCACACACCTCAACAACAGTGCTTCTGAGCACATGTTGTGGACACACATGGTGATCTGTGAGGAGTCTGTAGAGATTACTGAGCTGCCCCTACAGAGCTTCCAAGGCAGGAATTTCCACAGCAAGAAGGCAAACCAGATGTAGAAAAGACAAGAGAAAATCTTCATGCTGCTTTTCCGAGAAAAGAAGTGAGGACAAGTTAGCCCTCGAATATATGGGGCATCAGTCATTTCTGACTGGATTAATTTTGTTAGTCAAAATAACCTCACCTATCACCCTGTAGGATTAGAGTTAAGATAACCAAAAAGAGAATAATTGAGTCGGGGGCTGCTTATCTTAAAAACCACAGAATTCGTGCTAGAGTTGTAATAGTGGTGAACTGAATTACTAGGAAGTAAACCTAGGTCCCTGTGGTTTTCAAGGTAAAATTGGTGATACATTCCTATGACAATAAATATTCAGGCTGAGTGAAATGAGCACTTGATGAGAAGGTGCTAGTAGTCAGCAAGCGTAGTAAATGTAATACACCTGCCATGATTTATTATGTTTCCTGAGCATTATGGTATCTACCAAACAGGACGTTTTCCACTTTCAGCTCTGTATAGCTCCTGGCATCTCCTCACGCCCCGCCTAATTGGTACTCCTGCCTCCTGTGCCTGCAGAGTCCCCAGCTCTGTGACCAGAACTTTGTCCCTCCGAATTTTTATCTGAGTCATTGCAATTCATGTTTTCATTTGTTCATTCCTTCCGCCGATATTTACTACTACGTGCCAGGCATTGTGCTAAGGGCTTTAGTTAAGTCCAAAGATTCCTCAATTTCCGGACTTCAAATTTTAATCAGTCAGTAATTATAAAATAATACTACCATTTAGTGAGCATTGGCTAATTTTTCAGAAAAGTGCCTTATATATAAATAACCTCATTAGGTTTGTACAACAATCCCATTAGGTAGAGACTGTGATTATTCACATTTTTCAGATGAGGAAACCAAGGCTCAGAGAAGTTGTATAACTTGTCCAAGTCGTACTCGTGGTGAGCAGTGGAGCCAGGCCGTCTGATTGCAAAGTCTGGGCTCTGCACTAACACGGCTGCTCTGCCCCGTTTCATGTGGCAGCCTGGAGGGTGTCTGTATGTTTCACGTAGATATAAAGTCTGTCAGTCACCCGACATGAACAATGCTACCAGCAGAAGTCAAGGCCTCCACCACCGACCAGCTGGATCCCACCTGCGAGAATGGAAGCTGCAGGAGCTGTGGAGTCAGGCAAGCGCAGGTCTGAATCTCAGCCCTCCCTCCTCTCACTGGCTGTTTCCATGAGAAAGTAATTAACCTCAGTTAAAGAAACCCTAGTTTCTTTATTTCTAAGATAATAATCGCAAATACTAACAGAGCACATAGGATGGGCCATCGTTCTAAGTCCTTAAACTCACAACAACTGCATGATGTTGGTACCATCATTATCCCCATTTTATACGTGGAGAAACTGATGCATCCAGAGCTTAAAGGTCAAGTAATTTGAATTCAGCGGCGAAGCTCAGATTTGGACCCAGGCAGACTAACTCTAAAGTCCACGCTAGTAGCCACACTACCAATGTCATGCTTGCTCTGGAGATGATAGGATCAGGGACGTAAAACCCTCTGGGCCAGAGCCAGGCACGGAGTTGATGGGACGATTATAAAGTTTAGAATAAGGAAGTTTAACACCTTTGACCACCCACAAGAAGAGAAGCACCAATTTGTGGTGAGTGCTCTGATTTTGATCTTATACCAAAGACTTCTTACATCTTTGCCTTTGAACTTGCAGGACTTGCTGGCTGAAGCTTTCCTAATTGTGGGGATTCCTTTAGAGGAGGCATCTGTTGGTACACACCACTTACCTTCCCTGCACCTGTCAGGTTGCAGAGTGGCTTGCAGGTGGGCAGGGATGAGAAATGGTGGAGTGGCCACCAGCACAGGTGTTCTCACCCCCACCCTCTCATTGCCCCCGGCCCAGCACAGGCTGTGGTGCTGGAGCTGTATGTAGTCTTTCCTGTTGACAGTAATTAGAACCTTTTAGACTAAATTTCTTCCTTTAAAAAAAAAAGAAAGAAAGAAATCCCAATTCACTTGAGTTGTCTCCTTGATCCAGTTCACCTGGAGCTATCTAGTTTCTGCTGTTTGTTTGGAGGGGAAGGCAGGCTCTTAAGCCTGCACACATTGGAGTTGATAAGATCAAGGTGCTGAAAATGTTAGCTGGCTAAATTTTGGAGCCAGACGCCTGAGTTTGAATTCCAGTTCTACCCCTTAAGCATGCACCATCTGAGTTTGTGTCTGTGAAATGGGGATAACAATAGTGAAGATGAGACAGGCTAACACATGTAAAATCCTTGGAAGCACAGTGCCTGACCCACAGTAAGTGCTGAATAAATGTTAGCTGTTGGTATTATTATTAAGCCCATCCAGCCCCCAGTCCTCCTTTCCTTCTCAGCCTGGAACCTTGCTCTGGAAAGTCAGGCTCTGGACCCTTCTCTCCTCACTCACCAGGTCATTTCATCTCTAAGCCTCCATGTCCTTATCTGTGAAATGACCTGGGAATAATGGAGTCTACTTCATAAGGTTGTTGTAAAGGTTCAGTGAGCTAGCTCAAGGCCAGAGCAGAGAGCTCCGTCTCTCTTCAGTCTCATCACTGTTAGTCCCGAAGCACAAAGGGCTGCCTGGAAGTGCCTGTGAAATCTTGGAGAGTTTTAAGAGCCAAGGGGCCCAAGGGTACACAGGAGCATTTAGGGTTAACTAGCGCCTGAGCGTCAGTCTCCGGAACTCGGGAGACCGCTGGCTTGTTCATGACTGTACCGCTGTGCCTGGAACCAAGGAGGTCCATGATAACATCAAACGAGTGAATACCGCAGAAGAGTATTCAAGAAGGTTCGGCTCAGGCAACCTGACAGAATTTTCAAGGCAGAACACTCCTAAGTGTTCAGACATTTAAACTCAGCAAGAAACACCTTCCTCTTCCTCTCCCTTCTGTCTTTGCCCCCAGGATTTAAAAACAAAACCAAAATAACTCTCATTGTTTGATGTTACTCTGTTCTAGACATTCTGCTAAGTACTTTATCGACATCATCTCTTTTAATCTTGAAGTCAACCCTGAAAGGTAGGTATCATTTCCATTTTATAGACAAGAAACTGAGATGTAGGGAGATTGAGCAATTTTCCCAAGGTTGCATAGGAGTACCTGATAAATTGTAGAGCCAAGATTTGAACTCCAGCCTGTGGGACAGGAAGGGGACAGTGTTCTGATTTGGGGACAAGTCTTACCACTCACCATTCTCCCAAATAACCCACTGTGCAAGCGAGGAGCGTCTCCAAGTCACAGATGCCTCTCCCTTGAAACCGCCTGGCCTTGTATCACCTAACCACTACATTAATAGAAGTAGAATTGTGGCCTTTCACAGTTAAGGCGGTAAAAGTTGTTTATTTGCCTGACTTTCATTCATCACTTTATCAGACTATCTCCCTTACTTTACATTTGGGAAAGTCAAGTTCCAGAAGTGGTGGCCGCCAGGATGTATTGTTTTTCTCATGTATTTAGCATTCCCGAGAGTCTGTTGCTACATTACAGAGGTACAAAATGATTTTTGTAAATCATTCTTCTCTTTGGGAAGCAAGTTTTGAAGTATATGAGTTAGAATATCATCAAGAACCCAAAGGGAGCCGAGGGTCTAGAAACCAGGAGCCAGAGATTGATGCTCATCATTGTGTGTTGATTACATGTGGGGGTTACACAACTCTCTCTCTCTGTCTCCCTGGGTTGCTCATTTTCCTTCACTCTGTTTACCTTCCCAAGGATATTTCGTAGGTAATTATGGGGATATGTGTGCATTTCTGTGAAACACTTTGATTTCCCCACCCCCAAGAATGGTAGCAGGTATATCCATCAAAGTTTAGCCTAGAAAAAGCACTGATGATGCAAAGATAGAACTTTCCTTTATGTACTTCCTGCCAGAAATCACTCCTGTCTCTATCTAGGGAGTTCTGGAGTGAGATTAAAGTGGGAGCACATTATATTCAGTGGCTTTTCTCCCTTCCCTTTGCCTTTCCTGTCCCTCACCCCAACTCTGAGACCACGTGTGGCGATTACTCTTTGCCTTGAAGAATCAAACCTCCTACCCGGCTGTGCCCGAGGTCAGGCAAGTGAGGAGAGGAAAGTACACACCCTATTGTGGCGAAGACGAAGGCCACAAAAGCCATCTTGATCCTTTGACCTATATTGACGCCGATTCTGTTCCTTGGTGTCCCTGACTTTGGCAGTGTGGTTAGTTTAACTCTCTGCCCCCACCTTGAATTGAGCTTTGATGAAAAAGTAGTAGGAACCCAGGCCTGTCCCTGGGGATTTGGGGTTTTGGTCTTGGAAAAGCATCAACCGAACTCGCCGGGGCAGGAGCTCTGGATTCCTGTGGCTTGGGCTAACTTAGGTCCAGAGAAACCAAGTGCCTATGATCATCATCTTCATTCTCCACATGCGGCCATGCCCTTTGGATTCCCTTCTCTCACTGTTCTCCCAGCTAGGATGGCTTCCAGGTCTCCTGCTCTTCTCGCTTTACCATGAGCATGTCCTTCCATATTTGAAATGCTTTAGTGTATGGAATACTTGTGGATTGCTGCTGCCTGGCTGATGGAAAATCTTTGGGGTTAGCACATGCAGTCCCAAGACTGCTTTTAAGCATCAGTGTATTTCCTTTTCTCCCTTAGGACCCTATAAGCTTCCCTGAGATTTACCTCTCTGGGTTTTCTGTCGGGCCGCAGAGCCTCGTCCAGGCTTCTCTCTCCCAAAGCACTGCTCTGTATATCAGGAATCATTTGGTTGCCTTTATTGTATACCTTGGACCTCTAGCTTGGCTTCCTGTATGTGATGACCAGCTTTGTGTGCAGCCATCAGAAAGAAGCCCGCCTGCGCAGCACTGGATGATAGAGTAATCGGGTCTGTGGGTTGCTATACTGTGTGCCTCTCCATACATTGCAAGACTAAGTTTGCCTGAGTACTGCTTGCACATGGTCTGTAGATGGTCTTTGGGCACCTTGTGGTGAATGTTACCATGCCAGAGAATTTCAGCAGATTTAACTAGCTTTGAAATGATTCCCTCTTGCAGATTTTTAAACACAAGGAAAACCAAACCAAGAAGGCTGATAAAAGGGCCCCTCTTGTTCCCCCTTCTCACCCGGCATTTTTCAAACCAGTGAAGCTCCTTTGGCCAAAATGTTGCAGCTGGGTGCCTCCCACCCAGGAAAAGCTGTGTTTAAATACTGACCTTAAAATCTAACCCCTAAAGTGTATAAATACTGACCTTAAAATCTAACCCCTAAAGGGTAGTGGCTAGCACACTCTTAACTCTTACCTTTAAAAGAGCAACTCTACCGAGACAAGGTCTGAAACCCATGAAATGACCAAAAAGAGAGCAGTGACTTCACATGCAGGGGCCTCATGTGTTTCTCTCCATTTCCACTTCAGATTTGCTGACCATGAAAGAATATCACTGTTTGCTGCAATTACTGTGCCCAGATTTCCCGCTGGAGCTCACTCAGAAAGCAGCCAGGTAAGTCTCCTGGGCTCTGGAAGCCAACTCATCCATCTGTGGGACAGGGTTTCTTAGAGAAACCTGAAATGTATACAAACAAACAAACCATTAAGGAAGAATAAAACCATTAGGGAAGAAACTGGTTTTTGGAGAGGGGTCTATTTGGAATTTGCCCAAAAACATCGTACTTGCTTTCTTTCAAAGGGAAGCCAAGTGATCCTTTGTGGTTTCTGTGGGGAGCCTTAGGGTCTGGAGATGGAGTTGAGGGGTGGTGAGATGAAGAGACGCATACGAGCACAAAAACCCCTAGAGGATATGCTGAGAAAAGAAGAGGCAAGAGTTGGCAGCAACTTGTGATAAAGGGGGTTGAGGTTGGAGACTAGAGAGGCATGAGGGTGACAATGCCCAACTGAGGGTAGAATAAATTGTAGAAATTATGCCAAAAGAAGGTTTTCAAGATTACTCCAGAACCAGGAAGATTTAGCAGAAATAGATACAGTTGGAGCCCCCTAATTTCTGTTTGGTTTCACTGTCATTCACATTTTTTAACCAAATGAGGTTGTTGGACTATGTATGCTTCAATTAACTTTTACTTGACACAAAACCTGAGCTCAGTTGGCAAATGGAAGTATAGCAAAAAATCCTGTTTTCTGAAAAATGCCATAACAGAGGATTTTTAGGAAAATACTCTTTACAGGCATACCTCGTTTTATTGCACTTTGCATTGCTCTTCACAGATCATTGTTTTTTACATACTGAAGGTTCGTGGCAACCCTGCGTTGAGCAAGTCTATTGATGTCATTTTTCCAACAGCATTTGCTCACTTCACGTCTCTGTGTCACATTTTGGTAATTCTTGCAATATTTCTAACTTTTCCATTATTATTTTATTCATTATGGTGATCTGTGATGAGTGATCTTGGATGTTACTATTGTAATTGTTTGAGGGCACTACAGAGCACCCATATGAGAGAGCTTAATCAATAAACGTTGTGTGTGTTCTGACTACTCCACCTATCAACCATCCTCCCATCTCTCTCCCTCTCCTGGGGCCTCCGTATTCCCTGAGACACAACAATATTGAGATTAGGCCAATTAATAACCCTACAGTGGCATCAAAGTGTTGAAGTGAAAAGGAGTTGCACGCCACTCTAAATCAAAAGCTAGAAGTGAGTAAGCTTAGTGAGGAAGGCATGTGGAAAGCTGAAACAGGCCGAAAGCTAGGCCTCTTGCATCAAACAACCAATGTATGCATACAAAGGAAAAGTTCTTAAAGGAAATTAAAAGTGCTACTCCAGTGAACACTCAAATAATAAGAAAGTTTGAAAACAGCCTTATTGCCAATACGGGGAAAGTTTTAGTGGTCTGGATAGAAGATTAAACCAGCCACAAAATTCCCTTAAGCCAAAGCCTAATCCAGAGCAAGGCCCTAACTCTCTTCAATTCTGGCAAGGCTGAGAGAGGTGAGGAGGCTGCGGAAATAGAGTCTGAAGCTAGCAGAGGCTGGTTCATGAGGTTTAAGGAAAGAATTTGTCTCCATAACATAAAAGTACAAGGTGAAGCAGCAAGTGCTGAGGCAGGAGCTGCAGCAAGTTGTCCAGAAGCTCCAGCTAAGGCGGCTACACTACGGATTTTCAGTGTAGATGAAACAGCCTAAGATGGGAAGAAGATGCCACCTAGGACTTCCATAGCTAGCGAGGAGAAGTCAATGCCTGGCTTCACAGCTTCGAAGGACAGGCTGACTCTCCTGTTAGGAGCTAATGCAGCTGGTGACTTTCAGTTGAAGCCAGTGCTCATTTACCATTCCAAAAATCCCAGGGCCCTTAAGAATTATGCTAAATCTACTTTTCCTGTGCTCTACAAATGGAACAACAAAACCTGGATAATAACACATCTATTGACAACATGGTTTACTGAATATTTTAAGCCCACTGTTGAGACCTGTTGCTCAGAAACAAAGATTTCTTTCAAAAAAATGACTGCTCATTGACAATGTGCCTGGTCACCAAAGAGCTCTGATGGAGATGTACAATGAGATTAATGATGTTTTCACGTCTGCTAACACAACACCCATTTTGCAGCCCATGAATCAAGGAGTAATTTCAACTTTCAAGCCTTATTATTTAAGAAATACGTTTTGAAGGCTACAGTGATTATTCTGATGGATCTGGGCAAAGTAAATTGAAAACCTCTGGGAAAGGAGTCACCATTCTAGATGCCATTAAGAATGTTTGTGTTTCATGGGAAGAGGTCAAAACATCAATATTAACAGGAGTTTGGAAGGAGTTGATTTCAATCTTCATGGATGACTTTGAGGGGTTCAAGACTTCAGTGGAGGAAATAACTGCAGATGTGATGAAAAAGCAAGAGAACTAGAATTAGAAGTAGAGCCTGAAGATGTGACTGAACTGCTACAATCTCATGACAAATCTTTAGTGGATGAGGAGTTGCTTCTTATGAATGAGCAAAAAAGCGGTTTCTTTTTTTTAAAGATTTTATTGGAGAATTGGGGGAGGAGAACAGTGCTGGGGAATCGGAGGAAGGGAAACAGACAGGTTGCTGTTCTTTTGTTCTTTAGTCTAGTTGTGGAGGACGTTGCTTCACTGGCCCATGTTGGTATTATCATTGCCCTCTTACCGGGTGAGGCAGATTGGTCACCGGCCTCTGGACAGCCGCTCACGGCGGCTCTTGGCAGCTCACACTGGCCGCTGGCCACTCACGCTGGCTGCCAACCACACACGGTAGCTTATGGCAGCCCACTACAGCAGGGGCTGCAGCCTACGCCGTGGCTGGCGACTTGCGGCAGCCCAGCTCCAGGTCGAGCTGTTGTTCACCATCTTAGCTGTAGAGGGCAGTGTAACTGGCTCTCATGTGGGATCCAAACCGGAGCCCTGCTGCTCAGAGCTGGCGTCCCAAGCCCAATCTTAACCAACGCACTACTCAGCCAACCCAAAAAAGTGGTTTCTTGAGATGGAATCTACTCCTGGTGAAGATCCTGTGAAGATTGTTGAAATGACCATAAAGGATTTAGAATATTTCATAAACTTAGTTGATAAAGCAGCAGCAGGATTTGATAGGATTGACTTCAGTTTTGAAAGAAGTTCTACTCTGGGTAAAATGCTGTCAAACAGCACTGCGTGCTACAGAGTAATCTTCCATGAAAGGAAGCATCAATTGTTGCAGCAAACTTCACTGTTGTCTTATTTTAAGAAATTGCCACAGCCACCCCAACCTTCAGCAACCACCACCCTGATCAGCAGCCATCAACATCGAGGCAAGACCCTCCACCAGCAAAAAGGTTATGACCTGCTGAAGGCTCAGGTAGTGATTAGCATTTTTTTAGAAATAAAGTATTTTAAACAAGGTATTCACATTGTTTTTTAGACATAAGGCTGTTGCATACTTAATAGACTACAGTATAACGTAAATGTAACTTTTATTTGCACTAGAAAGCCAAAAAAATTTTGTGTGACTTGCTTTATCACAATATTTGCTTTATTGCTGTGGTCTGGAAGTGAACCCACAATATCTCCGAGGTATGTCTGTACTACACCATACATGTCATTATACATTTGTCCACACTCATAGAATGTACAACACCAAGAGTGAACCGTAATTTAAACTATGATCTTTGGGTGGTGATGTATAGTGTAGATTAATTGATTGTGCAAATGTACCATTATGGCAATGATGTTTATAATGGGGGAGGCTATGCATGTGTGGTGGCAAAGAGTTATAGGAAATCTCTGTACCTTCCCCTCAATTTCACTGTGAACCTAAAACTGCTAAAAAAAAAAAAGTAAAGTCTTAATAATAATTTTTTAAATGTCCAGCTTTCTAAAATTATAATGAATGCATTTACCTTTATTGTTTCATTTAAATTCATTCATGTTGGGCTGGCCGAGTGGCTCAGTTGGTTAAGAGCTCGCTCAAGAGTTTGAGCTCTGAGCAACAGCGGTTCAATTCCTGACCCGAGCTGAGCTGCTGCTGAGCTGCCAACAGGTGGCAGGATGGCTCAGCTAAAAAATAAAAAAATTTAAATTTTTTTTAAATAAATTCATTTACTTTAACTATCTTACTTAATCCTTATAAAAACAATTACTTCCCATTTTACTAAAGAAGAAAACTGATATATCTCAATTAAAAATTAAAAAAAAAAGAGGAAACTGAGGCTCAGAGAGGTTAAGTATGTTGCCTGAACTTACTGACAGCTTGTAAGTAGCAGAGGCATGATTTAAACTCGGGTTCCCCGAATCCAGAGACTTTGCTCTCAACCTCCTCACACCCCTGCCTCCCTTCATCATGACATCATTTTCTGCCTGGTGGTTTAACCCACTGAAGCCAACGCTGCGTGGGCCACTCTGCACCAAGAATCGCCTCACTCCTGAAACAAGCCCACCAAGCCCCTCTGCTGACTAGAAGGGCGGAAAGCCACTGTTGCCAGCCAGCAAGACCGCAGCTCACACCGGGGCTGCTGTTTTCCAGTTCACAGTCATATGCAAAACCTGTTTAATGATCACACACCCAAAATTTTCTAGGTTGTTTTTTTTCCCCCCTCATTGTTCAGTGGTTCCTTACCTTTTCCAGTGGCAACTGGCCACTGGTAAAAGCTGCAGTTCAGGTTTTACAATTTTAACTTATCTGCTCTCTAAAGGAGATTTGGGGTTTTTTGTCCCCTTAGCTGAAAAAGGGGTGTGGGAGATTATCTCTTGTAATTTAAAAGCAGCCAAGTGGAGTTAGCTTCAAGTTTCCAATGATAGCTCCCCGTTGGGGTCAGATCATTTTAAGGAAGATTCACCCTCAACATTCTGGGAGGAAAAACCCAGTCTTTTTAAAGACTGGGCTTAATCATAAAAATCAGCTACAATTTCTACAGAGCTGAATAATAAAAACCAGCTATGGTCTCTAACTAAAGAATCCCCAAAGAAAAGGAGCCATGAGTGTGTGTGTGCCATGAGGGCAAGTGGGATCTACACCAGCCTTGTTTGCTGCTGGGTCACTGTCACTTAGCACAGCACCTGGGTACATGCCAGACACACCGTAAATGTCTCCCAAGTGGATGAATAGTCCTGTCTGCCAGTTTACATGGTTCTAATAGGCCATGGTTCTAAGCAACTCTAAGGACAAAGTCAGAAACTATATGCTCTATTCATTTGTTCATTCATTTATATTATTCATCAAACATTTTTCTTTTTTTCTAGATTTCCAGGCTTTTTTTTTCCACTATACATAGTTACTACCACATTATTATTTTTATTAGTTTCAGGTGTACAAAACAACATAATAACTAGACATTTACACCCTCACAAAGTGATAACCCCCCCCCAATCTACTACCCCTCTGATATCGTATATAGCTGTTACAATACCATTGACTCTATTCCCTATGCTGTACTTTACATCCCGTGACTATATGTATATATTTAATTATAATTGACATTCAATATTATTCTACTTCAGCTTCAGGTGTATAGCCCAGTGGCCAGGCATCTACACAATCTATGAAGTGATCCCCTTGATAAGTCTAGTACCCATCTGACACCCTACATAATCTTTACAACATTATTGATTATATTCCCCATACTGTATTTCATATCCCTGTGACAGTTTTGTGACTACCAGTTTGTACTTTCTAATCCCTTCACTTTTTCCCCCATCCAAATATTTCCTTTTTAACAGCTTTTGGAGATACCATATAATTCATCCATTTAAATTGTAAAATTCAGTGGCTTTTAGTATATTCACAGAGTATATTCACATCAATCACCACAACCAATTTTAGAATATTAATCAGCCCCAAAAGAAATCCCGTACCCCTTAGCCATGACTCCCTAATCCCTTCCCCCTCCCCAACCCAGGCAACCACTAATTTACTTTCTGTCTCCATAAATTTGCCTATTCTAGACATTTAAAATAAATGAAATCATATAATATGTGGTCCTTTGTGACTGATTTCTTTTCACTTAGCATGTTTTCAAGGTTCTCCCATGTTATAGCACATGTCAGTACCTCATTTCATCAAATATTTCTTGAGTGCCAGTTTTGAGCCAGGAGCTGTGGAACACTCTGGGAACAGAGCAATGAGCAAGTTATAGTTCTTGCCTCTCAAGCAACTTGACCTTTGTTTTAAAAGAGGATCGCTCGGGTACTGGTCACTGCCTGCCACCACTTTGTGACATGTCACCTTGGTTTCTTTCACTCCAGAGCAGCCACTGTCCTCCTTTCCCATTCCTGAAAGGTAGGTGGTGAGTTTAGGAGGGTGAGATTTCTGTATGAGTTTCAGCCCCCAGCAGTCACAGCTGTGCATCTGTCCCATCCACCTCCCAGATCCTTCCAAACAGTGATATGTGGAAGTACTGAAAGATTAGCGTAGAAGTAGTAGAATCCTTTGAAAACCACAGATTGTTACAGTTATTGATACCAAGGGGCTTCTCAGATGGCATTCCCCTAGCTGTGGCCCGAAGCTTACCCACTCCCTCACCAAGAGGCCTCCTATTTGAAGGAAACTTCAGACCTTTCAGTTCGAGGAGGAGGAAGCATTGTAACCAGTCCATGTCAATAGCAGTGCAAGGGAATTATGGGAACACAAGTATAAACAACAGCAGGGCCTAATGCTCAGGATACCGGCTGCAAAATTAGAGATGAACTCAGAACTAGGGGAAGTCTGCTTTCTCCCTGTGTACGAGCATCAGGCTTCTGTGTCAACCCTACCTCCCCAATGATATCCTTTCACCACCTCCCGCTGGTGTGTGTGTAGAAAGACTATATAATCCCAGAAAGTGCACTGGTTGTGTACGCTATTCTCATTCTGTCCAGGGTCCCTACTTCCCCACCCGCAAGTCCGGTATTCTGACCAGAATGGCAGTGGCAGTGCTGCGGTCTTCCGGGCAGCTACTGTTGCCAGAAGAGGCACTGCCCTCTCCCGTCTCGCTGCCTGGCTTCCTTTCCTCCGGGCCCTGAGGTCTGGGGACGGGCCACAGAGGAGGCTCCAGCCTGTGATGATGTGTGCCTAAAAGAATGTCATCCACAGGCAGCTGTGCTCCAGAGCCTGTTCAGGGGCATGGCGTCTCCACAAGCGCCTGACTTCTGTGCTACAAGCACTGTGGCCAGGCCCCGGGGGCGGCAGGTGTGAGCTGGAAACACAGGAAGGGAAAGAACAAACAGACTCCACAGCAATGCCCAGCCAGGGGGCCTCTCCACCTCACACAGTCAGTCCTGCAGCAGCGGCAGTCATTCAGTAATTTTATCCCGAAATGATCACCGTAGCATCTCTGTCTCTCTCCCTCTGGACTGGGGGGGCTTTCCTGAGGGTCCAGACCATGCAATTAGAGACTTCTTTTTGTAGTTGTTGTTATTTTTTTTATTAAGGTACTACAACATTATATTAGTTTCAGGTGTACGTCATGATTCGATATTTGTGTATATTACAATATGATCGATCACCACAATAAGTCTAGTTAACACCTGTCACCATAAAGTCACAAAATTATTTTCTTATGATGAGAATTTTTAAGATCTACTCTCTTAACAACTGTCACATATACAATACAGTATTATTAACTATAGTCACCAGGCTGTACATTACATCCCTATGATTTGTTTATTTTATAACTGGAAGTTTGTACCTTTTGAGCCCCTTCGCCCATTTCACCTACCCCTCAACCCTCACCTCTGGCAACCACCAATCTGTTATCTGTATAAGCTTTGTTTTTTTGTTTTTCTTCGATTCCACATATGAGATCATACAGTATTTGTCTTTCTCTGACTGACTTATTTCACTTAGCGTAATGCTCTCAAGGTCCATCCATGTTGTTGCAGATAGCAAGATTTCATTCTTTTTTATAGATGAATAATATTCCACTGTGTGTAATACATATATAATATAACATTTTCTTTATATAGTCATTCATCAATGGACACTTAGGTTGTTTCCATGTCTTGGCTATTGTAAATAATGCTGCAGTGAACATGGGGGTGCATATATCTTTTCGAGTTACTGTTTTCATTTTCTTCAGATTAGTACCCAGAAGTGGAATTGCTGGAGCGTATGGTAGTTCCAGTTTTAATTTTTTCAGGAACCTCCATACTGTTTTCCATAGTGGCTGCAAGAGCTAGACTTCTTGAGTTCAAATCCTGGTTCATAATTTACCAGCTTGTGTCCTTGGGGAAGTTATTTAATTCCTCTGAGCCTCAATTTCCTAATTTGCAAAATGGCAATAATAAGAGTTGTAATTATTGAAGAAGTATGTAATGTGGTTAAAATAACGCCTGGCACAAAGTAAACTTTCACCATTACAAGAACTAGTATTAACCTTGACCTGTAAGAGCACAGGCATCATAGGGTTAGAAAGACCTGTGCATACGTGCCACCTGTGCCCTATTAACTGATAACCTTGAGGCTCTCAACCTCTCTAAGCCCTCTTACCATATTTGTAAAATAGGCACAATAATAGTATCTAACTCATAGGGTGGTTGTAAGAGTTCAACAAAAAAATATATGTAAATTGCTTAGCATGTTGATGTTCAATAAGTAATAGTTTCTTGCTATTAAAATATTGTTGGCATTATTATTATTATAAGAATTTTAAGAGATAAATGAGAAGTTCCTGGATTCCCCAAGGCAGTACTTTCTGGCCTTCTTTCACTTCACAACACTCAGAAAATATAACAAAAAGTAAGGTAAAGATGAGACTGCCTGCAATTAGCCTGCAGGCTCTGGCCTCCTCCCAGCTAGGCCAAGGGAACCATCACACCTGTAACCCATTCAATGCCCAAGTGACACAGGGTTCGGAAGCTCCACTCCAAGGGTGAAGATTTAAAGCAGTGCATCAGAATCACTGGCAGTGTTTATTAAACCACAGATTTAACTCATTTCTCCCTCACTAAAGGCCTGATTCCCTAGTGGATAATATGTGTTTAATAGGAAAAGCTCCTTTATCATGATTACATGCTGAATGCATGTAGTGCTTCAAAGGCACATAAACTCCTAAGAATCTAATTTAGACATAGCAACTCACCCCCATGGAAGAGAGTCACTTTTCAGCTGGCCCCTGTTCCACGAAGGCCAGGACTCAGGTCCTGGGGCCACAGGGCCCTGGATTCACGTTCCAGTTCCTTCACTTACTGGCTTGTGACACTAAGCAACTTCTCCAAGCCTCAGTTTCTCCATCTGTAAAATGGAAATAATAATAGCACCTGCCTCATAGATTTGTTTTAGTGATTTAATAAGATAATGCATGTAAAACACCTGTCACATAGCCCTCAAGAAATATTGTGTATTTTTAGAAATTATAATTAGTGAATGGGGAATGTGTTTCATTCCTACATTCATTGTTCAAATGTTTACTGAGCATCTACCACCTGACAGACCTCATGCCAATCACTAAGGATACAGCTTTATGCTTTTTTGGCATCTTTCTTTCTTTATGTCTCTCCCCTGCAATAACCTTCTGCACAGATATGCTCCCTGCATCGGACTTGCCATATAACAGTATCACAGTTGCCCCAAAAGTTCTTTCTCCAAAACAGACTATCCTTTCCTTCCCCATTCTTTCATTCACCAAATATTTATTGAGGGCCTATTATGTGCCAGCCATTTTGCTGGTGGAGGGGCTATGACAGTGAGCAAAATAGAAGCTGTTCCAGCCCTCAAGGAAGTGACAAGTGGATAGAGCAGCAGACATTAAATAAATGAAGTGCTGTAGGAACATATAAACATGAGACCTAACCTAACCTGGGGAATCATGAAAGACACTTCCATGGAAAAGAGATGTTCATTTAGGGACCTGAAGGATTAGCAATAGATGAACTTGCCCTCTCAGCCACCAAGACTTATCACAAGGCCATCATAATTAAGATAGTATGTTACTAGAGTAAGGATGGACAAATGGATCATACTAGAAAGGCCGGAACAGACCGATGCATTTATAAAGACTTGATATATAAAAGATAGTATTTCAGAGCAGTAGGAAAAGGGATGATTCAATAAGTAGTGGTAGGGCATTTGTCTTTCCACATAGGATGCAATAGATCGCTACTTCATACCAAATCCAGAAGTCAGTTTCACACAGATTATAGACTCCTGTGTGGAAGGCAAAACTAGAATACTCTTAAAAGAGAACAGAGGAAAATATTTTTATGGCCACCAGGTCATTAAAGAATTTTTTTTTTTAAGATTTTATTGGGGAATTGGGGGAGGAGTACAGCGTTGGGGAATCCGGGAAAGGGAACAGACAGGTTGCTGTCCTTTTGTTCTTCAGTCTAGTTGTGGAAGACGTCGCTTCACTGGCCCATGTTGGTATTATCATTGCACTCTTCCCGGCTGAGGCAGATCGGTTGCTGGCCATTGGAGAGCAGCTCACAGCGGCTATTGGCAGCTCATGCTGGCTGCCGACCACTCATGCTGGCTGCCGGCTGCTCACGGTAGCTGACAGCAGCCCATGGCAGCCCACTGCAGCCTACACCGTCACCGGCGAGTCACAGCAGCCCAGCTCCAGGTCGAGCTGTTGTTCACCATCTTATCTGTAGAGGGCACAGCGTCACTGGCCAATGTGGAATCCGAACCAGCAGCCCTGCTGCTCAGAGCTGGCGTCCCAAGCCAACTCTTAACCAATGAGCCACTCAGCTGGCCCAAGAATTCTTAAACAAAATACAAAAAGCCCAAGCCCAGTGGACAAGATTGATAAACTTGACCACAAACAAAATTACATTCATTTACTCAGTCATTGTTTCATGGATTGTTATTCATTGTTTCATTTATTCATTCAGTCAGTCATTGTTCATTGAGAGTTCCTGTTATGTGCCAGGTGCCAGGTTCCTGTTATGTCCTCCAGGTGCCGAGGACAGAGCAGTGTGGAGTTGACCTTTTAGAGAGAGGATAAATACCAGCTAGGAAGCAAGAATTCCCTGAGGCAAACTGAACCCTGGCCACAGCTGTGAAAGTGCTGAACCCTAAACCACTGGACTACTAAGGAATTAAGAATTTAAATTTTCTATTCAACACAAACCACCATAAACATGGTTGAAAGACAAGCCAGAGACTAGAAGAGGATATTTTTGTATATATAACTAACAACAGATTAAGCTACAGCATTTTTTTAGTCCACAGAATTTTTTTTTTTTTAAGCTGAGCCATCCTGCTACCTGTTGGCAGCTCAGCGGCTGCTCAGCTCGGGCTGGGAATCGAACCGCTGTTGCTCAGAGCTCAAACTCTTGAGCGAGCTCTTAACCAACTGAGCCACTCGGCCGGCCCCACAGAATTTTTTTTATAAATAACTCCCACAAATCAATAAGAAAAATAACCTCAGTTGAAAAATAGTCCAAAGATATGAACAGGCAGGAGAGAAAACCCTAACAGCTAGTAAACACGTGGGCATATTTTCATGCCCAAACTCACTAGTCATCAGAGAAATACTCAATTTTAATTAAAACTGAGATACCACTTTATACCCAACAAGTTGGCAAAAAAATTGAAAGTCTGACAATACAAATATTGGTGTGGATGTAGAACAGTTGGAGCTCTCACAAGCTGCTGGTGGGAGTGTAAATGTGTGTCATCGCTTTGAAGCAATTGGGACAAATCTAACAAAGTTCAGGAAGCGTACCTGGTTGTAAGGAAACCTGCAGCATTGTTGTAATAGCTGCCATTGGAACTTGCTGCATGGCCCCTGCAGTAGAAAGGACGAAATGTGCTACCTGCACCGTGTGGAATTCTATCCAGCAGTTCAAATGAATACAGGGACATATATATGCATCAACATTGAGAAACCTCAAAATATCAAATTACTGAATGATGCATGGAGCTTGAAATCAAGCCCCCTGCCCCGCAAAGCTACATGTTTTAAGACTATAGACATTTGTGTGGGTTCGTACAGTATAGAAATATGCAGAGGGATGCTAAACCTCCAAGTTCAGTGGTGATCTCTGAGGAAGAGGACAGAGGAATGAGACGAGGGCGGGGTACATAGGTGAGTTGAAGGGTATATGTAATATTTTATAAAGCTTTTAAAAATTGAAGCAAGGATGGCAAAGTGTTAAGTTCTGATAATGTTGGTTAGTGGGTACACAGGTGTTTGTTACGTTATTCTCTGTAATTTTCTAAAGTTTTAAATATTTCATTTAAAACCATGAGGACAGGTAGGACTTCGGTGGGCAGCAGTGAGGGGGGAAAGCAGCCTAGGAGAAGTAAGCAGCCTGGAAAGACGCCAGGCTCTCAGCAGAGATGACCTAGAGGAACTGCCAGAGGCCATAGGCCTGGAGTTGGAAGAGTATGGGGCCATGCCTTGGATTTGGGTACAGGCGCACCTCAGAGGTATTGCAGGTTCGGTTCCAGACCACCACAAAGCAAGTATTGCAGTGAAGCAAGTCATAATCTTTTTGCTGGGGGAGGGCCTTGCCTGCAATTTGTAAAGAACACAACATCTGTGAAGCACAGTAGAGGCTCCATAAAGTGAGGCATGCCTGGATTTATCCTAAGAGCATGGCACAGTTCTCCCCTAACTGTCAGCCTTCTTGGGACAGCCAGGATGGGGTTTAAATGCCTGAGCTGGGTCCTTCCAGCTGTCTGCCGGGAAGAAGCAGCATTGGGAACCTAAGCTTCCAGCCCTCCTGGGGGCAGTCACTATACTCTGATAACAAACCCCACGAGTGGGAGAAGGGACATCAGAGAGCACGGAGCCCCCTCGTTCTTACCAGGTGTGGCTGCAGGCAGACTCTGAACTATGTCAGAGTCAGAGAGACCTGTGTTGGAATTGCAGCTCTTTCGCTTCCGGCTTGTAACCTTGGTCAAGTTTCCTAACCTCTCTGAACCTCTGTGTTCTCAGTAAAGCTATTCATTGAGCTTCTTCATAGGATCAGTGTGAGAGGAAAATGAATGACCGCTGTGTGGTGCTGACAGTAAGCCCCTGAGGAGCAGGGACTGTCATCCACACTTCTTAGGTGCTACTGGCAGGTGGGTTTTGGGGTGCCCTGGAGGTGCAGGCTGGAGCCGGGCAGAGGAGTGACCTGGACATGCCACGCTGCTGCGAGGGCCTGAACTTGTGGCAGCTTGTTCAGCACGACGGTGCCTCCAGCCCAGTCCAGCAGAGGGGGAGCCCTAAGGAAGTGTCCCAAGAAGCTGTGACAACAGCCTTTCCCCTCCCACCTGGAGCAGGAGCCAGGATATAGTTCATTCTCACTCAGAGCCTTGATATTAAAACAGACTGCAGAGGGCTGGCCGAGTGGCGCGACGGTTAAGAACTGGCTTCAGATGCCAGAGGCCCTGGTTCGGATCCTAAATATGAGGGCCAGTGACACTGCCCTCTACAGCTAAGATGCTGAATAACAGCTCAACCTGGAGCTGGGCTGCTGTGAGTCGCTGCGACGGCGTAGGCCGCAGCCCCTGTGGCAGTGGGTTGCCATGGGCTACCGT
>NW_017731608.1:1418778-1454256 GCF_001890085.2 Hipposideros armiger
AAAAAAAAAAAACAAAACAGACTGCAGAGGTACACTGTGAATCCAAATGGACTTGGGGACTTCAGCTGCACCCATAAAGGACACCGGTCATATGACCTACCAGAAGAAGTGCAGTCATCGAAGGTGGCTGTTCTTCCTGGCCCTGGCTGAGGGCTGGCTTCCCCCAAAAGTGGACTCGAAACAGGATAGCTTGCTTCCGCCTGAGAGCCTCTGCCCGGCTGGGTGCTGGCAACACTGACTTCCTCTTGAGCCATATATTTTCTTTGCTATTTTGAGCTCTTCCAGCATCTTAAACCAACTAGAGTACACTTATTGATAGCAACTAACAGTTATTTTGGTGCTTATTATACCCAGTACATCATCATACTGACTCTTCACGAGGATCTTGTGAAATAGGAACTATGATTATCTCTTCTTCACAGATGAGGAAACTGAGGCTTGGAGAGAAAAGGTAACTTGGCCCATGAGTGGTGGAGCTGGACCTGATCCCAGGACTGCAAACCCAGGATGGCAGGAAAATGGGGGCCGCTCGTGCCACAGGCCAGGAATACTGACCCGTAGGGGCTGATGGGAAGTTGGCAAGTCAGTAGGTTCAGACTGGAAGCTGTTGCCTCCTTGGCACCCACTTAACTCCCAAGCAGCCAGCCCCTCCCAGCTGTTGGAAATCAGCAACGGAGGGAGAGAGCGGCCAGCCCCCTTAGGATTAGCTTGGACCCTGCCAAGTGCTCTTTCTCCATTCTTTCTCCATTGCTTGCACTGGACCCCACCCTTCACATGGTTCTGCTCAGAGCCAGCCTGAACTGGAGTGCCTGCCCCTCTCCCCCTGAGTCCCTCTCTCTGGCCCAGAGACGTGGCCTGCAAGGATCCCTCCACGACCCAGTAGATTTGTACAGACTCTTGTTGGCAGCGGCTCCCCATTGGCTCCACTTCAAAGCAGGGGCGGCCCGGCTCCTCCAGGTGTCAGAAGCAGCTGGCACGTTAGCAGAAGGCCTCTGGCAGGAAGGGATGTTGAGCCAACTGCCATCAACTGGAAAACAGCACATGTGGATGACCTCGTCTCCAAGAGATTCCTTCTTGAGGCCTCTGGGGCGGTGACAAGTTTGAGTTCAGGGTGAAGGAGCTGTCTGTGGGCTATCAGGTCTACAACCTTGGGTTGTGTCTGTCACCAAATGCAAAGACAGACGTGGAAGCCCCCTGCCTGCCTTCTCCCACAGTCCTGCCAAGATCCCAGTGCCAGATGCCCAGAATTTTCATGGGTCAGAGCACTAGTTTGGAGATGGACAGCGCAGCCTATGATGTTTCTAAAAGCACTTTTCTACAAGTCTTTCAGACATTTCTGCTGCCACAGTCCTCTGAACAGCAAACTCTTTCCCCACCAGAACCAACACTAGGGAGAAGCTGTTAGTTCTGTCCACACTTGGGATGACACTCTGTCGGAGCTGGAAGAAGGTCTTTCATGCTTTTGAGAAGCACAGGTCTTCAGGCCTCTGCTTGAATATGTCCAGCAACAAGGAACTCACTCCTTAACAAAGCAGCCACAATCCCAGAGCTGGGCAGCTTGAAAAAGTCTTCTAGAGCCAAACTCGAGATCCCTGTGACATCTTCCTCAGAGGCAGCCCTCACTTCCTCCTCAGTCTTCTCTTCCAAGCTCAAGGGTCTAAATGCTGTCATTTGTCTGACATCATGGTTTGCAGACTCGCCACCACGCTAAGCCCTTGTTCTCTGAGCCTAAATGGACTGTCCAGATGTCACCTGGCCAGGAGAATTGAAGGGTCCTCTGGCCCCTCTTATTCATTTGCTTGTGCATTCCTTTATTCAGCAAATATCTGCTGAGTGACTGCTGTGTACCCTGTACCCTGCTGGAGCCTGGACTCAGGCAACAAGCAGAGAGACAAGACAGGTCACCTGGTGGATCTTCCAGTCCTGAGGCAAACACAGACATGAACAGTGTGAGGAGCTGGTCTGGGGTAGGGCAGGCTTCCCAGAGAGGTGCTGTGTAGGCCGCAACCTGAAGAATGAGGTCGTGTCGGGTAGGTGAGGAGAGGGGCGTGGACGGCGGGGAGCGTTATAGGTGGAAGGTCTGGCTTATCCGAAGAGCCTGAGGGAGCGCTGGGAAGAGCTGAAGGGTCCGTGTGGCTGGAATAGAGTGAGAGATGCCGCCTGTGGCCCCCACAAATCTAAAGAGGAGAGGAGAGGCGGAGGGGGGAACATGGGTAAGAACGGCGGATTCCCGTCTAAGGGCAATGGGAAGCCTGTGAAGGGCTTTAAACAGAGTTGTAAAATGGTCAAATTCACATTTTAAACAAGATCTTTCTGAGCCCAGTGTGGCTACTCACTTAGAAGGAGGCAAGAGTGGTTGCCGGGAACCAGGTAGGAGGCCACCCCGTTGTCCGGGAAACAGAGGTGGAGGCGAGTGTCTGATGGTGGCTGTGGAAGTAGAAAGAAGGAGATGGATTCAAGAGAAATGGCAGGGGTAGGACTGACAGGACTTGGTGATTGATGGACGTGAGTGGGCCAGGGAGTTTCCAGGATGTCAGCAGAACTCCCAGGTTCCTGGCTGAGCAGGGTAGTGGGTGGTATTGCTGGTAAAGAAAGCGGAGATCCTATTGGCTTTTCTGGCAGCCTGTCTCACTGGTTGCAATCAAGAAAACCCCTCAGTCCTTTTCACATGTGCTACTAGGACCCAGCCACCTGTCCCTCAGAACGAAAGCCCCTGCTGGTCCCACCTGACCGGTATAAGTGTCAGCCCACCAAGGAGCAGGGGTCAAGACCAGGGCACACAGGGCTGCCCTCCTCCACAGAGACTGCCACCCTTGCACTGGTGGGTCTCCTGCTCTCTGCTGGCCATGCTCTTGCTCGTCCCCAGGTGCCCATCTTTTAAAAAGGGCGCTGAGGCTCAGTCAAGAGTGACCCTGGCCTGAACGCTGCAGGCTGGAAGGGCGGGCCCTGTTTGCAGCTCCTAGTCCTTTCTGTGGCTGAGAGAAGATGATGTTTATGGCCGTTGTCTTGGAAGCCCTGGTGTGGCAGGGCTTGTCTCGGGAGCATGTTGGTTAGCGGAATTACAAATTCTGGATTTAGACAGTGTTTGCACAACTTTGTGAATATACTCAAAAAACAATGTATACTTTTAAAGGGTGAATTTGACCGGTATTTGAATTGTGTTGCAATATAAATAAATGAACACATAGGTCGAGTAGGAAATAGTAAGTGGAGGTAACTGCTATAAACGGGAGCACTGGGTCCAGGTTGATGATAAACAAGAGAAGCCAAGTAACATCTTCAAAGGCTTCGGCTCCCCTTCGTGGTTTCCTGCTTGGGGATGTTCTCAGCCTAGCGTTCTTCCTTAGTAATTAACTTCAGGCCATCTGAGTTCTTAGCTGTCCTGGGAGTAAGGCAGGAAGGAACGGTCACTGGCTTCGCTCCTCTGGGGACTTCTCCTTCTCTGCTGAGGCTGGGACGGAAGAGCTTTGAGGTGCTGGTGGCTCTTCCTCCGGAGCAGTCTGGGAGAGCTCATGTGTCCTCTGTAGTTTGGCGGTCAGCCAACCCCAGTCCCCGCCACCTGCCCTCTCTCTACCTCTTTGGCGTCTCCCCCCATCCCATCCAGATAGAATTGGGGCTTCGTGCCCTTTCTCTTCCTTTTTTGCCTGCCTGGGTTCTCCTCAGGTTATGAGACATCCGGGTGATTGCTTAGCCTGTGGCTCAGCTCTTGGTCCCACCAGCCACTGATGAAGGGACCAGGACGCCCTCCTGTGGCTATCAGCAGTATTGCGTCTTCACACCCTCGGGCCTTGAATTTTTTCCAGCTAGAATTTTAATGTTCAACCCTGGTAGTTTGGGCAAGTTTTTTTCTTCCCCAAGAGATACATGAGAGACAGTTAGGCTTTAAGATATAGGTGAAAAGAACAGAGATAAATTAGCCACAGAAACTAAGAAATACAGTAAAACCTTGGATTGTAAGTAACGTGGTTTGCAAGTGTTCCACATGACAAGCAAACATTTCTAATACATTTTAACGTGGTAAACGAACGATGTCTTGCAATATGAGTAGTTTGTTCCCGGAATGAATTATGCTCGCAAACCAAGGTATTATTGTAAATGTTTTTTAAAAGAGGCAGTGTGACCTAATGGAAAGTCCATGGCCTGTGGAGTCCAGCGAACTCACCAGCTGTGTGACCTCAGCACGTTAACTTCCCTGAGACTTAGTCTCTTCCTGTAAAGTGGGAATAATAAGAAGACCCCCCCCCTCGTAGGGTTGTTGTGGGATATTTAATTAATGTAGGTTAAATACCCTCCTTGCACAGTGCCTGTCGTGAAGTAGGTAGTTTCTACTGTTATTAGCTCAACTGAAGACTAGATGTAGGACCCACGTTCACTCACTCTTCAGGGAGATCTGAAACCAGGGCCAGCTGCCCTGCAGAATTCCAGGGGTACCGCTCACATTACATCCTCTCCAAAGCCCCCTCCCCAGAGGTGGGCAGTGCTGGCTCGCTCAGGAGCTGACGCAATTCCCAGTTTGGGGGCCCTCTGACACAGGGAAGCGGAGAGAGACTTATGAAAATACACGACAGAGCAAAATAAAACTTTTTTTAAGTAAAGATAAAGGCCCAGTCAGAAACAGATTGGGGGCCCAGCTCCCCTTCAGTAGATGAGCTTGGCGCCCTGCCTGGCACACGCTGGAGCCCAGCAGTGCTCTTTCCCTTCCCTTCCTGTCCTCTCTGATGAGGGCCTGAGCAGAGTGTGAATATGGCCTTGGCCTGATCCCTTCGTCGTCAACAAGGTTTTCTTCCTGCGAGGTGGGTGCGCAGTGGGAGGGGTCGACTTGTAAGAGTGGACAGCAAGGAGGGGCAGTGGTCACCACGACATCGCGAGATGGGGTGTGTTCTTTGGCCTTCTGAAGTGCAGAGTCCCCAACAGCTCTGCACCCTGTTCCTTTTCTGCCATCTGTGTCCCAGGATGAAAGTGCCCGTAGCTCTTTTGGCCCTTGGTAGCTTATTCAGTCTCAGTACCACTTGCCAAGACCCCTTTAAACCTCTTGGCTGTTCTTGCCTTTTCTGATCAGCTGTATTTATTCTGAACTAAATGGTCCTCACTGCAGGATGAAAGGATTTACTGCTTCAGAATATGAAAAGAAACCTTGGCTGCGTTACAATTGCACCCTCTCCTTGCTGCCCACCCCCACTCCTTGCCTCCTCATGCCCCATCCACTAGCTGGTGCCACAGAGACTGAACTGGGAGCCTGCCCTGGGTAGTGTGGTCAGCTCAGTTTGGTTGCAGAGCCCAACTGATGGAGAAGAAGTGAGGTGACTGGGAGGAGCTTGTTTAGGGGAGCCCTCTCCCAATGCTGCCCCCAAGGAAGACTAGAGCCCCAGGAATGGCTCAATCACACATTCTCCCTCTCTCCCTCTCTCTCCCTCTCTCTCTCTCTCTCTCTCTCTCTCTCTCACACACACACACACACATTTTTCTCTCTTTCTCCTCAGGATTGTCCTCATGGATGATGCCATGGACTGCTTGATGTCTTTTTCAGATTTCCTTTTTGCCTTCCAGATCCAGTTTTACTACTCAGGTGAGAGTCTTCCAGGACCCCACGTGGCTCCTGTCGGACCACATCTCCTCTCGTACCCTGTTGCCCATCCCCTCTGTGTGCCTGGCACACACACACTTCTCTCCCGCGCCTCCTTCGGTGGTGTGCTGCACCCTGGGTCACTAACTGGATGTCTAGCTCTCGTGGCTGGAGGTCACAGGATTCAATCTGCGGAGCCTGCTCCCTGAGCCTCTTCAAGACACAGAACACCACAGTGCGCCCAGTCAGCAGTGCCCCCAAATCAGTTGAAGTGATAACGACAGTAACAACAGCAATACACACCGTTGTAACAATACCTGAAAACATACTGTGTGCCAGGCATAGCACCCAGGACTTTAATCCTTACAACAGCCCTAAGAGATAGGTCCTTTAAGAGATAAGCTTACAGAGCAAGTAGCCAAAGTTGCAGAGCTAAGAAGTGGTGGGGCCCAGACTTGAACAGAGGACTCACACCCAGGCCAGTGCCCCTTGGCACCGCTGTATTACCGCCATCGGAGCTGCCTTCCTTGGCCTTGACTCATATGTGGGCACACATTTTCCCACCCACACAGCTGTAAATTAGCACACAGCAGTCCTATCTCACACTCCCACCCTGCTCCCCAGGCCACACCAGCTGTGCCCTTACACCCCTTCTGGAATCAGGTGGAATAAAAATAGACAAATAAATCCAAATGCACAGCAGCTCACACACAGCAACAGCAAATGGAATGTCGGGGTTAGAAATTGCTGACTATATCCATAAACAAACTTGTTTAAAATGGGCTCTTCCAGTAAACAGAAGGCTGTCCTTGGAGCCTAGATGTGGCCTTCCTGCCAACTGGTGGCCCAGCCAGCCCTGGCCTCACTCAGGCGCCACATTCTCTTTTCTTGATGGCAGCCCAAAGGCCTGGTCAGGCAGGACCTGGAGCCTGGGGACTCATGTCCTGCTCTTAGCAGCTCCCGGCAGTTGATTTCCCACTTCACTGGAGCTCTTGGGCCCTAGAGGAGCAGCCATGTTTGAGAGAACCGTGTCCCCTTTCTGCCTCCCAGGCCCCCTTCTCACAGCGCTCCCAGGACAGGGCAGCAGCGTTGGGTCCCCGAGAGTCACTACTGCCCAGTGGTACGTGTCAGTCAGCGGTCAGGTGGGCCTTAAGTTACTGCTTACTAACAATGGCTCAGCTACTAAAATTTGAAAACGATTTCAAATGTTTAACAAATTAGCAGTTTGCAGGCTTTCTCTTCTACACTGATATTCCAACATGCGTTCTCGAGTCAGAGTTGGGTGGCCTCACAAGATGGCTTACCAGTGACAGTATGAACACCTTCACTCTTAAAAAATATTTATAGCCATTTACTATGTGCCAGGCCCAATACCACCAGGTGCCCCAGGAAGGTTGACAAGACATGGTGCCTGCCTTTGTATGAGGACCTCCCATGCCAGCAAGGAGACAAAGTAAATAATTACTCAGAAAAGTCATCACTGAGTAAGTGCTACAGAGAAGCACAGGGTGCTGTGGATGTGAGGGGGCATCTCACCTGGTCTAGGAACAACTGCCCAGAGGAGGGGACATTTGAGCTGAAACACACATTGGTGTCAGCTCTCCTGAGTGTGGTGTTAACATGAGGTTAAGGACACCAGGCACGGAGCACGGGTGCTGGCATGGAGCTGAGCTAACAGAGAAGGGAAGACACAGTGAAGGGACAAAGTGTGTCCTCCCTGCCTGACCTGTGCCCCTCCACCTGTGGTCCCCAGAGTTCCTGGAGAGTGTGGCTGCCATCTATCAGGACCTCCTGTCAGGCAAGAACCCCAACACGGTGATTGTGCCGACGTCATCCAGCGGGCAGCACCGCCAGCGGCCTGCCGTGGGTGAGGCCAGCATGCCAGAGGGGGTCGAGGCGTCCCTGTTCTACCAGTGCCTGGAGAACTTGTGTGACCGGCACAAGTACAGGTGAGAAGCGGGCACTAGACCCCACCTTGTGCCCAGAGATTGGAGGCTGCTGGCCCTGGAACAGATTTCTAGCAGGATGTTCTGCATGGTCCAGGGCTTCTAGGGCCCTCGGTGGTCAGAGTAGAAATCAGAACAGTGCCTTTTACCCAAGACCAGCCTGTTGACCAAAAGGCTGCCCAGGTGGCTCACTTAGGAAGATTGCTTCATTTGGGCAAGACCAGCTGAGGTGACCAGCGTGGCCCCTTTCTCCTTCCCTAGAGATAGAGTGGCCTTGACTTTTTAGAGAGAAGGAAAAACAATCACTGGACAAGGAATTCACTCTACAGAAAGGGAGGGATAAGCTGTCCTGTGTGGCACAAAGTCCCCTTGGGGACAGAGCAGCCATTTTTGGTCTCTTCCAAGAAGAGGCTGTCACCTATTGCCGTCTCCTCCTCTCCTCCTTCCCCTCCCTCCCAGGGAAAGCACCAGTTGGTGAACATGCCAGCCCTTTGTGTCCACAGTCACGGCCTTGCTCCCGGCCATCTGCCATGCTCCCCCAGGGTCTTAGGGCCCCGGGGCAGGCAGGCCCCTTTGCCTTGGATTTGGGCGTCCTCCTAAACCTGAAGGTATGGATGAAAAGATGGCACTCAGCCTTGCTAGTCTTTGAATCTGGCATGGTTTCTCTCTTCTAGCTGCCCACCCCCAGCACTCATCAAAGAGGTCCTAAGCAACGTTCAGAGACTGACCTTCTATGGATTCCTTATGGCTCTCTCCAAGCATCATGGAATCAACCAAGCCCTAGGTAAGCCAGAGCTAGCTGTGGCCAGCCTCTCCTGGCCCCACAATACAAAACCTAGCAGGAGCTGGCCTCTTTTGGCAGACTGTGCCCATGAGGAAGAGGCATCACCATCTCTGTCTTGACTTCTCAGGGCCAGACTCTGAGACCCAGGGAGCGGGAATGCACACAACACAAACCTGCCCTCTTAGGCCTGTCACACTCCCATGGCAAGGGACACCCTTCCCCACCCGAGGCCCTGCCCCAACATGAAGCAGCCACTCCACTGGCAGAGGCGTGCCCAGCCCCTCTGCAGAGAATCCCCAGTTCTGCTTTGGGGAGTGGCCTGTAGGTTGGGCAGACACAGGACTATTTACTCAGGGGCTCTGGAGATTATATATCAAAGCGACCTCAATCCCATTTGTAAACAGGGCAGAGGTGTGTCTGGGGAGACTTTTTTCCCAGCTGGGAAGAAAAAGTCTGACTAACATGAAAGGGAGGAGAGGCAGTAGGGAGCTTCTCATAGGTTGGCCTTCTCCACTGACTCCCCAATCCCCTCCCGCGTGCACTGCTCTCTTAGAAGAGCCACCAGTGGAGCTGGAGGGTTCTTATTTGTCTCTCTCCCCAAAACGTATCCAGGTGTGCTTGGGATCCCAGGTTCCTGAGTCTCAAAGAAGAGACATCCAGCATCCCCCTGCCTTTTGCCAGCTGAGGCAATGGAGTCAGGGAAGGAAATGTAACGCCCGGTAAATGCCAGCCACAGTAGGCCAAGTACTGGGCTAGACACTTTAGAGCATATGTGATATAGAGCCTGCCGGGGGTGCTCTGGGGTTCAGGGGAGCACACACCCCCACAGGACTAACTGGAGGCTCATTCAGGCATGATGCTACCTGGCAGCCTAGTTGTTCTGAGTCAATCCTTGGGGCTTGCACAGGTCTGGGGACCCCTCAGCAGCGAGGCGGGTAGCCAGGGTCACTGGCTGAAGAGAGTAGAAAGGAGTCAAGAGCAAGGGGGTGGCAGGTGGGGATTTGCTTAGGTGTCATTTCACACTCCTAGGTAACTGACCATCCTTTCCACCAGTCACAGCCATTGGGGCGGAAAAGCAAAAGCTAACTAGCATCTGAGTCAGCCTGGACTAACCGCATGCCCTCGCTTTCGCTAGGGCCTTTAAAAAGGACAGTCACTCATTCAGCCACTTTTACAGAGCACTAGTGCTGGGTGGAGTGGGAGACTCCATGTGGTCTCTGCCCTCCTTTGAGTCTCCAGGGTATGAAATAAAGAACTGGAGATACTCTGGCTGCAGCCAGTTGTAGAGAGGGGCTTTCCTGTTCCTTCAGTCCTCAAGGCACCCCACCACAACATGAGAGGGTTCCATGGAACATAGTTTGAAAACCACCAACTCAGAGCAAAAGGGACCATGAGGCAACCTCTGAAAAAGCTTTGGAAAAGTTGGCAATTGAACTAGAGCCAGGTGGGTGACTTTAAGACGGAGACTTTCTCGAGACCAGCTTTGTTAATTGCCGGATCTACCGTAGGCTCTGACCACCAGCGAGCGCTTTTCCTTCAGCAGTTTGCTGCTGAGCCTCTTTCTATCTGCAAACTTCAGCTCCACCTTCCCTCCCACTGTTAACAGCTCCGGGGAGCATCCAAAACTCACTCCCCTCACCTCTCCCCAATATCAAAGAATGAATTCCCTTAGTTTATAGCTGAGGGGACCAGCTGAGATTTGTGGCAGAGCAGAGATGGGACAGCTCTCCTCCTGGCGGCTTCCGGCCATGCCAGAGAGTTTGGTCTGCCCCTGACCCAGGCTCGTCTTCTCACCCCTGGCACCCTCCCTGGAGGGGCTGAGGCAGCATTTTTTACCATTATCTTCCAAGTGGGATCACCCTGATTTGGGGGCACAAATCTCAATACTATCTGGTCTTCGTGGTTAGCCTGAGCCGTTTCCTGTGTCTCTGACTCCTCTTCAGCCCAATACCTGGGGCCTCTAGGTAGGTCTAACCCCCCAACACCAGCTCACAGCCCACCATCCAGTCTTGGAAGGGGATTGCCACTTGTGCAGTGACCTTGATGTTTGGGGATGTCTCCTTAGCTGTGGTCTCCGCCCCAAGTAGGGGAGGGCACGCATTGGAGTTATGAAATGTAATAACTGTTGAACGTACCCAGCAGTACCCGAGACTCTGTTGCCTCCATAGCAGTTCTCTTAAGAGCTCTTCCCGTGTCTTAAGTCAGCCCTCCGAGTCCGCAGAATGTGTGGACATCAAGGTGAGGGCACGGAGGCATCTGCTGGGAATGGGGCTGGCTGACTGGAGCCTGGCCGAAGGACCCTCGTATCAAGCTCTGTGCCCCCAATTATCTCCTAGGAGCTTTGCCTGACAAAGCGGACCTGATGCATGACCCAGCCATGGATGAGGAGCTGGAACGGCTGTAAGTGTCAAATGGGGAGATGCTGCCCCCTTGTGGGCGCCAAACTCAGTGGGCCATGGCAATGCCCCATCATGGGGCACACAGCACTTGTCCATAACACCCTCTTATCAGTCAGGGAAGGGCTTGGGGGCCAGCAGAGGCCCGAGGTACCCTGTCTTTGAGTCCCTTGGGAATACAGCCTATGGTTTCATCTAAATGCAACAGTGCGGAGGTCCTGGTCTCTGGACAGGAAGCACCTTGCTGCCCTCTGGGCTTCTTCCCTCCTTCAGGCTGGCCCAGATCCCAGGCCTCGTCAACTCAGTCACTGCCAGTGCAGAGGCCAGCTGCCTGCCTTCTCGGACTCCTCACCGGGTTGGCTTTTCCTGGAGATCCCTCCATCATGCCCGCAAAGTGGATGCAGAGAGTGATGGCTCCACAGAAGAGACAGACGAGTCCGAGACTTGAGTCTGAAGGGTGCTGTCTACAACACCCTGTACCCAGCTCCCACCCAGCCCTTGGGACTCCTGCCCAATCTTCTCTCCCGCCCAAGCCATGCTGCCCTCTGCTGGTGAAATGCTGAATAACAGCCCCAGCCTAAGACCTGCCCCAGGGGTTCTGATACCAGCCAACCCCAAGCAGTGACCCAAGAAAGCCAACAGCCTACTCTCCCTGTCCCTGTCAGCCTTTGCGCTTTAGTCCGACCCCAAGCTGACAGCAGATTGAACTTGGCATTAGCCTTTTGCTGATGGTCCCCACATGAGGTTCATCTCCTCACAGCAACTCCAGGAAGGGGGAAGACCATCAATAGCCATGGAGGGCCTTGCATGCTCAGGTGATACCAGTGGTGCCAGTATTGGGAGGACATGATCACAGTGGCCTTCTGCTGGAGGAATAGCCACTGGTCATAGGATGAAGGGTGGGCAAGTAGGACATTTCATTTTCAAAAACTGCTTCAAGTCTCCTGTTAAATGTGAAATGAATAAAGTCCCTTGCGTCTGGTAAGTGGAGTCTAAAGCCACTAGACTGAGGAGGGGGCAAAGGGAATGGGTGAGTTTGGGTTCTTGGTACTGAGTCCATTTTTCTGGGGGGACTGGGAGGTGGGGGCCAGAGGACCACCCATGCCTGGAGACCTGCCTCAGATAATGAACAGACGGCTTATTACCTCCTGCATGTGACAGCAGCCTTTCAAAGGACAGGTGCTCACAGCCGGAAAGGGCCTTCAGGAAGCAAGTAGAGGGTTCAAGGCCAAGCCCCCATAACTTTATAAAGACCCTGGCCACAAAGGGTCAGTACTGCAGAACCTTCTAGCGAGCTTCATTAAACATTTGCCAAGCTCCTGCTCAGCGTCAGGGCAGTGTGAACACGACGGGCCTGCGGAGTATAAGCCTCCAGCCAACTGAAGGCACGGACAAGTGTCCAGCTTCCTTGAACTGGGCAGGGGTCCTTAAGTAAAACCCACCCATGGACCCAGAGCAGGCTGCCTCCTCCGAAGCAAAGCCAAGGGTCACCACCACTGGGCCCACACATTTTCCTGCGCTCATTTCTGCCCAGCCCAGCCCCCCGGATAGTTAAGGAACTGGCCCCCAAAGCCCTGTGATGCCAGGCCAGGGCCAGAACTTCCGGTCCAGCCGAAGCTGTAGGCACACAATCCTCTCCAGCCTCCTGCAGACAGAAAGCAGCTGGGAAATTCTGGGATCAGAATCACTTGGAGAACTTGTTTACAAGGCAAATGACCAAACTCCAGCTTGGAATGGGGCAGAACCTGGATTATGAACACTCCAGACCATTCCCAAGCCGGAAGTCCCAGATCCATGCTTTGGAAATCACTGGCTTATTAGAGCCCCCTGGCTCCCTCCACCTATCCTTTCTAATTAATCATCTTCCAGATCGGTGTTTACCCCAAGGACCCCTAAGGTGGCAGAGGTTCCAAGAGCCCCTATAGGGGAAAGCGGTTGCCAAGCCAGGGGTTATACAGACACATCCTTTTTTCCTGGATTTAAAAGGATCCCATTAAGGTTTGTTTATTTTACTATTAAACTCCACTAAGAAACACCCCCCGTCTGGCCTGCCATTGGGATTAGGTGTACAGCTGCTGAGGTTGCTCGCCTACCCACAGACACATGGCTCAGCGGACAAGTTAAAGGGCCAACTAATACCAGCTCTTTCCTCCGCGTGCAACAGGGTGGTGAGGTCGAGGCTGCACCGGACCTCGCGGCAGCACAGGGCCACGGAGCCAGGGGCCTTTGGCTTTCAGAGAAGAGACAAGCTGGAGGTCCTGGAGAAAGTGCTCTCAGCCTCAGCACCAACGCCCTACCTGTATCGGTGGGAACCCAGAGAGTGAGGCAAGGGGCCTGCACCGGTCAGGGAGGCAGGATGCAGAGAGGACACTACTTCACTCAGACCATCAGGGGCCCGGGCCCCGGCGGGGCTTTATTTGACACCACTATGTTTCAATACAAACAGTCCAGAAAGAAAGTCAAGTCCCTTTGGGAGGGAGGGGGTGGCTGGAAGAGTGGTCTGTGTTGCTTGGGAGCCCAACCTCAACCCGCAGGGGGTGGGGTGGGTCCTGACTGCCAGCACGGCAGGGCAAGATGGCACCAAGGATGACACAGTGCATGGCCAGTGGCCAGGACACAAGGCCTGCGGCTCTGTTGGCGCCTCAAGCTCTCTGTGGGTGCCATCCAGGCTGATGGAGAGGAAGGCAAGCTGAGCCCCGGGAGCCCGCTTCTGTCCCTCACGTCCTCTGCTTCCTTGGCCAGCATTATGCTCACAGCATCCATCAAGGGCCAATGAGCCACCAGGGCCACCAAGCAAGGAAGAAAGGACAGTCTCAGGAGGGGACAGAGGGTCCTGGGGTCCACATGGGTGGTAAGGAAGGACTCCAAGACACTCAGGAGGCAAAGTAATCCTCCAAGTGACCACTGTAAAGGGGGTGACACAGGAGACCATCACTCAGGCCTCCAGTCTGATCCCAAATTAAACCTTTAGGTACCAGGTCAAGTTTCTCACCCTTAGTAAGGCCCAGACGAAGGTCCTTCTCCTCCCCTGCCCCCTCCTGGTACCCAGAAGAGGCCACTGGAGCAACAGCAGCAAGTCCAGGGCCTCCTCTGGGGGCTAGTCTACAGCAGAACTTTCCAGACCTCCCTACTGGTTCCAGAGGATGGGGCCAAACCCCCCCGATGACCCGGAAGGATCCTAGAGCCCGCCAAAAGCCTTCCACCTTTCACCTTCCCTACTCAGGGAAAGCCTGGACCCAGAATAAGCCATCCTGAGGGAATGCCCTCCCCTCACTCCCAGTGTGGCAGGACAAGTGAGCAGCAGCTTTGGGGGCCAGACCGGAAGGACAATAATCTAGCACACAGGAAAGGATGTGAGGGGAGAAGAATAAAGGGCTCACTCTACAGGCAGAGGTCAAGAGCTGGTACCGCCCATCCGCCTCACTCAAGACCCTCAAAGGCCACCCACTCACACACCACACACATAAGTAACAGTTCCTCCCCAGCTTCCACAAAGCAGGCATCCCTGGCCTGGTGATCATGGGGTTTTTGCTGCCGTCACAACCATAAGCCTGAGCCACGGAGCCTGATCAGTAGGAACCATAGCGATCCTGGGATGGGGGAGAAAAAACAAAGTCAGCATCTCTGACCTGCAGCCGCTTCCCAGCATGTGCAGCCTCCCCCAACACACCTGGCAGGGCTGGGTACAGGGCAGGGCTGCGGGGGTGGGGAACCTATCTCACTATGGCCGAGACTGTTTTATAGTTTAGTGTGACCCAGGAAAGAGGGGGCCAGTCCCAAGGGGGAAGCCCTGCTGATCTCACAGAAGCTGGGGAGAGAGAAGACTACAGGTGACAACACGGGGAAATCAGGGCGGACTTGGCATCCTCTTAGGGAGAGGCCCAGCCCTGCTACTAAGCTCAAAGGCAGGAAGCTGCCCCTCCAGGAAAAAATGCTCGCTCTCTCAGGCCCAGGGGCTACCCAGCAGCAATGTCTAGATGTCCTGGAGGAGGCCAACCTCAAAGCACTACTCTTTAGGCCCCTCCCACCCAAGGTCAAGCGGCCCCACCCTCACCTGCAAAGAATTCATCACACCATTGGCCAGCACAGCCATCTTCCCGGCCACAGACTTGACACCCTGCTTAAACTGGGCAATGTCAGCTGTGGGGAGCACATTCCCCAGAGATACGCTACCTGTAAATGCAAAGGAAGGGGTGACCCAGAGCCCTGCAGGGAGCCCTTCCCAGTCACAGGCCCTCCAGCTCTACTCACAGGCCTTGCTTGGTGCCTACCACACCATTGGGGCCCTACCTGCTCCATGAGCTCCGTCCATGTCCCCAAAGAGGTCTGAAGAGCTGATGGCATTACTGCCTGAGAGCTGCTGTAGCCGAGACCTGGCTTCATACTGTGGTGAAAAAAAGGCAAGGCCTGGGGGTCTTCTGGCTGATGACCATGAACTCATACAGGCCGAGCCACTCTGGTGCTAGAGCCCAGAGCAGGCGCAGGGAGGAAGGCCTTGCTTCTTCCTGCTGCCTCCAGCCTCAGGGTGGGCAGCTCCACTTACCTCGGCATCTACCTCCCGCCCAAAGAACATGTCAGATGAGATGGCTTTGGCTCCTGCAAATTTCTGACGTGCTTCGCTGGACTCAAGGCCTGAGCTCCGGCTTTCCACTTCCCTCCGGTTTGTGACTCTGAGGATAGAAGTGGGACACCATCTCTGACCCTTCCCTCTATTATCAGGGGAGAGGAGCACTGTCCCGTTACTACCAGAGGCAAATCTGGGGGTGCTTACCAAGGGCCCTCTCCCCTGGATGAGGCCCCTGCCTTCTCCACATTGAAGCCAAGGCCTAGAGAGCTTATGTCACCTCCCTAGGCAGCCCCAAATCTCTATAGCTTCATCAAGGTCAAGAATGTCATGTCACTACTGCTACTCTATTCCTAGTTACAACTGGCCTAACACTAAGGTGACCACGTCTCGGTTTGCCTGCATTTATACTTTCTCTCCCGGCATAATTGTTATGGTACCCCTTTTTACTCTCAGAAACATCCCAATGTGTGAATGAAAAGGTGTATGGTCACTCCTACCTAGCACTGATACGCAGACACAGGGCTAGGTGTTTTCAAGCTTCATTACACTTAATCTTTCCAGAGGCCCTGTGAAGTCATTACTTATGTTCCCATTTTACAAAGGGATCATTTGCAGGTAATTTATCAATTAAACATTTCCCAGATTTAAGGTGGAATAAGCTGTTAAGAAAATACATTTTAAAAATATGTAAATAATAACATGGGGGCCAGAGACACACAACCCTCGGGAAGTCGGGACTAAAGCATAACATCAGGCCCCTCCTATCAGATAAACGGACCTTGAACAAAAGAGGAGGCTGCCAGGCCTGTCATGAGCACAGCTTAATCCAAAGCCCGATCACTGTCCAATCCGGTGGCCAATAACCACGTGGCTATCTAAATTTATTTAAATTAAGAACGCAGTTCTTCAGTTGCACTGGCCACATCTGAAGGGCTCAGTAGCCACAGGCCTAGTGGCCACCACACTGGACAGTGCAGATACAGAACTCTTGCATCATCATAGGAAGTTCTACTGGACAGTTCTGCCTTAGACCACTCCACCTTTCTGAAATAGGCCGGATGCTTGAAATGGTGACTTCAGGCTCCTTCTCTTCCATCCTGTCCACGCCCCAGGTGGTATCTGTATCCCAGCGGGAACCAAAAGTTTCCCCCAAGGAAAAGGGGTTGTCCTTGTACCTAGGGAAACAGTAGAGTGGCTCAGAGAAGGCTGATGAGGAACATGGTGGCCAAGTCTGCACCCCAACAACAGCCTTACTTTGGGGGTCCAGAGGCGAAAGTCCCCACATCGTCAAACAAGTCCAGCTGCGAGCGGGAGGACTTTGCACTCACTGGGGTTTCCTGCTCGATCACCTGCATCTCAGACAGCACCGAGTGGGAGACGGAGCTATAGGGAAACAGAGCCAGGCATGAGAGCAGTGGTGCGCGCCAGTGTCACCGCTCAACAAACGGTGCCAGCTGCTGACATAAACCTGCGCTCCCCCTCACTGGACACCATCTAGCAGGGAGTGCTCGGAACTGCAGGACTGCAGAGCACACCCTCAACTGTTTACACATTTGCAGTTTTCTCAAGGCTTCTCTGACAAATGACTGTTTGCCTGTGATAATTTTAATAACGTGCACCAACCCAGTGATGGTGCTGTGTCCTTACCAACAAACAGACTGGCTGCACTGGGAGCCCCATCCTTCACCAAGATGGTACACACACACAAAAAGGAAAGATAAAAAGTGCCCCAGAACCAGGCAAATGAGTCTAATGGCATCAAAGGATGAGTTCTTCATGATCCCATCCTTTTTGAAAAAACAGAAAGCATTTCAAAGTACAAAGCCCGGCCTTAGCACCAAGATCTGGATCTGCTGTCTGGGTTCCCAGAGACCAGAGGCACGGAGTTGGGCAGACAGTACCCACCGCCGATGCCTCTTTCCTCCCAAGCCACGCTCCACAGACGCATTTTAAGGATTAATTTCATTAAAAAATACCTACGGCTTTAGCAGGTGGACCCCCAGGAGTGAGTATTTTGCAACAGGGCTTTAAATAGGGTGGGCTGGGTTTAAATATCCTCTTGCACTACAGAAAAAACAACTGAAAATTTGTTCATACCCTTTAACCCAATAACTCCCGTGACCAAAACAGAAGGGAAGGAAACCTAAAGTCCTTTTCGAGATTAAGATTTTGTTTCTCCGATTAGCTGTGGGTTACACTAGGAGCACGCAGACTGAAGGGGAATAACTTAAGTCCAACTGCACGTGTTTTGAAAGATTGAGTAGAAATATCCAGCCTTATGTTCTTCCAGGGAAGCAGAGCATAATGGCCAAATATACTGAATTGAGATTCAAACTGTTCTATGTTCCAAACCTGTTTGCACCCATTACTAGATTTGTGGGCTTCAGCCAAGTTGCTTAATTGCTCTGAGTCTCAGTTTTCTCATCTGTAAAAAGGGGTAACACCACCTTCTGCACAGGACTGTTGTGTGCAAGTAACTAAATAAGGCCACTGGCGGAGCTCATGCCTCTCAAAAGGAGTAGCCACCACTCAGCACAAGCTAACTAGCCAGGATTGCTGGACCCCGCAACGTCAGACATTCCGATTTTCAAGAGATCAAAAATCTAGTTTTTCTGAAATCTCTAGATGTTAACTTAGTGTAGAGCAAATAAAATGCACGAGAGACTGGTTTGCAGCCCTTGTTTTGTTGAATAAAACCACAGCAACAGAAAGCCAGTGGTCCTGAAACAGGAAGGGTACCCTCAACCAAAGGGCATTTGAATGTCTGGGGGCATTTCAGGGTGTTGGTGTCTGGCAGCACTAGTGGCACTTAGTGAGCAGGGATCAGGGATGCTAAAAGCCCCGCAAGTTCTCAGGGAGGTCTTGAAAAAGAAAGAGCTGTCCTACCACTCACAGTGCCATTAGCACTCCCAGTAAGAAACAGCACCTCAGACTCATGGACATACCAACAGAGCACCTGATCCTGTGATTCATTCATTCAACAAATAGGCATCACACACCTCCTATGTGCCAAGGACTGTACGAGGCGCTTTAAGACAATATGCAAAGTTCTCTATTTGGCCTCGGAGGAAGACTAAGCCTACAACCCCAAACTGCTGAGAAGAACCCCGGAGAACAAGCGTTTCCCCGCCACGCCCCAGGGCTGAGCCTCACCTTCGGGAAACCAAGCCCATGCCCAACCTCTCCGCCTGCTCTCGCTTCTTCCCTTCCAGATTCTGGAGCTTCTTCTCCTCCTTCTTCCGGTCGATCTGGAGCTCCTGGTAGGCCAGACGCATGGAGGCAACCCTTGGAGGGAACAAATGTGTCAGAGGCCAGCACCCAGCCACGGGAGCCGGGGCCCCTCTGGCAAACACTCACATGGACTCCTCGGCCTGCTTCTTGGCATCAGCCACCTGCTGCTCTCGGAGCTTCTCTGCCACCTGGGCCTGTCGCTCAATCTCGCTGAAGCTCTGGCTGCTCACCTTCTGGGCCCCTAGGCCTTTCTTGGCACCCAGCTGGGAGGAGAAGCATGTGATGGGGGCCTTGCCAATCACAATGTCCTCCTTCGCCTCCCAGGCATGGGTACTCTAACTACACCCACTAGAAAGGTTTCCTTCTTAAAGTTCAGGGTCAAAAATAGGAGCCAGTCAGCATAGTCGAGAGGGAGAACAGGGGCTCTGCTAGAGCTGGGCATGAGGTGGCTCACACAACCCCAGCAGAGGCCTTGGGGCAGCTAATATTGACACCCTCCCCACCCTCCCACCCCCATGTGTCAAGCACTCCAAGCAAACAATCTCTGACTCCTCCCAGGAACCCCCTTGCAGATAAGCATCTTAACAGCCCTTGCATAGGTTAAGGTTCCGAGAAGCTGCCAAAATCATAGCCAGTAAGCGGTAGGGTCAAGGGGTGAACCCAGGCAGTCTGACTGGCTCCTAACCATTCCACCACATTGCCTCTGCCCACCTACCCCTTTCTTAGCTGCTGCTGGTTTCTTCTTGCCAATGAGGGAGGTTTTCAATTCTGTGTGAGAAAGAAGGTGGGGCCTGAGTGAAGGCAAAGGGAGGTCAGAGGCAGCAGCTCAGTCCACACCATGCAATTCCTTGGCAAGAGCTTCTAAAAAGAACAGCTTCAGGCAGGGGAAGGCAAAGCTGCCACCACCCGTTCCAACCAAGTGTCGGGACAGTCCAAGCCAAAAACAGACAAGATATGGGGAGTTACTGACTCCCAGCAGATTAAGACAAGAACTAGACCTGAAGCACCAGAGACAAACAGAGTCCCTGAACCAATACGAAGGCTGCTAGGCAGGGGGCAGATGCCAAACATCACCCTCAGTTCCTAAAGCAGGGAGCTGGCGTGCAAGGGGCAGGGCTCCCCAAGCGGCTATTGGTTACCTCTGGCAGGAAGGGCCCCTTTGGGTGACAGACACATGGACTCTGGAGAGAAACAGACTTGTGGCTAACAAGGAGCCCACCCCAGAGCCTCCATCAAGCTCCCAAGCCCAGAGGCCAAAGTAATTCCCAGAGGCCTCTACAGAGCCTCGCTTAGACCAAGCCTGGCCAGCCTTCTCATAGGGTCAGTGTGACAGTCATTCTGTTGGCTTCCTGCCCCAATCCCCAAGGGTCAACTGAACAAACTGAGATCAGCAAATGGACTGTTCACCCTGAAGCAAGTTTGAAGGACCCTAAGGAAAGAGTAGAAAAGAGCTGAAAGGCCAGGGACTGGCTGAGAAAGGACAGTGTTACCTGCAGCCGTGAGCAGTTCAGAGCTGTCCCCACTACCCCATGAAATGACCAGACAGGCCAGTCCTGCCTCAGACCCCAGGGTGAGGTGTCCAGTTGTGTGCTGCCTACCCCTCAACTTTAGCTAGACCCAGCCCACATTCAGAGGCAGACCTCAGGCCTCGCGCACCAGCCCACCCAGGTTCATGAATTCAAAGGGTTTGACTCCAAAGTCCCTGAAGTCAATGTTGCAGCCACGAATTCAACCCCAGTCCCTGCTGCAGGGAGTTAAGATGCTCAGTGTCCTGGGGCCTCAGTCCACATGATCCACAAGGCCCGCCCTCTCCCAGTCGCCTCACACCTGCCAGCTGTCATACTGACCCAGAGAGGCTTTGGGTGAGGTGCCCAGCAGGTCTGTGTTGGGGCCATGCTCCGGCTCTGTGGGTACAATGGTGGGAGTTAGGTGTTAGGCTCAAAGCTTCCTGTGACCGCCTCTTAAGGGAAGTAATGGGACAAGAGTAGGGGACACTGGCTTTCCTCAGCTTGCAAAAATAAAAATGCCTTCCTCCAAGGGGTTGAAATGAATCCCAGCCCACTCAGAGATGTAGGAGACACCCCCCCGCCCCAACTCCTATTCTCTTGACCATATGTCCCATTCCCCGCCCCACGTCCTTTGCCAGGAGCAGGGCGCTTGGTTGGAATGCGGGCTGAACTCACGTGCCAGTCCACTGTTCTCTGCAGACGGGGCTGGCTGCTGGGTCTCTGCTGGACTGGTGGCTGGTGCATTCCAGGCAGGGGGCTGAAAAGGAGGGCAGATCACAGAAGTCTTCACAAGCCTCTCCGGCTGGCAAAGAGCATCAAGAACCTACAAGTACCTTGTGGATACAAGGCCCTACTCCAAGCCCATGAGGAAAGGAGACTAGAGATTAGTAAAATTATAGTCGCTGTTCGCTATGGAAGAAAAGAAGGAAACTGGCAGCCTCCTCCACCCCTCCGCTACTTACTTAGAGCCAGAGCCCATTCCCCTAATTTCATAACAACAACTACTGGGCACTTTGTGCCAGGCACAAGCCTAAGAACTTTTCACACATAAACACATGTAATTATCACAACAAACCCAGTAAGGCAGATACATCTCTGTTGTGAAGACGGGGGTTTTGACAGGTTAAGTGACTTAGCCACCATCCTAGAAATACCAAGTAGAGGCGCAGGGAGGGATTAACTGAGAGTCTGGCTTCAGCACCTAATGCCAGTAAAGGGGAAACCTCCTCCCATGGTGGGCTGCTGGGGAGAGAATCCTTTCATTGTCCCCAACCACAGTCCCTTTCTTATAGGGGGAAAATTCAGAAAGAGTTATTTGGGGCTTCCAATACCTCTTGAGCCTTCAAGAAGCTTCTCCTCCTCCTCCTCCCTACCACCCCAGCATATAGGGGTCCATTCCTACAGAAAGCCACATTGCACCCCTACTCATGGGAGGAAGAACACCTGGGCCTACTCAGCAGGGGCCTCAGACATCCCCTGTCTGAGGTGTCACACCAAGACGAATAGTATCCACGCCCGTGATCGCAGAAGGTCTTGGCTTTGGTAAGGAAACCACCTGTCAGGAACAATCCTGGGAAATATTCCTTATGGGCACTCACTTGGGTGTGTTCCGTGAAGAAATCTGAGTCCTTCTTCTCCGGAGAGTGATTGGGCACACTACTCATATTGTCTATCCAAAGCTAGAAGGGAGGAAACACCCCTTTTGAAACACACGGCTCTGAATATTGTCACTCACCCCACAACCCGAGCCCTGAGGACCAGGCACTTACATCGGTGCCATGCCTAGCCTGGGCCGCACTCCCCAGCTGCCGGATCTTTTCCCGGTACATCTGGGCAACTCGGCTATTATATTTGGTGTTGGCATCACTGGCAGTGCATCCATGTTGGCGAAAGAAAGCTGTCTGGAGAATAAAGAGAGGAGAGTGTGCTACAGGGGATTCTCCCCACAGCAAAAAAAGCCCAGTTATTATTTATACAGGATGATACACTCTATTGATACCAGCAGTTTTTCATAGAGGTAAAGTTCCTCAGGAATTCCTGCAGGAAACACAGCCTCCCATCCTCTGAGAGGATCAACTAAAGCCCAGCCCTCACTCAACCCTACCTGAGGATAGATAGCATGCCTTATCCGCTCTGCCCATCCTTCATCCAGGCCCACAAGACTTGGGTGACTGAGGAGGCCCCAACTCCCTTGGCCTTCCCCCAAGAACATCTGTCTAGTTTAGTTTGAATCTGAAGTCCCTTTGAGAAGAACAGTCACCAGTTTCCAAGTTGGGAGAACAGTGTTGCTATAGACCAGAGAATCCCCTGAACACACAAACTAAGACAGCCTGCTAGGAAGTCATCCTAAAGTTAGTGCTCAGGCAGAAAAATAGGGACGGGGGAGGATGGTCAAGGAGCTTTACCGCATTGGCATTCCCGCCGACCTGCATACACCTCAGCTGGAACCAGTTCCAGTTGGAATCCAACTCTGTGGACCTGTGTGCAAGGGCTGCGTGTCACCCACCAGCAGATACCAGGAGGCGCTTCCCTGGCAGACCATACCTGTCATTTGACCTCAGGCTGCAGTAGGCGCCCAGGAAACATTAATCAGCCACCACCCTATATCCTCCACTCTACCCTGTCCATGAAAGCTTTGCTCTTCATTCATCTAGTCAAAAGGGTACTAATTATTTTCCAGATCCGAAAGGAGGTCGAATTCTCAGGCACTCAAGCTTGGATATGGCTTTCCCCTTAAGGACGGCCACAGGAGCACCAATATATCAGCAACAACAAGGTCAACGCTGCTAACTTTTCTCCGAAACTAACGCTCGGAGAGTCAAGTCTGACCGCCAGGAAAGGAGGGAGTTTTGACCCAGACGCGGAGACGAACTGCCTGTGTGGCAAGGGGCCCGCACAGGCGGTTCCCTCCCGTGGGAGGCTACCGGATCCCGCCGGGAGGTTTCCGAACACCGAATTCAGAACGGTCCATGTCGAGGCAGCCACTCTCCCTTGCTGAGCACACAGCCCTGGCCAGGTAGAAACACAGCAGCCGCATGGAGACCCCACCTGATGAAGCTGAGATGGACGCCCAGGGAGCGGTGCACCCCGGAGCAGTCAATGCAGAGGAAAACACCGTACGTGATGCTGGCCCAACTCGGATTCTTGGCGCCACAGTCGAAGCAGGCCTGGGTGGAAGAGGCGATGAGCCAATGATTAGGGGCCCCGAGTCGAGGCCGGGTGCTGACACCCCAGGAAAACAGCTCACGTCCGCCCCTCTTCCTCCCTCGTGCCCAAGGGGAGCCGGGAGAGTCCCTCTCGGCCGGCGCCAGACCCCGCGCCCCTCCCGCTCACGCACCTTGTTGGTGGGAATTGCGCGAAGCCTCTTGAAAAGAGTCTGGATTTCGGTCTTTCTCGGCTCCGCCGCCATTTTCTCTCCTTCCCAGACACCAGTGCGACCGACGGGCCCCGACACGGGCCAATCCGCGGCCGGGAAGGTGGGGTACCCGGGTTGGCCTCTGCCGCGCCCTTGCCAGCCGAGGGGTGGGGTGATTTGTCCTGAGCTGGACCAATGAGCGGCCGGCGGGACGGGCGCAGGGTCGTCAGGAGACGCGGCTCCACTATAATCGCCCGAGTCCACGCCGCGCCACGCCGAGGCCAATCCGCAGCCAGTGCAACGCGACGGCTCGCTGGCAGGTCCGAGCCCCGCCGCAGCGCTGGCCCCGGAAGGTGGAGCCACCTCGCAGAAGGCGTGGACTGCTAGGCCAAGGGACCCTGGCCTTAGCTCGGGTCAGTTCCCGACGGACGAGTAATGATTAACAGCCCTACCAAGCACTCAGGGGCCCATCGGCTCACACCAAACCGGATCTCAAGTTCCTTCCACCCAGATGAGGGTCCCGAAGTTCCAGAGCAGGTACCATCTGCCAAACCTTTGCCCAATCCCCGCCCCCATAACATCCTCTAGGCCCACCCACCTCCCCTCGGTGCCTCTCCCCAGATGCCCCCTGCAGCCTGGTATAGGCGGAGTATCAAAAAAGTTGCACACAAGCCTGACAATGCTTTTTGTTTTCTCCAAGTTTAATACACACTAGAACAAGCCACAAGAGAGTGCTGCTAGCCCAGAACTACACTCACCCCAAGCCCATCCCAGGAACCCCAAAACAGACCAGGAACTGGGTCCACAGCTTCTGGGTGACTAGAGCGTTCCTGGGGAGGCCCAGGTACCCCTGAGCCCTTCTGTCACCTCCTGACCTCCCCATCTTACCCTCAGCCTAGACTCAGTTGGCCCTTCCCTGCCAAACCCTTCCTATACAGTGACCATCCCTTCCTGGGTTCCAGGACTTCTGAGGGGCAGCAGGGGCATAATGGTTCAGGGCCCTCAGGTCCGGTTGTCCAGGACAAGCTGGTCTCTGGCTCAGGGTAGAGAAACGTTGCAGAAGGGCTGTAAGGGCTGTCAGGCCCCCACACACTCCACATAATTGGCAGGGTACAGGCCAATGCGGCCACTCTGTAGCTGGCCCTGGCACCAGCCTTGTTCATCCTCCTCGCTCATCTTCAGCAGCTCCTCTCCTGGGGGAAGGAGGATTGGTCATTGCCAATTGCCCTGGCCCAACCCCGTTCCTGCAATTGGGTCAAGGACTAGGGGGGAACGGACAGCAACCCAGAGAATCCAGCTAAGGGAAGACACATGGCTCAGGCAGAGGGAGGTCAAAATCAGCAAGCCACCCCACCCCAGACCCTGAATGCAGAAATCAGGCCCCAGCTGGTGGTTTTGAGAGGCAGGTGAGGGCTCAGAGCAGGCACTCTGACTCCTGTAGGCCGGACCCCGCGCAACCTTAAGCATCAGAGAACTGGCCCTTGAAAAGTGGGTGTCTGGCTTCCCTTTTCCACACTCCTGTTGAGGCCAGTAAATGGGGAGGAGAGGGTGAAGCCCAGAAAGGAACAGGAAAGGGGTCCCAGCGCACCTGCTCGGAAACTCAGCTCATCAGCTTCCTGCCCAGCGTAGTCATAGAGCGCTCGCACCCGCACCCCAGTGGCAGCCTTCCGGGGACTGTCCTCATCTGACCACTCCTCATCCTGCGCACCACTGAAAAGGGGAGGCAGAAGGGGGTCAGGTTCAGGGCACAAGGAACACCTTGAGCTAGAGAGCCTAGGACCAGGGCCACAGGCTCACACCCTGGAGGAACCCTGGGAGAGGCAGGTGAGGAAGAACTGAAAGATTCTAGTCTGACCTCTGCCACACATGCCCTGTGAACTCAGGTGTTCTTCCTGCCACACAGGGCTGACATGAGCAGTAGGTAAGAGGGAACATGGTAAACACTTGGCAAATCTAAACCACCATGAAAACTGGCATTACAGCAACTAAGTCGGTCCTAAGGTCCCTGGCATCAATTTTCAACCCACCTCAGGTGTGAAAGGAATGAGGGAAAGGAGACAGAGGAAAGGAGGACAGGGCAGTGGGCAGAGCTATTTCCTTCCCACAGCCAGATTCCTGGCTCTCACCCTGGGGACCCCAAGGACTGAGGTGGGGGTGCAGCGCCATCCCTTGTGGGCATGATGCTGGTCAGCGTAACCTCATCAGGGCTCCGGCCACCCTTCTCCTTCCGGCTGATTGTCCTTTGTGTGTCCAAGGACCACTCCTGTGGGGACAGTGCTTAGGGTCAGGCTGGGCTGCAAGCTCTGGTGGCAGCCAGGGCCATCCAAACCACCTTCACCTACTTTACTGCAAGTCCTAGATTCCCTCCTGAGGTCCAGGCTGAGCCCAGTGGGAGCCCGCCCCACCTCCCAGCCCCACCTGGAACACATACTTCAAACTGCGGCCAGTTCATGGCCATGCCTGGCCCGTGGGTGCTGCGCCACCAGCGCAGATCCTCTTCGTCACTGGCTGCCTCGATACCCTGATGCAGGTCTCTGTGGAGCTCATGGAACCTGTGGCCAGAGGCACAACCCTCAGACTAGGAAGCCCTGGGCCCCCGCACCCCCCAATTTCATTAAGCCCAGCCAGAGCCCAGGGGAGATGGAAGAGACCCAGCATTACCCCAGATCTCCACACCCACCCCACATGCCATACCTCTCACTGCTGGAGAGGTCGAGGTGCTGGTGTAAGGTGAGCAGCATATCTTTGAAGAAGAGAAGCCGCTGGCGTTCAGCAGCCTGGCAGGTCTCAAAGGCCTGCTCCATGTCCTCCATGTAGCGTGGGGTGTAGCGATGCAGCTCTGCCAGCGTCTGCTCATACTGGGTTTTCATCTGGGTGGGAGAGGAGGGGCCCTAGGTGAGGACGAGACCTCTTCCACTCAGGACTCTGCTAGTATTTACTGAGGACCTGCCATGGACTAGACCCTGGGCTAGGCACCAGGGGCAATCAGTTACAAGACACTGCCCCTGCCTCTAGGACCCCAGCAGCCTAACGACAGAGGTGACATTCAGGCACAGCAGCTTTACAAGTCTGGTGAGTGGAGACTGAGAGTGAGAGTGAGATGAGATGGAGAGTGGAGAATGAGACGAGGTTAACCAATGAGGAGGGGTAGGTGAAATCAAAAAGGCTTCACAGAAGAGGTGGAAACTGAGCAGCAACTCAGAGAATGGGAGGATCTGGACGTGCAGAGCTGGAGGAAAGGGCGCTCTGGCAGAGCAGGCAACGTGAGAAGTTGTCCCAGGTGGTACAGTGGGAAAGGAAGGGAGCTGGGAAGGTCCCCTCAACTCCTAAAATCATCCCAATGCCTGAAATCGCACCATGTCTTTCCCCAGGTAAAGCATCGTCTTTTCTCAGGTTCCTCCTTTAAATGATAATCTGGAGAGAGTGTGACAAGTGTGGATGAGAGCAGTAAGAGTGCTAGGGACTGGGAAAGGCATTCAGGAAGCTGAGCTGGCCGGCGGGTACCTTCTCCGCCTCCTTGGTGCAGCGTTCCACGCGCTCCTGCAGCTTGCGCAGCTGCTCCTGAGAGACCGCGCTGTCTGCCTTTGCGTGGCTCTCCCGAGTCTGGGCTGTCTTCTCCTCCTTCCGGGCTCCATGGTAGCTCTTCTTGGAAGCCTCAACCTGACACACACAGGGACAACTCTGGGCCCTGCACACCATGCCCTGGACCCTCTAACCCCAGGTGGACCCAGGAAAGGGGGTGCCTGTGATGTCCATCCCTCCCAGGCTCACCTCCTTCAGCCTCTTTAGCCAGGGCTTCTGGGCCTTACGGAAGCTGTCCTCAGCAGCCCGGCTCTCGCGGAAGCCACCCAGCACGGGCCGGTGGAAGGCCCCCCGCTGCCAGGCACGCACCCGCTCACTGTCCTGCCCCTGCAGCTTCTCCCGCACCTCCAGGTGCAACGCGCTCAGCCGCTCGGCCGCGGTGAAGAAGGTGTGCCAGGCCTTCTCCAGCGTGCCATACTGGGGGCCTGCGGGGAGGGATGGGGCTTGGGCCAGGCCAAAGATGCCACCGGAAATGAGCCCACCCCTTCTCATTGGGTGCTGTTCTGGGTGCCAGGCAGTGGAGGGGGGTGCAAAGATGAACAACAATGATGTTGGCAGCTGCTTACGGAATACCTACTCTGTGCCTTGACATACCAGGTCTCACTGAATCCTTGCCTCATCCACCACAATGAAGACAGTGTCATCAGCAACACATAACAAGTGAAAAAATGGCAGCACACAGAGAAGTGAAGTGAATTGCCCAAAGCATTACAGCTACAGGTGGAGCTGAGATTCAAACCCAGGTCTGTGGCATAAACCACTACACTCTGTTGCCTCAGAGGGAAGAACCCGTGTCTGTCTTCAAGGAAGGCAGCTTGTTAGGGTAGAAAGATCCCAAGCTCCCGAATCAGAAGGCCTGACTCAAGTTTCAGATCTTCCTAGTTGTGTGACTTCAGGCAAGTCACTTAGCCTCTCCAAACTTCCAGGTTGTCCTTAGAAAATGTGTAAATCAGGACTCTCTCCATCACAGGGTTGTTAGAAATATCACAACAACTCATGACGGTACCTGGCAAACTCTAACAGCACAACTGTGAGAATAACCAGTAGGATTTTCCCTTTAAAGGGAAGGCAGACGTGGAAGCCTCAACCTTTCCACATGAGGTGCACACAGAAGCTGCCCTCCCTGTCCCCACCCTTGGTGCCCTTCTGCTCCCTGCTAAGCCCGAACGCTGGCTCACCCTTCTCCACGGTGCCCCTCCACTTGCGGGCCCAGTCGGCCAGCTGCTGGGCATAGGCCTTCTCGATGCGGGCACGCTCCTGGAAGCAGCTGACCAGGTCCCCACATAGCCGATGCCCGTCCTCCACCCGCTGCACCGTCCGCCTGTAGTTGCCAGCCTGGGGCATACATGGAAAGGGCAGTGTGGCCAGGGAGAAGCCCCCTTGAGAACTGGGGCTGACAGCTAGGCAATTCCTCTAGACAGGTGGCTGGGCTCAGAGGGGGGTGGGCATTTCAGTGTCACCCTCAAGCCTGGAACCCAGCTGCTCACCTCCCAGAAACTGCCCTCTAGGGCCTCCCCTCCAGCGTCTTCCTCTGGAGCCATGGTGTCCCTGCAGCACGGAATGGTGGCAGATTGGGGCTGTGGAGCAGAGAGGTAAGCAGTGAAGCTGGACATACACTTTTGAAGATAGGAAAAGACCCTCTCCTGCCCCTGGGCTTTGCCCGCACTGCCATCCCCACCACCCAAGGAGCAGGTGGAGCCAGGACTTAGCAGGCAGGGGTCTGGAAGGCCCAAGGAGGGGCCAGTATAGGGGCAAGGATGGCAGTTCCCAAGTTCCTCTGCTCACCCTGGGTCTGCCCTTCCCCTCCCCCCACCTCACTCCATGTACCTGGAGCCTAGAAATCACTTCAGGGACTTGGGCGTCCAACTCTCAAAGCTGCCACTGCGACTCTGCCTTGAAGCTAATGAGAGCAAAGCAGGGGGTGAGGGTGGGGGCCTAGAGTGTCCAGGGCGGTGCCCAACTCCCCTGATATAGCAACTGCTGTCAGAAGCGCCAGATTCCAGCCAGGAGACTGCCAGGCAGGTCACACGATCCAGTTGGGGATTAAATGGCAGGCGGGGGTAGGTGGTGGGCAGAAGGCCCCACTCCCCTGACTGCAGATGAGAGGACACCTGCCCAAGCTGGAACCCTGCTGTCTTTTCTTGAACAACAAGGCGACCCTTTTCCAGAACAGGTTAAATCAGAGGGTGCCGAGCCACACCCCCCAGTAGCTCCCTGTGCTAGGAAGAGCAGACTGGGGGTCAGGAGGCTTGAGTTCTATCTTGGCCAAGAAGCTTGAACAAGTGCACTTGACTGTCCCCTCCTAAGGGAGCCTTATCTCCCTCCTAAGAAGGAAATTCCACCTCCTGGTCTGCTTCTGTGCCAGGGTTGGTGTAACAGTCAAACCAGGCAATGAACAAGCAATGTGAGGGGACTGACAGTCACAAGGAGACACTCATCCTGTTCCACAGCATCCACTGAGGTCCCACGGGCTCTGTGGGTAATGAGCAACTCAGCCTTGCCCTCAAAAAGCCCAAAGTCTGGAGCAGCATGAGGGAATCAGACAGGTGATCAGCCAGTTATAAGAGTGCTCTCCAGAATCGCGGAGGAGGGCAAGTCGGATTCCTACCGGAGCCACCACCCAAGGGGCTAGAAGTCACAGTGGCACGCAGCCACTCCCCTCCTGCCTCTGCGCAGGGTCTCTCAGCTGTCCCCAGCACCGGCTCAAGTCCCTAGAAGGAAGTTGCTTCCTCCTCTGAGTAAGCCCAGGGGACACCGCCGAGCCCAATGAGGACAGTGTGTGCCTGTTGCCCCCAAAGCAGGGCTCCATCACAGTGCTCTCCTCCAAACTGATGAACCTCTATCCATTCTTCAAAACTCAAATTGAGGCATCTTCTCCACAGTCACCCCCATATTCCTCCATCCCCATTCTCACAGCCCCTATGACCCCCTCAGTCAGGGTATAAATCCCACTGGGTTGTAACTGAGAGAACAGAATCAGTCCCCAGTCGTTGACAGAGACTTCCTGAGGATCCAGTTTGGGTTCCTCCAGGCACTGGAGTTAGTAGTTGAATGAAAAAACACATGCCAGCCCCCTGAAGACCAGGAAACCCGCTGGCTAAAGCAGCTGTGAGAAGCTGGCCTGAGTGTACCTCCACCCCTAAGCTAACAGGAGGGAGAGCTCAGGCCTGCAGTGAAGGTGCCTGCGCACAGAGCAGGAGACGGGCAGAGCAGCTGGCCCAACAGAATCCTCAGCGCTTCACCTTGCTTCCTCTTGGGTCTGTCCCATTTGTCCAGAAAGGACTTGCCAACCAGATGGAGAGAACTAGAGCTGCAGCTGTAAATCACAGAGCCTATGGAGCTGTCCCAGTCAGGCATTCAGAGGCCCCGGCCCCCTGCCTGCTCCAGCCTCCATGCTCCCGGTAGAGCTGCCCCCCACCCATTCCCTCTCTCTGGCCCCAGAACAGAGCAGGCTGTGTGTACAGGGCTGGCACTGCTCCCTCCGGCCTCAGAGCAAACACAAGCCCAAGACCCAGGCACAGCCAGGCCCCACAGCCGGGGCTTGATCTAGCTGTAGGGATGGGCTTTGCGCCTTGGCCCCTGCTGAGGAGGGCCAGCCTGTGCCTCCTGACCTCAGCAGAGACCCAGATCAGTCCCCAGAACACACTCTGCCACACACAAGAGCACAGAATGCAGAAAATGAATGCTTCCTAGCCCAGGGAGCCAGCACCTACTGGGCCCAGAAAGGTTGGCTGGGGCTTGGCAGGGTCTCCTCATAGCTGCCTGGGCCAAGATAGGGAGTCCTGGGGTTCAAGGAAGAACCCACTCTCCCTACTTGAGACCAGTGGGTAACCCTTGCCCAGACCAGCCCCCACCTTTCCCAGAAGATGGGGGCATGCCCCTGGGAGGGAGCACTGCCATCGCCATCCTGCCCTGCCCATATTCTGTCCTGAGTCACAGGCTGCGCCCAAGGGCCTCTTCTCCCAGCAGCTGCTCCCGGTGGGCCGGCAGCCCTAGGATTTGCAGGCACAGGAGGTGGTGGTAGACTAGTCCAGAGAGGGACACCTACCTAAGCTAGAGCGTCTGAGACTGGCGGCCGGGAGGCTGGGGGAGGGGGTGGCGCGGGGAAAGGGGAGGAGGCAGAACCAGGGAGGGGCATAACAAAGGGGCACTTTTGGAAACCCGACCTGCCGGCCGAGGTGCCTGCTCCCTGATGACGCATTCCAAACCCGGAGCCTCCACACCAAACCTTGGAGCCCAAGGACTGCCGGGCTCTGGTCTCAACCGTTACGGACGGCTTTCGTCCACCGGCCCCTCTTGCCGGCGAGGCGCTACACAACTCGGAGCCCATGGAGCTCACGCGGACCGGCCTGGCCAGGCCTAGCCATGGAGGTTCTAGGGCTTCTTGGCCAAACTTGTTGAACTCGGTCTCAGCGGGGGTGGGGCTAGCCGATCACCGCTGAGGGCAGGGGGACCGGCCGTGGTTTCTTAGATGGTGGCCCAGGGCAGCGACCCCAGGAATTGGGGCTCTTCGCAAAAGGCAAAGGGTCGCCGGGGAGCGAAGGCCCTTTCTGGAGCCCCAGGGCGGCCTGGGGCCCTTAAGTGGCCCCAGGAGATGGTGTGGCCCTCCAACCGCGACGCACCCCTCCCCCCGGCCAGCCTGGGGAATTGCAGGGTGCGCGGCGCCACGGATGAGACACCCCCTAGGTTCGGCCGCAGTTTTTCGCGTCCTAGAGCAGAGCGAGGTGGCTGGGGGCTCCTGGGGTGGGAGTCGGTCCCACTGCAAACTTCAGCAGTGTAAGGGAGGAGAGGGCGGGCTCGAGCCGGCTCTCCGGCCGCCGCTTCCCCGCGGTCCCCGCCCAGGCAGCACTCACCGCGTCCTCCCTGCGCGCCTTGGCGAGTGGGGGTCCAGCCACACTCCGGCCCGAGTCCTGAAGCTCCGGGGCCGGGGCAGCCGCCTCCCGGAGCGCGCCCGGCCCTCCCCCGGGAAGCCCAGCCCCCGGCCCCGCCCTCTCCTCGCCGCCGCGGCCCCAACCCCACCAGCCATCCGCGGGCTCAGGGGCTGCAGGCATCACGGCGACCGGCAGCTCCCCCGGCGCGAGCCGTGAGTCGCGGCTCCAGCGTGAGAAGCGCCAAGGCCGACACCCCAGGGTGGCGCCCCGCCGCTGCAGGGAGTCCGATTTCAGCTTTGCCCCTCCCCGGCCTTTGTAAAATCTGGGAGACCGGTGGAAGCGGGAAGGGATCGGGCCTGCATGGACACCCCTTGGTGTTCTGGGAGGCCTGAGGTCTACACTGCCTTACATTTTTTGCTGATCACAGATTTCTTAGAAGTTAGTTCTGGTGTGGCTCACAACCTTCCCCCTTGTAAGCATTAGGATTCCCATTGTACAGATGAGGAAACTGAGTCTCAGCGGCTTCCACAAGATTTGTAACCGAGCAGAGCCGGGACTCCAAAGCAGTGTCCTTTCCACTACCTGCTAATCTGCGGCGAATTCTGAGACCTGGGACAGACACGCGGTGGGGGTGGGGCAAAAAAGCATGAGCTCCTCTCCGTCCGTGTTCTTATTCCCAGATTTTGTACCACTGTTCACTCATATCGCCTCACCCCTCCACCCCCTTTGTCAGTTACCAGCTTTGGTGGATTTTTCCAGATCGCCACGATGCCACCCCACCCTAAATAAATCCCTTCTTCCTCACCCCCTTACCCCCACCCGGAGATTTTTTCGGAGCCTGCCTGTCTGTTATTTATATCCACTGGAGCGGTCCAAGAATGTTCCGAAGCTGACCTAATCGCCACCTGCTCTGCCTCCCCGCCCCTCCCGCTCGCTCCTGGGCTGGTGACCCGGCGGCCGTGCCCTTCGCCTGGCAGGCGAGAGGGGGCGCGGGCGGGCGGGGTCCAATGCCTGGGCGCTCGGAGGGCCCAGATGGTGCAAATTCGCTCGGGGTTGGAGAGCCTCGGGCGCGCTCGGAGGAGTGTGCCCCCAGGGGGGATGGCGCAGCGCTCTGGGAAGCCGAGGGTCACGCTGTTCTCTTTCCAGCACGTACTCTTCTTCCCCACCCGGTACCTCCCCGCCCCCCACTCCCTGAGGAGTGTGAGCATGTGTGCGCGGGTTTTTAAAAGCAGCTTTAAAAATAGTAAAGTTGGGGCTGCCTAGAGGATCCTTGGTTAAGAGTTGGCTACGGAGTGCCAGCCCTGAGCAGCAGGGCCAAGGGTTTGGATCCCACATGGGCCAGTGACGCTGCGCCCTCTACAGCTAAGATGGTGAACAACAACTGGACTTGGAGCTGGGCTGCCTTGAGTCACAGGCAATGGTGTAAGTTGTAGTGGGGCTGCAGTGGGCTGCCTTAAGCTACTGTGAGCAGCTGGCAGCCACAGTGACCTGCCCTGAGCCTCTGTCCAATGGCAGGCAACCCATCTGCCTCAGCAGATAAGAGCGCAATGATCACAATATCAACATGGGCCAGTGAAGCAATGTCCTCCACAACTAGACTGAAGAACAAAAAGACAGCAACTTGTCTGTTCCCCTCCCCCAATTCCCCAATAAGAATCTTTTAAAAAACAACAAAAAAAATTATGTTGTCTCTAAATCCGAGAGGAATCACTGATGCATTCTGTATGCAGATAAATCCGCTCATAGAATGGAAAAGGCCTGAAGAGAATGAATGGGGCTAATTTCAAGTGGTAGCACTAGCTACTAGAGCAGACTTGCTCTGCAATGCTTGTGGGAGGGTGAAACTGCCTCCCCAAGATGCCTGTGAGACACCCAAGACACGCCACCTTTGGCCTGGGGCCTCTGGCCGCTTGGCAAATTGTACCCGAGTAGTGGATCCTTGCCTTGGTGCTCACAAGGGTGTGTACCCAGCAGGATGTGCTTCTGAAACCAGTTTCAACACCCACTTTCTGTTGGGACTTGGACAAGTCCCTTTTCTCCATATTTCTGTTCCTACCTCTATAAAACGTGACAGGTGACCCAGCTGACCTCCCAAATGGGCCATGCTCTCCAGCTAATTAATGATTGTGAAACGACTGCAAATGAGATGAGCTGGGGTGCTGTCTAATGACAGCCACAGTGTTTTGTATTCTTTAAAATCAGTTAACATCCCACCTAGTGCCTGGGGGCTTTTAGGCACCTAAACAGAAAGTGTGAAAACACAAGAATGAAATTAATTACAGGAGCCACCTATTAAAACCCCATTAAAAATAAAGGCTGCAAGCCAGGCTCTGAGATCTAGGGAAGCCAGGTAGCGGAGAGACTCAGAAGAAAGCGCTGTTCATCAGACCACAAGGAGTGGGTGTCGGGTGGAAAACATCTGCTTCCCTTGGGTTCAATCTGGAAGCAGAAAGCAGAAATGTTGCAGCTGATCTTAATTACCTCTAAGGTACCATAGGGAGAAAAAAATAAACCAAAACCCAGATCATACCGAGCTGCTTCAAAGGTGAAAGGAGACAGCGCTGCCCTTGGAAAGCCACCCCCTGCAGGTGCTGCCCCCAGGGCTCAGATTTCTATGCCCTACAGCCAAAGCCCCTTCACACCCACACTGCTCTATCAGTGCGGTACCCAGCTGGAACAGAGTTCAAGATGAGACGCCCAAGGTCAGAGGGCTGGATAGACAGAAACCTAGAGAGGCGGCTTGCCTCGGGCCACCAGGTAGTAGATTGGTCCAAAGCCCAAACTCACAACACTCACATACTCACCTTGAACTTCAGGAATGTCCTAACCATTGTGCCTTCACTTGTTTATTTATTCATTCATTCATCCAGTCAAAGAAACATTTGAATTTTTTTTATTAGTTTCAGGTGTTCAAAGCAATATACTAGTTAGATATTTACACAAACATTTGAATTTTTGCTCTATGCTAAGCCCTATGCTGCGTGTTGGGAATACGAAGATAGATATGGCAGAGCCCTAAGTGTACAATAATGATACAATATGGACACGAAATACCATGGGAAAGGAGAGGCAGAAGAGACTGCCTTTCACAAGGCGATGACACTTGATTGGTCTTGATGAACAGGAATTAGTCATGTGAAGAGGCATTCTAGGCGGGGACATCAGGGTGTGCCAAGCCCCAGAGGTATTACCATATGACTCGGTGACCCAGTAATTCCACTTTTTGGTATTGACCCTAAAAAAACGTGTACACGTGCAGGAAAATGCACAAAAATATTGGCATATCACATTGTTTGCATGAAGGGAAAACTGGAAACAAATGTCCATAGGAGGGCAATGCTTAAAGAACCAACAGTTCATTCATGTGTTGGATTATTCTGCAGTAACTAAAGCACAAGGTAGGCAGAGATGTGGTCTTATATGAAGACCTCCAAGACACTGTTGGATGAAAAAAGCAAAGTGCAGAACACACAAAATATTCAGAGAGGATATACACCAAACTAACTTCTGTGGGTATCTATAGGGAGAGGTCTAGCTGATAAAGGAGGTTTTTGTAATGTTCGAAAATTAACAACGGGCCGGCCAGGTGGCGCATTGGTTAAGAGTTGGCTTGGGACGCCAGCTCTGAGCAGCAGGGCCCCGGTTCGGATCCCACATGAGGGCCAGTGATGCTGT
>NW_017731608.1:1455871-1460217 GCF_001890085.2 Hipposideros armiger
GGGGGGGGCTGGTCAGAGAAGACCTCTAGGAAGTTTAAGCTTCTCTAGCCAAAAAGGCCTCCAAAACCCAAAAGACAAATGGAAGTTATTCGAGGTGAAGAGGGAACCTAGGAAAGAGCTTTCCAGGAAGGAGGACTGATGTGTCCAAAGGCCCTGAAATAGGAACTTGACCTTCTGGGAAAGAAGGGTAGAGCAGGTAGGGCATGTTGAATGGGAGGGTGAGAGGTCCAGGATGAGGTAAGAGAGGCAGGCAGCACCCAGACACTGCAGGCTTTGTTTTATTCTGAGAGCAGAATTTAAGCAGAAGAGAGACCTGAGTGTCTTTCCGGATGCTGTGTGAGGAATGGATTAGAACAGGGGGTCAGCAGACTGGGGCCTGGACCGCCTGCAAGCTAAGGATGGTTTTCACATTTTTAAATGGTTGAGAAAAAGCAAAAGAATAATATTTTGTGAGAGGGGAAGATTATAGGAAATTCGAATTTCAGTGTCCACAAATAAAGTTTTATTGGAACACAGCCACACTCATTTGTTTACAGTCTATGGCTGCTTTGGCACTGCAAAGGCAGAGTTGAACAGTTGCAATAGAGAGTGTATGGCCCACAAAGCCTAAAATAGCTACTATCAGGCCCTTTACTCCAAATCTATGCTGACCCCTGGATTAGGGGGAGATAAAGCAGGGAGACCAATTAGGAGGTTGCTGCAGTCATCCAGGTGCAAGACCATAGTGGGTTTTTCTAGGATGGTCGCCATGGAGGTGCTCAGTGCTTGGATTGAAGAAGTATTTGGGGGAATCGAAAGAGCTTCCTGCTTGGTTAAATGTGGATGGTTAAATGGGGGAAAGATATTTCAAAATACCTTTCAACCTGTGATCTTGGATTGAAATCGGGATCAGAATAAGACATTAGTGGAGCACTTGGCAAAATTTGCATCAAGTTTGTAAATTAGATAATAGTATTATTAGTGCTAATTTCCTCATCTTGATAATTGTATTATGGTTATGTATGATGTTACATTTGGGGAATTAGGGAAGAGTATATTGAAATTCTTTGTAACTTTTTGCAACTCTTTATAAGTCTGAGATTATTTCTAAATGAAAAGTTAAAAGATAAAAATAAATGAAAACAAATGAAGTAGAAACAACTCCCTGGTTTTCAGCTTGAAGTGCCATTTACCGAGATGGGGGGACATGTGAAAGAGGCAAGAAATGAAAGGAAGATGGAGACTTCCCTCTTGGACACACTGGGTTTCAGGTACTGATGACATGTCCAAGTGGATGTGTCAAGTTGGCGGGCGCAAGTACTCTGGACATCACAGATGAGCCCCGAAAGCTGAGGAAAGGTACAGAAACCATGCAACTCAGCCTCGGAAGGGGAGCTCTGTGCCTGAGGTGAGGCAGGACCAGGTGGTGCAGGGGGGCATGGAGCGCGTGTGCCTGGAGTATCTGTGGTATAACAGGCATTCTGCTCAGCACTGGGTCACCTGAGCCTCTCCACAACCTTATCCAGCAGGACTTATTCTCCCCAGTTTACAAAGGAGGAAGCAGACTCACAGAGGTACAGCTCAAGGACACAGCTGTAATAGGAAGTGGGGGCTATCCCCCAACACCTGTGAGGGGTTTTCCCACTTGGTGATGCTGAGCGTCCATGGCAGAGATGGCCTTATTAGTTTCCTAGGGCTGCCGTAACAAGTGACCACAGACTGGATGGCTTAAAACAATAGAAATTACTTCTCTTAGGGTTCTGAAGGCCAGAAATCCAAACTCAAAGTGTCAGCAGGGCCACTTCTCCTAGCTTTTGGTGGCTGCCAGCAGTCTGGCAGTTTTTGGCATCCCTTTGGTTTCAACATATCACTCCAACCTCTGCCTCCATCATCACATCATCTTCTCTGTGTTATCTCATCTCCCTCTGCCTCAGTCTTATAAGGACACCCACCACTGGATTTAGGGCCTACTCAGATGATCCAGGATGAGCTCCTATCTTAAAATCCTTAACTGCCTCTGCAAAGATCCTTTTTTCTAAATAAAGTAACATTCATAGGTTCTGGGAATTAGGAGGTGGATATACTTTTTCAGGGACCACCATTCAACCCACCACACTGGGTTAGAGGAAGCCACAGCTGCTAGCCTTGGCAATCTAGTTTTTTAAAAAGCTTCTTGAACTTAAAAAGCAGGCTGCCTTTCAGGGTTTCTTTTCATCCCATCTCACAAATATGTTTCTTTGCACAATGGATTAGGGGCCTAAGTGCTGCCAACACAAATGTGGCTTGGTCTTCTAGACTGCCTGTAATTATGACAAAGCTCTCAGATTCTGGGGCCTTATGACACAGGGATAGTCAAGCACAAAGAGTAACGTACAGTCAACGTGTCTGGGAGGATGCCCACTCAGAGTCTGGAGTGTTGGGGAAGATGCGCTTAGCGTTGTACCAAGATACCTCCCCTGTCCGGCTATTGGCTTCACCAAGAAGAACCAGTTACCAAGGCAGCTCCCTGCCTTTCTCTTTAGAGACAAACCCAGCTGGGGTTCCTTGGGCAAGTTTTTGGTCACATGCTCCTGGAGTTAACATATCATAGTAGGGACAGGAGCCAAAGCAGAGAGGTGGGAAGAGGAAAATGTAAAGGAATGCAAATGTAGTCGTCCTGGTCCCACTAGCATGTGACTCGCCCAACTCACAGGGAACTGGATTGGCTGTCGCACAGAGAGAAAGAACCATTTTCATTTCTGCCGCTTGGGATTTTTTGCAGTCTTGGTTGGCATCAGAAAACTGAGTAAAGGCACTGCCAGGACTCAAACCCCTGGCTTATGATTCTCTGGTCCCCACTCTTTCCATGATGGCTATCTGATTCCTGAGAACAGCAAAGAGCTTCTACTCCACCTTTATCAGATCTTCACAGTAAAACTCATATCACCAGGAGATTATACAACTACCTCTATTAGTAGAACACTTTACAGTTTGCAAAGTACTTTCACATATATTATTTCAGCACTCTGGCAATTGCGCTGAGAAGCTGGCTGCCGAGGAAAGTTTCCTGGCATCCTGTACCTACAACGATATTTCATGACAGGATGTTGATCTAGTGTGGGGATGGTGCCTCGTCCTGCACAGTAAAGACAGAAGGTGGGTTTTTTGGTATTTGCACAGCTGTCTGACACTTCCAAAGCTACTCAAAATTGTGGTTTTGAAAATGAATACTATTCCCAGAGGGTGGGAGCCATGCCTTCACTTCGCATTATTATGAATATATTCATATTTGGGCATTTAAATATGTCTTGGAGATGCCAAGCAACAAGGACTCTGGATGCTGTATTCAGTCTGTTTCCAATCCTTTCGGAGGAATTTAAATTTCAGTTCCCTGCAAACTCTGCAGAATCCTTTAGGCTGTCATTTTCAAACCACTGGATGCAGTAACTGTGTGTGGGAAGCCTGCACACACCATCCGCGTGGATTAAAGATGGTTTTGCAGACTCAGCAGTGTTTGGGTCCATAGACAGCTTGATCAGAATCCGAGTCATGTGTCACCCTGCACCAGGAAAATAATTCCTACTAGATGGAAATTTCCCACAGAAAGGTCAGAGTTTAAAGCAGTCACTGGTTCCTACCTCTTTAACAGCAAGTCACTGGCTCAAAGATTTTAAAGCTAGAAGAGATTTGAGACCACCCAGACCCTCCCCTTGATTTTTATGAAGAAACTTCAGCATCAAAAAGTGAAATGATGAATCTAAGATTACATAGTCTAAGAACAATGCTCTTCCCACTGTGCTACATTATTTGTTCCAGAAAATACCTAAGCCATGTATTGTTTTTGCAGATCAAAGAAACTGGCATTAGTTAGGGTCATGCTCATGGTCCACCCAGCTTCCAATGAAAACACAAAACCTTGATTTGCAACTTTTGAATGAATTGCCTTGTGATGCCTTATGTCAAAGGTAGTGTCACAGATAGGATCAAAACATCTATAAACCTGGTTTCATGGCATGGCCTTTCCATGACATGAAACCAGGGCAATGTTGCCCCATTCACCTCATTATCAGATTAGCAGCATCAAAAAAATGTATATTAAAAGCTTCTGTCCACCCTGCACCTCATGGTTCATCAGATGGGAATGGACAAACATCGAGCCCCTAGGCAGATATTCTGCAGTGCAACAAAGAAAAACCTGAGGGTAAGAATGCCTCAGAGCACAACCTGAAACAAAGCGCTTTACTGGCCTGTGTGAGGCAGGTTTCCACTGGTCACATGTAGCTTGTTTAATCCACCGTGGAAAACTCCTCAATCCTAAAAACAGATTCTGGGAAACCTGGCATTAAGCAGGACATTTCCTTTGCTCATTAATCCATCATAGCTAACTC
>NW_017731608.1:1466457-1467986 GCF_001890085.2 Hipposideros armiger
CCAGGTGGCGCATTGGTTAAGAGTTGGCTTGGGACGCCAGCTCTGAGCAGCAGGGCCCCGGTTCGGATCCCACATGAGGGCCAGTGATGCTGTGCCCTCTACAGCTAAGATGGTGAACAACAGCTCAACCTGGAGCTGGGCTGCCGAGAGTCGCCAGCAATGGTGTAGGCTGCAGTGGGCTACTGTAAAGCTACCGTGAGCGGCCGGCAGCTGGCGTGGGCTGCCAAGAGCCACCGTGAGCTACCATGAGCAGCCGTCCAGTGGCCGCCTGCCGATCTGCCTCACCTGGGAAGAGCGTAATGATAATACCAACAACATGGGCCAGTGAAGCCACCTCCTCCACAACTACACTGAAGACAAAAGGACAGCAACTTGTCTGTTGCCCTTCCCTGATTCCCCAATGCTGTTCCCCTCCCCCAACTCCCCAATAAAATCTTTTTTTAAAAAAAAGAAAGAAAATTAACAATGAGAATGTACTTATGTGTAAATTGTGTAATTAAAATAAGGAGTGTTTTTTAGGAGATGGTGAGTGGATCTTATTGTCTAAAGCAGTGCTGTCCAAATAGAATTTTCGGCAATAATGGAAACATTCAATTGCTGCATTGTCCAATACAGTAGCCACTAGCCACATATGGCTATTGAGCACTTGAAATGCACCCAGTATGACTGAGGAACTAAATTTTAAATTTAATCTATTTTAATTAATTAAAAATTTAACAGCCACAAGTGGCTAGTGGCAACTATTGAACAGTTCCAGTCTAGACTACCTAGAATATTGAGTTCAGGATGGGGTGGAGGCAGATGGAAGATGAGGATGGAATTGAATGGTGAAGATTTGCAAGGTGGGCTAAGGAATTTAGACTTTATCCTACAGGCCATGGGAAGTGTGGATGAGAGTGACTAGATCAGATTTATCCTTTTAAAAGCTAACTCTGGTGGCCCTGCAGTGGACAGATTAGGGCAGACAGAGCTGAAGGCTGCTGTGTTTCTCTGTGGCCTCTGGACACTGCCCCAGCATTCCTGACAGGCCACTGAGTAAAGTATTCTGATTCAACAGCTACGTTTTTAAGATCTCAGGCAACCCCAGTTATTGAGAGGGGTTAACCTCCGTGGGGGAGGCTGTTTCTGGGTTGGAGCGCAGGAAGAACAGCAGATGGATGGCATTAGAGTGAAAATGCATAGCAGGTCTCAGAGTGGGGCCTTTAGAGAAACTTCTCCAGGGTCAGGAATTTGCCCGGAGCAGATTCTTCAGAAGGCTCCAGTGACTTGCCACTGCAGAGTCCAGGTGTCAGCTCGGTAGGCCAGTGGGTCCTGCTCAGAGTAAACCTGCCCTGGGTCATTTGGGCCCTTCCCTGAAGTCCCCTGGAGTCCTTCTTGCTGGTGAAAGAGGAGTTCTAGTAGAGAATCCATTCATTTAAGCTGACTTTCAGGGAACACCCACACTATGCCAGACACCATGCTGGGCGTTTGTTCCACAATGCAGACAAAGCAGACACAGTCCCTGACTTTAGGGAGTTTTCCACTAAAAT
>NW_017731608.1:1472587-1474844 GCF_001890085.2 Hipposideros armiger
CCTATCTAAAAGGTGGGAGGAGTGAAGCAAAGCCAAAGCTGGGGTTGGCAAAGAAACCGCAGTCATTCATATTAGCCAAAATAATAAGGGATGTTTGGTCATTTTTGTGGTTCGGACAATGTTCATACTTTTGCCTGTGTTCAGATATGACTGATCATGTTTTTATGTTGATCTATCATGGTCACATAGTGGCCTTGTCTGGTGTTGTTTGGTGAAATTGTCGATTTTGACAGAACACCAAGGCCTGCCTAATAAATAGTACCAGGTCAGCTCCCAGATGCTGGAGCTTATAACCCACACCCATTCTTACCTTTTATCAAGCTGTTTCTCTGCCTAGGATACTCGTCTCCCTCTCCCATACAACTCTACGAAACCCGTTTCCCTGTGAGGTTTTCCTAAATACTTTCTCCATTTGATGATTTTTTTTTCTGAATGCATCTAAAAGTCTTGGTTGGCATGCTACAATTTAGTACTCAGCTGTGTTCTACCTTGAATTATTTGACTTGTTTCAGATTGTTTTTCTTCTCAGTAGGTTGTAAACCTTTTAGAGGCATCTCTCTCATTTCAGTATCCACCCAGAAATGAGCACCCTGCTGAGGTGAAACTAATGGCGGGTCTGAGTAAAAGGGAGCCAGCTTGCTTTTGTAACAGCTTTGAAAACACTGCTACCAGACAGCAGGGGAGAAGCCACCAGCTTGCCCAACAGGGTGGCTGCCATTGGTAACACTCTGAGCTGATCTTCCCATCAAAAAGCATCTTCGAACTTTTCTTCCGGGGCATTCATTTTTTTCCCCAAGAGTTACATTTTGAAATGCCTTTCATCCTTACCTGTCCTTGAGAGCACGCTTTACTGTTAATGCATTTTTGTATCCTCTTACCCTACCGAAGTGCCTGGCACTGGGTTTAGCGGGTGGAAGAAAAGGCCCAGCAGTCCACAACTAACCCCGGCTCCTGCCTGGTTCATCGCAGAAAGTGAGGTGCACCCTTATCGGGCTAGGCGGGCCAGCGCAGCCTCACCTCTGAGGGTCACTGCCTTAGCGTTTGGCAGAAGTTAGGGCACAAGACCTCTGAACCGGGTTAGCTCTCTGCACGCTCTCCAGCCCCTCATTGTTCTAGGCTGCTCCCTAGGCGAACATGTAGCAAGTTTGGGGAAACCTCAGTTAGTAGCTGCGAGTTTCAACCACTCTCCACAGAGAAGCTGAAATTCTATTACTAAACTGGAGAGATTAAGTACTAAACACTGATCGCAAAGCTGGCCAGCGAGAAGAATTCGGCTTCCACCGCTGAGAAGTGGCTAGCTTTCTGCAAAGCAGCCCTGTACGGATCAGCCAATCCGAAAGCACAAGCGGGCGTGGTCACCAATTAAAAGACAGAAAAGGCGGGGCTGAAGCCGTAATTGGTACCTGGTCTTTTGTGGACACGCTGAAGCCTGGCAACGCCGCGTCTGAAGAGGCTTCAAATGGGGCGACCTGGCACTGGCTGCCATCTTTATTTCTGGCAAGTCGGCTGACTTTGGACGGGATCAGGGCCAACACCTGGGTACTATCCCGTTTCTCTAGGGAGGCCGTGAGCCCCACCCCTCACACGTTTCCCAGGTATCCGCGCGCTCCCCCGCCTCCGCCAGGGAGGCGGGGCCTCTTTTGGAGGGGTGGGTCCGGAACTAGAAGCCAGTTTGGAAGTCTTGAGCCTGTTTGGCGGGAAGTGGGCTTGTTTGGCGGGAAGTTGGACCAGTTCCCTGGTCCTCGCCTTTTTTTCTCCCCAGGGGCTTCTCAATCTTCCCTCCATAATCTCGGTATAGGGTATAGAACCGCTTCGCACGGAGGACGTGATGGCTCCCAAGAAGCGCCCAGAAACCCGGAAGACCCTCGAGGTGGTTGTGCGCCCCAAGAGCAACAGGAGCAGAAGCCCCCGGGAGCTGGAGCCCGAGGCCAAGAAGCTCAATGTGAAGGGCCCCGGTACTGCCTGCGCCTGCTGCTTTAATAATTCCGTCATTTGGGGTTCTTACGCAGGAGGCTGGAGTGGGGGATGGGTGCGTCTAGGTTTCCGAGGCTCTCCCAAATTTCAGATGCCTCACGCACGCTGTGCAGATTTTCTGCAGGGCTTTTGACACCACAGAGCTTGGGTTTAACTTCCCTCAGGTGACAGGGGAGACAGATGAGCTCCATTACATCAGACACAACGGACTTTTCAAATTCCTTGTTTGTATCAGGATTTTTACACACTGAGGACTGCTTAAAATAATCCTACCTTGCCTGGT
>NW_017731608.1:1475661-1476747 GCF_001890085.2 Hipposideros armiger
TGCTTTCTGGGATTTCGACAGAAAAACCCTTCTTAAGTGAGATCAGAGAGGAAAATATGTGTTCTACTTGGCAGGTTCTAGCAGAAGATTTGACTCAGGCTGCCTTTGGGTAGAGTTGGCTGGCCTGCGGGTCCCGCCACCGTGCAGGGGCATCGTCAGGGCCCTCCATCACCATAAGCTGGGCAGAGGTGCTTGGCCATCACTACAGCAGGTGAGGCACTTCCTGGCTGAAGTGCTCAGGGTACCTCTTGACAACTGGATGCTCCAAAATTAGATGCTGGGTTGGTTCAGCGGGTTGTCAGAGTGGTCAGATCACCCCACCTTGGTGATTGGCCTACTGGCCACTCAGCCAGGTAGCAGCCTTAGGCTGTGAAGGTCCCAGCTGAAATGCATTCTGCCCTCTTGCTCTTTAAGATTAGTTCATATATACTGCAAATATTGTCACGCACAGAGCCAGGCAGTTAGTGTGCCTTTGGTGGGAGGACTTGGCACTAGGGTTCATCTATGGAGGAGGCAGAGATTGGCAATTTACTTAGGACGTGGGTTTTAATTCAACTTAATTCTTTTCTTTCTGTGTCAGTGTCTCCAGCAGTCCTTTTTGCACTCGCTGGCTTCTTACCGGATATTCCATAAGGCTGCCCCATTTGACAGAAGGGCTACATCCTTGGCATGGCACCCAACTCACCCCAGCACCCTGGCTGTGGGTTCCAAAGGGGGAGATATCATTCTCTGGAACTTTGGCATAAAGGACAAACCTACCTTCATTGAAGGGGTGAGCAGTTCCCTGTGCCAGATAACTGTGCTGAAGAAGTGAAAAGTCATCCAGTAAAAAGGAGATGTTTGGGATCAAAAGTAACTGTGGGTATTTTCAAACAAGTAAATCGTAATGATACTCAGATCTTTATTGAGTGCCTGCCCTTAAAATATTAGAAGGTATAAAATGTTGATCACCCTCTAGTAAGTCACCACATAGAATAGAATCTAAGCCCCTTGATAACTCTTGACTTCATCTTATACTGCTGTTTTTTCTCACTTACTGTGCTTTAGCCACACTGGCTATTTCTATTCCTGAAACTGGGTCTTTGC
>NW_017731608.1:1477807-1480119 GCF_001890085.2 Hipposideros armiger
GCTCCTAGCCACTACCATTCTACTTTCTGTCTCTATGATTTTGACTATTCTAAGTATCTCATATAAGTGGAATCATACAATATTTATCTTTTTGTGACCAGTTTATTTCCCTTAGCATAATGTCCTCAAGGTGCATCCGTGTTATAGCATGTGTCAGAATTTCCTTCCTTTTTTAAGCTGAATAATATTCTGTATGTTTACTGCATTTTGCTTATCCATTCATCTGTCAGTGGACATTTGGGTTGCTTCTACCTTTTAGCTGTTGTAAATAATGCTGCTATGAACATGGGTATAAAAATATCTCTTTGAGTTCCTGCTTTCCGTTTTTTGGGGTATATACCCAGAAGTGGAATTGCTGGATCATATGGTAATTCTATTTTTAACTTTTTGAGGCACTGCCATACTGTTTAAACCATGCATAGAGGTGGCACCATTATACATTCTCACCAACAGTACACAAGGGTTTCAATTTAAAATATCTTGGTTTTTTGTTTTTTTTATGTCAGGATCTAAATAAAATTAAACATGCTCATGTAGCTAAACAAAGCGCATCTGTGAACTGGATTCACCTTCAGCACACCATTTTTCTATCTCTAAAACCCGGGACGAGTTAGCTCTCTTTAAATGGAGGGTTAGGAGAGCAGTCCATCAGAAAAGGTCAGTTTAGACAGGCTTAGAAGATTAGGACTCAAAGTATGAGATGGGTATTGAAGAAAACAAGCACCTGGAGCTAGAAGAAAGGTAGCCAGTGCAGTGCTGCGGACAGAGCTCAGTGGGCTTCCTGCCCAGCCGGTGAGACAGGACCAGAAGGGGCAGTTTTACATTGAAGTCAGAACCAAAGTTCAGGCAGGAAGAGATTTTTCTTTCCCCCCTAGGAGTCCAGGACATGGGCATAGAGAAAATTAAGAAGCAGCCTAAGGCTGTCCTAGGGGAAGAGCCTCCGAACCAAAAGGGGAATGACAACTGCTCTAACTTGTGCCAGACTGAGGCTGCTTTTGGTTTACATCACCCTTTATTATAATGTGCGTTGAAATGAAGTTTCCTCACACAGTTGTGGAGATTAGTCTGGGCATTTGGACTTTGTGACTAGCAGGGAGCTAGGTTGGAGCAGAAGATTATGGTGGTCTGGAGAACCGTCTGCTTTTACTCCCAGATACTGACAGCAGAAAGTTGATTTGAGACCAGTGTCTGGGGCAGCAGCACTGCCTCATTTTGCCACTTCTTTAGTCATCTGACCTGGACTCTGATCTTCACATCATTCAGACCATTAGCAAGGGAACATGTGTTACATTTTTGAAATGAAAATAGCTTTACTTTATTCTCATTATCAAAATGATCCATGCTCATTGTAAGAAATTTAAATACAGGGAAAAGTATAAAGAATCAAGTAAATATTACCTGAAATCCCCATTTTGCACATCTTTCTGTGTGTATATACAGTATTACACCCGTACTTCTACTTAGATTGTATATAAATATTCTATACTAAAATCTGTTGTATATTACTTATCACATCAGATATTCTGGCTTAATCATACCATACCCCATGATCACTTTAAAATATACTATAATTTCCTTTTTAAAAAATGCTTTTAATAATGGTATCAGGGTAATGCAGACCTCATAAAAACAGTTGGGAAGTGTTCCCTCTTCTTATATTTTCTAGAATAATTTGCGTCAAAATAGTACTATTTCTTCCTTAAATTTTTCGTAGGATTCACTAGTCAAGCCATCCGGGCCTAGAGTTTTCTTTGTTGGAAGGTTTTTAACTATATAGTCAATTACTTTAATAGATATAGGGCAATTTAGGTTATCCTTGAATGAGCTTGATAATTTGTCTTTCAAGTAATTTGTCCATTTTATATAAGCTGTTGAATTTAGTGGCATAAGGTTGTTCATAGTATCCCCTTATCATCTTTTTTATGTATATAGGATCTGTAGTGATGTCTACCCTCACATTCTTGATATTGGTACCTTGTTTCTTCTCTTTTTTTTTTTTCCTGATCAGTCTTGTTAAAGGTTTATTAATTTTAGTTTCATTGATTTTTTTCTGAATTTTATGTTTGCGTTTTCATTGATTTTTGCTCTGTTTTCTTTCCTCTGCTTACCTTGGGTTTAATTTGCTCTTCTTTTTCTCGTTTCTTAAGATGGAAGCTTAGACTGTTTCTTTGAGACCTCTCTTCTTTTCTAAGTAACCATTTAATGCTGTTAGTTTCCCTCTTAAGTATTTCTTTAACTGCATATCACAAATTTTGTTGTGTTTTTATTTTCATTTAGTTCAAATTATTTTCCAAGTTTTTTATGATTTCTTT
>NW_017731608.1:1481844-1511445 GCF_001890085.2 Hipposideros armiger
AGAGGGCAGTGTCACTGGCCCTCATATGTGGGATCCGAACCAGGGCCCTCTGTCGTCCCAAGCCAGCTCTTAACCAATGCGCCACTCGGCGGGCCCAGCATTTATTTTTTAACATATGGTACAAGAAATTTTATGTAATAAATAATTACAAAACACAAGAAAAATTACAAGGTACAAGAAATTTTATGGATTGGTAACAAATTTACGATATTTACGCATCATAGAAGGCCAAGAACTCCGTTGTTACAAGTTCGTCATAAGTTCAACAGAACCGATTATCGTATTCCAGGGTATTATTTTGTATGTGGATATCATTATTGATTTCTAGAGTTACACTTTTAACTCATAAGCATAACTAAAAGAATTAAAAACATTTATATAGATACAGATATATAATGTGTATCCTTATTTTTCCCTCACAAATTTGGGCAAAAAAAGTGTGCATTATACACAGCAAAATAAGGCAATATTATACCACTTCACACATATTGTAAGAATCTTACAACTATATTTACTTTAATTTTCTCCCTTCTCTCCTTGTCCTACATTTTACATCTATATATGTTATAAACCTCACAATACATTATTATTTTTGCTTCATATAGTCAATTGTCATTTTTTGTTTAATTTTTATTGAGTATAATTGGTATATAAACTACAGATATTGAAAGTGTCCAATTTGATGAGTTTTGACATGTATACAATCATGAAACCATCACCACAATTAAACTAATGAACACATCCATCACCCCCAAAGTTTTCTAATGCCCCTTTGTGATCCCTCTGTCACGTCCCCTGAAAACCATTGATCTGCTTTCTATCCCTATTGATCAATTTCCATTTTCTAGACTTTTATGTAAATGGCATCACACAATATACTTTCTTTTTTGCTTCTTTCACTCAGTATAATTATTTGAGATTTTTGTGTTTATCAGTAGCTTTTCTTTCTTTCTAAGTAGTGTTCCAGTGTATTGCTATTACCACAATTTATTTATCCACTCACTTGTTGAAGAACATTTGGATTATTTTCTAGTTTTTGACTGTTGCAAATAAAGCAGCTATGAACATTCATGTACAAATCTTTGTGTGGATATATGTTTTTATTTTTCTTGAGTAAATACCTACTTGTGGAATGGCTGGGTTGTAGGGTAGGTAGCTTTTAAAGGTATTTTTTTAATGAGAAAAAAACCCAATAAAGCCAACATACTTGGCGTTTCCAGTGCTTTTCATTCCTTTGTGAGATCCAGATTTTCTTTTGGTAACATTTTCCCTCTGATATGAAGCTGCTCTCATTCTTATGTTTCTCTATTCATGATTTTTCTTTTTTTCTTTTGGCTACTTTAAAAATGATTATGACTTGCTTGGTGTCTTTTATGTTTCTTCTGCTTGAGGTTCATTGAGCTTCTTGGATCTGTGAGTTTATAGCTATCAAATTTGGAAAATTTTAGGCCACTATTTCTTCAAATAATTTTTCCCTCCCCCCTCCTTTTTTGGAGGGGAATCCAGTTACATATATATTAGTCTACTAAGTATTGTCCTACATGTCACTGATGTGCTGTTCATGGTTGGAAGCAGACATCCACATTTAATAATGTTAATAGTTTATTTGAGGATTAAAATTTTTTTTCTATACAATCTTTCCTACACATCTACAAATAATGGGAGTTTGATTTCTCCCTTTACCATTCTTCTTTCTTGCCTTATTTCATTGGCAAAGACCTCTGCTACATTGTTGAATATTGGTGAAGGCAGGTATCTTTGTCTTGTTCTTGATCATAGAAGACATTTATATTTTATCATTATGATTTCTGCTACTTTTTATTGTGATAAAATATACGTAACATAAAATCTACCATTTTAACCATTTTGAAGGGTACATACAGTTCAGTGGAATTAAGTACATTTACATTGTTGTGCAACCATCACCACTGTCCATCTCCAGAACTTTTTCACCATCCCAAAATAAAACTCTGTACCCATTAAACAATGACTCTCTAATACCCCTCCCCCCAGCCCCACTTACCTGCTTTCTGTCTCTATGAATTTGACTATTCTAGGTACCTCATATAAGTGGAGTCATACTATATTTGTCTTTTTGGGTCTGGCTTTACTTAGCATAATATCTTCAAGGTCCACTCAAGTTGTAGCATGTATCCATACTTCATTCCTTTTTATAGCTTAGTAATATTCCATCATATGGATAAACCACATATTATTTACCCATTCATCTCTTGATGGGTATTTGGGTTGTTTCCACCTTTTGCTATTATTAGTACAACTGCTATGAATGTTTATGTACAAGTATTTGAACACTTGTTTTCAGTTCTTTAGGGATTATACCTGGGAGCGCATTTAAAACTTGTTTGTTTTCAAATACCCTTTATCAGATTAAGTAAATTCCCCTTTGAGTCCTACTTTGCCGAAAGTTCTTATGAATGATAATTGAATTCCATCAAATTCTTTTTTGCATTTATTGAGGTCAGCATATGATTCTTCCCCTTTATTCTGTTAATGTGGCAAACTCTACTGATTTGATTGTTTGTTTGGTTTATTAGTTATATTTCCTCATTTAAATTTTTTACTTTTTTTACATTTACAATTTCTAGCAAGTGATACTGCTTATTTTTAAAATTGTGGTAAAAGAACATAACCTAAAATTTGTTATCTGAACCATTTTTAAGTGTACAGTTCAGTAGTGTCAACTATATTTACATTGTTGTGCAACAAATCTCCGGAACTTTTTCACCTTGTAAAACTGAAACTGTATACCCATCGAATAACAATTCCCCACTTCCCCTGCCGCTCAGCCCTCGGCAACCACAACTTTTCTTTCTGTTTCTATTGACTCTGAACTACTTTGGATACCCCTAAGTTTTGATGGTCTTATTGTGGTTATGTAGGAGAATGTTCTTGTAGGATATACACAGTAAGGCATTTGAGGATGATGAGACATCATGTTGGCAATTTATTATCAAATGGTCCCAGAAAAACAGTCTTTTGTGCTATTCTTGCAATTTTTCTATGAGTTTGAGATAGTTTGAAAATAGTTTCAAAACAGAAGGACTAATATTATATCTTCCTTAAATATGTAGTATATTCACCATTGAAGCCACCAAGACCTAGAATTTATTTTGCAAGAAAGTTTTTCATTGTGAATTCAATATTGTTAATAGATACCAGACTATTCAGATTTTCATCTTCTGTCGTTTTGGCAAGTTTGTATTTTTCTAGGAATTTGCCCCTTCATCTAAATTTTCAAGTGCAAGATTGTTTATGATACCCTCTTATCTTTTAAGGTGTCTTAAGATTTATATTTATGCCCCTTTTCCATCCATTAAATTGCTTATTAGTGCCTTCTCATTTGTTTGGTCAGCCTCACCAGGGATTTATCAGTTTTATTAGTCTTTTCATGGAACCAACTTTTGGCTTTTGACTCTCCCCACTGCATATTTTTTGTTGTTGTTGTTTGTTTGTTTTTAAAGATTTTATTGGGGAATTGGGGGAGGGAACAGCGTTGGGGAATCGAAGAAGGGGAACAGACAAGTTGCTGTCCTTTTGTTCTTCAGTCTAGTTGTGGAGGACGTCACTTCACTGGCCCGTGTTGGTATTATCATTGTACTCCTCCTGGCTGAGGCAGTCGCTCACCGGCCATTGGACAGCCGCTCACAGCAGCTCACAGCAGCTCTCACTGGCTGCCAGCCACTCACAGAAGCTCACCACAGCCCGCCCACTGCAGCCCCACTGCAGCCTACACGGTCGCCGTCGGGGACTCCCGGCAGCCCAGCTCCAGGTCCAGCTGTTGTTCACCATCTTAGCTGTAGAGGGTGCAGTGTCACTGGCCCTCATGTGGGACCCTGCTGCTCAGAGCCAAGCCATCCCAAGCCAACTCCTAACCAATGCACCACTTGGCCGACCCGCATATTAGTTTTGTGTTTCATTAATTTCTGTTCTTTATTTTTCTTCTACTTTCTTTGCCTTTAGTTTCCTGCTATTAATAGTTTTACAACTTCTTAAGATGGATGTTTGAGTGTTTGATTTTTAGCCTCTCTTTTAGTATGAATAATGCTGCTATGAATATTTCAAGCTTTTCTGTAAACGTATGTATTTTGGGTATATATCTAGGCGTGGAATTGCTGAGTCATATGGTAACTTTATGTTTAATTTTTTGCCAAACTACTTTTCAAAGTGACTGTTCCATCTCACGTTCCCCTCAGCAATGTAGGAGGGTTTCAATTTCTCCACATCTGTATCAACACTTGTTTTTTTCCCAGCTTTATCGAATTATAATTGACAAATAAAAATTTTACATATTTAAGAGGTACAACATGTTTTAATACACATATACATTGTGAAATTATTACCACAAACAAGCTAATTAACATCCATCACTTCACATAGTTACCTTTTTGTTTGTGTTGCTGAGAACTATTAGCAATCTTAGCAAATTTCAAGTATACAATACACTATTATTAACTGTAGTCACCATGCTGTACATTAGGTCTTTAGAATTTATTCATCCTGCATAATTGAAACTTTGCACCCTTTGACCAATATCTATTTCCCCCAACCCCCAGCCCCTGGCACCTTCCATTCAGCTGTCTGCTTTTATGCGTTTGACTTTTTTAGATTGCACGTAAAATAATATCATGCAGTATTCGTCTTTCTGTGTCATATTGCACTTAGCATAACATCCTCTAGGTTCATCCATGTTGTTGAAAATGATGATTTCTTTCTTTTTTAAAAGCTGAATAAAATTTCATTATATATTAAATATACCCCATTTTCTTTATCCATTCATCCATCAACAGACAGGTTGTTTCTATATCTTGGCTACTGTGAATAATATCAATAAACACAGGAGAACAGATAACTCTTTGAGAAACTGATTTCATTTCCTTTGGATATATACCCAAAAGTGGGATTACTAGATCATACGGTAGTTCTATTTTAATTTTTTTGAGGAAACGCCATATTGTTGTCCATAATGCCTCTACCAATTTACATTCCCATTAACAGTGTACAAGAGTTCCCTTTTCTCCATATCCTTGCTAACACTTGTTATTTTTTGTCGTTTTGATAGTAGGCTGTTCTCACAGGTGTCAGGTGATATCTCATTGTAGTTTTGATTTGTGTTTCCCTGGTGATTAGTGATATTCAGCACCTTTTAATATTCCCGTGGGCCATTTGTATGTCTTTTTTGGAGAAATGTCTATTCAAATCTTCTGTCCAATTTTTAATTAGGTCTATTTTTTATCATGTATATTAATCACAATTATCTAAAACCAGTGTCTAATATATCCAATATCTGGATCTTCTGTGTCTTACAACTGTTGTTTTTTCTCTTAGTTATTGGTTATTTGGTTTTGTTTTCTGATATACTGGATAATTTTAGATTTGATATTGAGTATGAAAACATCTAGAGGTAATTTGAAGTTCTGAGTGGTGTTATTTTCCTCCAGAGAGAATTAATATTTTTTCCTCTGCAGGCAGTTAGGGTGGAATCAGGTCATGTCGGTCTGATCAGAGACTGAAATTACTTGAATCTGGACTTCATTCTTTGTGAGGAATGGCCTTTTTCCAGTTAGTTCATATTTCAAGGGTCAGGGATCCTAACTGAAAGCTGGATTTTTTCCAAGATCTCTCCTTCTCGCCAGGTCTGAACTCCAGTTTTTGCCCATGTGCCCTGTGAGACTGACAAAAGCTCTGCTCTGATTCTCAACTTTTAAGCCACCACTTTCAGTTCAGCGTCAGTGCTGTTTGGTGTCTCTGCTCCGAAACAAACGATAGCTTTATCTGAAAAGCAGCATCCAAATGTCAGGCTTACCTTTCTGTTCTCTCTAGGATGTTGGTCTGCAGGTCCAACTTGATGCCTTGATAGCTCTCCATTGACTTCAGGAACTTTTCTTTAAAGACCTATATTTTATCTACCTTTTCTAGTTGTTCTCAGCAGAAGACTGACCTGACACAAGCTAATTCACCATCACCTGAATTAGAAGTCTCAAATATATTCCTTTTTTATATCTTGTCCAGGTTTTGTTAGTCCTTCTCAGTGCAGGAGTTGGTTCATAGTCCATCCTTGCTAGAAGAACACTCATGCATTTTAACTTAAGACATTTATGTTTGTCTTTCTTACTGATGCTTTGACATAGGGCCTGTCCTTTCCTTGGAGGAAGGGTCTACTGACTAGGGCGCACCTGGTCTTACATAAACCACACACATAATGTAGTCGTTAGAGGGTCTAGTTTCCATTTACATAAGTGGAGACATAATTTACATATAGTCCTGAAGCAACCTGATTGCAGATTTTTATTTTTTATTTATTTATTTATTTTTTAAAGATTTTTATTGAGGAATTGGGGGATGGGAACAGCGCTGGGGAATTGGGGGAAGGGGAACAGACAAGTTGCTGTCGTTTTGTTCTTCAGTCTAGTTGTGGAGTACGTTGCTTCACTGGCCCAAGTTGGCACCATCATTGCGCTCTTCCCGGGCGAGGCACATCAGTCGCCGGCTTCTGGACGGCCGCTCACGGCGGCTGCTAGCCGCTCACGCTGGCTGCTGACTACACACGGTAGCCCATGGCAACCCACTGCAGCAGGGGCTGCAGCTTATGCGATTACCAGCGATTCACGGCAGCCCAGCTCCAGATTGAGCTGTTGTTCAGCATCTTAGCTGTAGAGGGCAGTGTTACTGGCCCTCATATGTGGAATCCGAACTGGGGCCCTCTGGCGTCCCAAGCCAGCTCTTAACCAAGGCACCACTCGGCCAGCCCTTCAGATTCTTTTTAAATTTTCATTATTTCCCACCCTAATTGTTTATAAGTATCTCACCCATTCTTAATTTGACAACTCTTATTTTTCGCAATTCATTTTGATTTAATTTTTCTAAAGCATTCAACATGGCTTTCATAGAAATAACAACGGTCTTTCTTTTTGTATGCATTTCATCATTAAGTGACATGTTTAATTAAATGTTTAGTTTAAAACATTTAATTGTTTACACATTATGTGTGACTAAATTGCATGTTCAATTAAATTACATAATTACAATAAAAAGTACAACTAGCAAATAACAGGTTTAAGAACAAACGCAGCTAGGGCTGGCCAAGTGGCGTGTTGGTTAAGAGCTGACTTGGGACGCCAGAGAGCGCCAGTTCGGATCCCACATATGAGGGCGAGTGACACTGCCCTCTACAGCTAAGATGTTGTACAACAGCTCAACCTGGGCTGCCATGGGTCGCCAGCGACGCGTAGGCTGCAGTCCCCTGCTGCAGTGGGCTGCCATAAGCTACCATGTGTAGCCAGCAGCCAGCGTGAGCAGCCAGCAGCCGCCGTGAGTGGCCGTCCAGAGGCCGGCGACTGATCCGCATTGCCCGGGGAAGAGTGCAATGATGGTGCCAGCTTGGGCCAGTGAAGCAACATCCTCCACAACTAGACTGAAAAACAAAAAACAACAGCAACTTATCTGTTCCCCTTCCCCCGATTCCCCAATAAAATCTTTAAAAAAGAACACACACAGCTAACTGTTGGTAAGCACAGAACTCAGCTGGTGGGAGCTGAAGATTATCTTACTAGGAGCAAGGGTTTGTCAGGCTATGGGCATCGGTTAGAGTGTTCTATAGAAGGAATGGAAAGTGCCGGTTAGCATTCTGAGCAAGTGGATTTGATGTTGTGGAAGAGACCTTGTAGAGGTCCACAAAGCTGGGGTAGCCGCAGCACAAGAAAGAAGTGGAGAAGGAGCTCTTGGGGGGTTAAGCTAGCGATGTTATCATGATGATTTTCATCGTCATTACTTGGGATGTCTGGAAGAAACAGGAAGGAGCTCAGGTCTGTCTCCTGCCCTCCTGACCCAGCCACTGTTCTGAGCTGAAGCTCTTCTAAAAAGAGCACTGCGTGATAAACTATGGTACATCCACACAATGGAGTACTCAGCAATAAAATGGTACGAGCTATAGAAACACACAGCAACTTGGATGAATCGCAGGGGCATTATGCTGAATGAAATGAAGCTAGCCTTGCAAGGCTGCATACTGTATGATCATATATATGACAGTTTATCAAAGGCAAAACCATAGTGATGGCAGGAGTGACTACAATGGGGGGAGAGCATGAGGGAGTTTTCTGTGGTGACAACAGTTCTACATCCTGATTTTGGTGGTGGTTATTCACATCTATACATGTGTTAACACTCATCCAACTGTATACCAAAAACAACCAAATTTACTGTATGTTAATTTAAAAACTAAAACTTCAAGAAATAAAGAGCACTGTGGAGAGTGTCTCGGCGTGGAAGCTGGCCTGGCCTCAAGTGCTGCCTGACGGGCACTTGCCTTGGGACGAGGGCCTGTCCTCTTCCTGGGCCATCATCCCTCACTGGCTTTTCTCTTCCCTGTGTTAGATTGGAGCTGGAGGGAGCATCACTGGGCTGAAGTTTAACCCTCTCAATACCAACCAGTTTTTCGCCTCGTCCGTGGAGGGAACAACGAGGCTGCAAGACTTTCAAGGCAACACTCTCCAAGTTCTCACCAGCTACAATACCTGCAAGTGAGTAGTTTAACAAGTAGAGGAAGGGCTCTTAGGCTCTGTAGTTCTGGCAAGATCCCATTCCTTTTACCCAAACCTGGGGAGAAAGGAAGGGGTTAGCCACTTCCCACCCTGCCCTCTCTGTCTCATACTTCTTTAGCTGCTCTTACTCTGGAGCAGGAGGGTCACTGCTTAGGGGAGGGGTTCCGGAGCCTCAGCTTGTTTGTAAGTTGTTCCTGTGTTAGACGAGACCTTGGCTCTCACTAGACAAGTCAACATGGCGTTGGCCTAGAAAGCCACTTAAAGCCAGGAGCAGGAACTAAGAACTTAAGATTTCATTCCCTACATTCACTGGGGTGTAATGACCCAACCAGTTCCACGACGGAAGCTTAAATGGATAGAATCAAGGCCATAAAGCACGTTGGACACCCCAAGAGCAAGTGGCTGCAGAAACTAAAAAGTGCTTCTCACTTTGATTTCTAGCCAGAGATATGACCCTGCTCCCTAAGAAATTGAGGGTGTTGGGGGGCGGGGTCTAACTAGCACTGGATGTTATCCTGGGCTGCCCCACAGGGGTGTGAATCCATAAGCAATCAGGACAGGTGACGGGACAGACTGAGCTCGAGGTTTCTCTTCCACAGGAAACCCTCCCTCTGAAAGATACTTATAGAGGATGCAAAAGGCAGTGTAGCAAGGATTTGAGAGAAAAACCAAACCAAACCATGTGAATCTGAGCTCTCTTGGCTGGGTATTGGGATCCCTGAAGCAACCCTTTCCACATTCCTTTCTTCCTCAAGGAATCTGAGGGACAAACAGCAGGACAGCTGCTGGGCTGTGTGTGTTCTTTTCCCTAAATGCTCAGAAGGGGGCAGAAGTTCCTATCTAGCCAGCTCTGAGGAACAGAGCTGGGAAGTCCCTGTTTGACTTGTCATCTCGTTTGGCCCAACGGGTGGAGTGTGAAGGGAGAAGGCCAAAATGGAGTCCTCCTCAGAATCCTTTTTGAGGAAGGGCAAGCGAGCCTGGGGATGTGCCTTAGGGCTCTGAGGTTTGACTGCTTCAGGGACTTGTACTTGCTGAGGATCCCGGGCCCTGCAGTAACTGGACAAATTTCTGAGCCCCATCACCCCCATACCCTCTGTCTGGATGGCAGCAGACAAGTCTAAGTATTCTTTACTGGGAGTCTATGGCAAGACAGTTATTCATTCAACAAATATTTATTGAATGCCAACTATGCATTAGACACTGAAGCTACAACAATGAATAAATGGACCTTGCCTCTGTCCCCAAGGATCTTAACAGCAGTCTCTCCTTCCAGCTTCTGGTTTTGCAGCCTGGATGTGTCTGCCAAAAGCCGAGTGGTGGTCACAGGGGACAATGTGGGGCACGTGATCCTGCTGAACATGGACGGCAAGGAGGTACGTTGTCGGGAGCCCGGGTCCTCCCTCTCCATCCCTTACCCCCAGCCTCAGTTCTCTGCCCCCACCTGAACCAAGATCTTCTCTGCAGCTTTGGAATCTGAGAATGCACAAAAAGAAAGTGACCCATGTGGCCCTAAATCCATGCTGTGATTGGCTCCTGGCCACAGCCTCCGTCGATCAAACAGTGAAAATCTGGGACCTGCGCCAGGTGAAAGGGAAATCCAGCTTCCTCTACTCACTGCCGCACAAGCACCCTGTCAATGCAGGTGTGATATGCCAGACCTTATCCTCCCTGCAGACCCTACCTGCCCCACCACTCCCGGGGTTTCCCTCAACGTGTAGACGCCGCTAGATCAAACCTTGATCCCCGACAGCATTGGCCAAGCTGATGTCTTAGAACCTTTCTGACTCTGGTTGCCCCCATCAGCTGCTGAGTTTCTAGGATGTTGCTGTTCACAGCCCGGAGTCACCTCCCTTCCACCCCTGTCTAGAGAGGAGTGGGAGTGAGGTTGCCCCTGCCAGAGAAGGCCTGTGAAGGCCAGGACAACAGGAGGCCCGTGGTTCCTTCAGCTCAGGGGCTTTTCACTTGCCAGCTCATTTCAGTCCTGATGGAGCCCAGCTGCTGACCACTGACCAGAAGAGTGAGATCCGGGTTTACTCTGCCTCCCAGTGGGACTGCCCCCCGAGCCTGATCCCACACCCTCACCGCCACTTCCAGCACTTGACGCCCATCAAGGTAAGTGATGGAGTACAGAGCTGTGATCACAGGGACAGATGGGGTCTGCCCAAGGTGGAGAGGGCAGGTAACGGAAGCCTTTAATCCCAGATCTTTTCCTGCCCTGACATAAAGCAGCAGCATCCCCTGGCCCTCTGCTCCTTTTGCTCCATGTTTGCAATCCCGTTTTGCTGGCTCTTGTTTCTCTGGTAACCCATTTTCCTGGGTTTTTTAGCCCTGATCTCCTCACTGTGGGCATTTTCCAAGATCCTGACAGTCAGTTTCAGTTGATCCATAAGCTAACGTTAGCCTTCTTCTTGTTAGCACCTCTCTAGCCTCAGTCCCCAAGGCTTACAATCTTCAAATGCTGTGATTCCTTCCTACCCAAGCCCCTAGGCAGTGGGAACTGTGCCAGTTCTGCTCTACTAGTTTATATTCTTTTCTAGAACCACAGCCCCTCTTCCAATCTCCGGCTTCATGCCTGGACTTCATTGGTCAGTATAGCACAGTGGTGAGAGGCACCAGCTTCAGGCAGACAGACCCCACCCCCTGGTGAGAACCTTGGGCAAATCACTGAAATTGTGGGTCTCAGTTTCCTCATCTATAAAAAGGGAATAATAGTGCCTGACAGGGTTGTTGTGAGGCGGAATCGGTGCTTAAAGCCCACGGCACCATTCCTAGTGCCTGGTAAATACTTATTAAATGGTGATGACTCAGTATTAGTGGCTCCCACGTACCTCCAATCAAATCCAAGCTCTTAATGACATCAAGATCCCTCACCAGTTGACATTCCCGTTGATCCATCTGTTCTCATCTCGCACTTCGTATCCAGCCAAGCCAACTTACAGCTTCCCAGGTGTGACTTGTTTGTGACTTACAATTTTCCCTACTTTAAAACTTCCTTGAGAAGTTTCTTAGGGAAATCCCATTCAATCTTCCATTCCAATAACTGGCAGATTTGTTTTGAGTAGAGTAGTCTTGGGAACATTAAGTTTCCTCTCCTTCCCAGCCACTAGCCATTTTTTCAACATTCACATTGATGGAGGAGATAACAGTGGGTAACTTGAGAACTTAAGTCCGATTTGGTTTTGGTTACCAGAGGCTTTTTGCTTTGTGGTAGACTACCTCTTTGGTTAATGTCTGGGTCAGGCTGATGCTGAAATATCAGTTGGTATAATCTCAAGAAATGCAAGAGAGAGAGAGAGAGAGAAGGACTGAAGGTGTCCCAAGGGCCACAGAGGCCAGCTGGGGATTTAAAATTTGCAGTGGTAGATGTACACACAATTGAAAACCATTCTTTTAGTTTCGTGTAGATCTTATCTCCATTATTAAATTGCTGGCAACTGTATTAACGATTGTTAGTGGCAAAGAGTACTTTTGAGGTCCTTCTTGATAGTGTTCTGCATTTACGCTTGTGACCAGCCTTTCCATCTCCTAGGCAGCCTGGCACCCTCGGTACAACCTCATTGTTGTGGGCAGATACCCAGATCCTAATTTCAAAAGCTGTAACCCCTATGAATTAAGGACAATCGATGTGTTTGATGGAAGCTCAGGGAAGTTGATGCATCAGCTCTATGACCCAGAATCTTCTGGTATCATTTCGGTGAGGCTTGGGCCCTCTTTGATGGGAGGAAACAAGGATTCACCCTATTTTACTGATCAAAAATGACCAGAAATTAATCCTCATGTGCCCTTTTCCCAACACCTTCACCCCTTCCTCATGCTTATCCTCTTATCTCTGCAGCTCAATGAGTTCAATCCTATGGGGGACACGCTGGCCTCTGTGATGGGTGAGTGAATTAGGTTGTCTCTTAGACTGACTAAGCCCGATCCTACACCCCAAGGTTCAGTGCAGGCTAACCTCAGCTTAGCCCTGCCATAGTCACCCCCGGGGAGCAGTCAGTAAAGATCACCAGGAGACAGTGAGTGGTCCCTTTGGCCTAGGCCCTCCACCCCTCTTGCCTCGTCTTGGTCATGGCAATGCCTGGCTTCCCGGTATTTCCTTCTAAATTCTAGGTTCCCTGGGCCAGCCTCAAGCTCTGAGACTGATCATGGAAGGTGACTCGGCCTGGTCTCACTCCTCCTAGGTTATCACATTCTCATTTGGAGCCAGGAGGAAGCTGTAATGCGGAAATGAGAGACATGAATGAAGGTGTGGGCCAAGCAAGGGCTCGGAGCCACATGAGGACAAGTCCTGTGAGAAGAGGCGGCTGTGTGTTAAAGGGTCAAAGGTATCCAAGTCTTAGGGCTGGAGCAGGGATGCTGTGGCATGGGATACTGTGGGGCTGGGACGTTGGTATGTATTGCTCTGGACTTAGCTCCAGAAAGTTCCCCAGAGTTGGCGACTCAGCTGCTCCAAGGGTCCCTGCTGTATCTAGCTTGGAGCCAAGCTTTTCTCGGAGCCAAGGTACTTTTCTCCTCTCTGACGTGTGGTGGCAGTGTGATCAGGTGGTGGTTTTTGATTTGTACTCACTATGGACATGGCCAATAAAACCATATCCAACGGAGCTTCTGAGTTGATCTTTAGGATTGACCTGGTTGAAAGGCTCGTTGGGTCCCCAAAATGAAGAAAAGGCACAGAAACAGCGTGAGAGTCTAAAACTTTCATTTTTCAAGCTGCCTCAGCCCTATCCTGGGCCAAAGTCAACAAATGTCCAGTTCACAACCTGCATTTACTTCATGTCCCTGGAGACCCCAGCCCAGCTGAGGGGGATAGTAATTTCACGACGGTACCACAGTTCACTCTCCTACCTCCCCCCACTCCCTCCCAAGTACAAACACCCTTCCGACCTCCTGAGGCTGCAGGGGTGACCAAGATACCTGAGGCATCACGTCTGACTCTAATGGTGACTTCGGCTAGACAAAGGAAAACTTGACTGGCTGGCTGTTGGGTGATCCGGTTCCTTGGTGGCCAATGTTCGTACACCCAATACGGTGCAATTTTTCCCACTAAAATAAGCACTGAGAGGCAAGACTGTGTCCTCGTGAGTCATTTGCCAAAGACTCCGGGCTGGAAGAGAGAGAGCAGGGCTTCATGGGGGGCAGAGGAGGCAGATCAAGCTCTGACTCCTTCAGTTTCCTTTATCCAAGGTCCCGAGTGAATACTTGCCTACGTTTCAGGTCCTTAGGGAGCATGGAGGAGGCAAATACTGTTTGGAGACAGCCAGCGTCCAACACTGGTAAACAGTACTTGGTAAATATCAGGCACATGAATACTGAGTGACAGGTGCCATGGGCCAAGCCGAGCCCCACTTATTCATCTCGGCTGGGATAATCAGAGGGAGGCCCAACCCAGGGTCTCCTGTCCGTGGGCTGGGGAGCAGCAACAGTTGGGAGTAAGGGCCAAGCCCACCTCCCCTAGGAGGCAGAGGGAAGGGGGCTGAGTGGTTGTCAGGCGTGATCCTCCCCATCGGCAACATGGCGGTAGCCAGGAGGCTGGGCCTGCATCCGGAAGAGGACGGTGAGCAGCAGCACTATGAGAAGGAAGAGGATGGAGCCACACACAGCCAAGGCCACGATCACCTCTGGGCACGGAGACGGGGAGAAAACGGGCATGTCAGCATTCATTCAACAAATATTTGAGTGCCTGCCATATGCCAGGTGCTGTTCTTACAATGGGGATATCCACAGTTAGTGACAAATGCCATAAAGCAAAGCAAAATAAGGGGGAAAGGACGGAGAGGTCAGAGAAGGCATCACTGAGGATAATGTGAATAAAGATCTGGTGTCACTTTGTGAGACATACAAAGATCTGAGAGTGTCCTGAGGCAAGGGTGGGAGTGGGGAGTAGACAGGAAGTAAGTGCAAAAGGCCCTGATATGGGAATAGCTTGGCATTGTTCTAGGATCATCAAGAAAGTATCGCTAGAGCAAACTCAGTGAGGGCAAGTAGGAGAGGAGAGCGGAGGACCAGGCTAAGTGGGGCCTGGAAGGTCATGGTAGAGAACTTTGGATCTTATTCCAAATGTGATGGCAGGCCACTGGAAGATCCTGAGAAGGGCAGTAATGTGAACTGATTTATGTTTTTAAGACATTCTCTCTGCTGTGCTGAGAAACTGGTAGGGACAAGAAAAGAATCAGAACATAAGGAAGCTTATCAGTAGTTCAGGCAAGAGATGATGGTACAGTGGGCTAGGGAGTGAGAGCCTGTATGTTTTTTTTATTTTATTATTTTTTTAGCTGAGCCATCCTGCCACCTGTTGGCAGCTCAGCGGCTGCTCAGCTCGGGCTGGACTCGAACCGCTGTTACTCAGAGCTCACACTCTTGAGCGAGCTCTTAACCAACTGAGCCACTCGGCCTGCCCGAGAGCCTGTATTTTAAAGGTTGAGATGATAGGATCTGCTAGTGGATTGGCTGGGGGGAGTCTAAGGAGTGTTCAAGGTAACATCTAGGATTAAACTATGCAACTAGGTGACTAATATGGCATTTACTAAGATGGGGAAGCCTGGAGGAAGAGGTTTGGAGGGGTAGAGTGTTTGGTTTCAGACATCAACATCTAGATGTCACATCCATGTAGAGACCTCAAGTCAGCAGCTGGCTGGATATGTTAGTTGAGCTCAGAGAAGAGGTCATGAATCTGCGAGTCATAAAAAGACAGAACTTAGCGTGGAAATAAAACCAAAAGGCTGGATGAGATCACCGTGGGAGTGGTCTCAGGCACAGAGAGCCAGGATGAGCCCTGGGCCATCCACTGTTTAGTGGGGAGGAGAAGCCAGTAAGGAAGCTGCCTGTAAGTTAGGAGAAAAATCAGAAGCCAAGAGTGTTTAAGGAAGAAGTGATCTATTTTATGTAATGCTGCCGAGAGGTGAGAGAAGCTGACTAAGAATTGGTCACTGGCTTTGGTAAGAGGAGTCACTGGTCCTTAACAGAAGTGGTTTCGATGGAGTGGAAGGTGACATAAGACTGTCTAGTGTGAGCCTGAGAGAATGGGGCAGTGAGGAAGTGAAACCAGAGTCTAAGTAACGCATTAAAGGGTTGTGCTCTAACAGGGAACAGACACGGAGTGGTACCTGGAGGAAGATGGGGCTCTGAGAGGTTTTTGTTGGGCTTTTGAGATGAGACTGATCCAGGAGAGAGGAAACCCTGAGACATCAGAGGTCCTTGTGGAGGTTAGAAGAGATGGGCCCAGAGTATAAGTGGAGAGATTGGCCTTAGGTAACAGCTTGTACCAGCCATAAGCCGGAAAATCTGGTGGTGGGAGAATGGGACATTATCTCCGGGTGGTTTTTATTTTCCCAATGATATGAGATGTGAGGGCAGCCCCTGGGTGTGAGGAGTAAGGAGATGGTGGAAAATGGTCTCAGGGTAAGGAAGTGTACTGGCTAGGGAAACACCGTATTTCCCCATGTATAACACGCACCCTTTTTCGAAAAATCTGTGGTTGTATGAGCGCAAAAACAAGCATGAAAAAAGCGGGAAATGCAAGTAAATAAAAAAAATCTAGGGCCGGCCGAGTGGTGTGTTGGTTAAGAGCTGGCTTGGGATGCCAGAGGACCCCGGTTCGGATCCCACATATGAGGGCCAGTGACACTGCCCTCCACAGCTAAGATGCTGAACAACAGCTCAACCTGAAGCTGGGCTGTTGTGCATCGCCGGCGATGGCGTAGGCTGCAGCCCCTGCTGCAGTGGGTTGCCATGGGCTACCGTGTGTAGCCAGCAGCCAGTGTGAGTGGCCAGCAACCGCTGTGAGCGGCCGTCCAGAAGCTGGCGACTGATCTGCCTCGCCCGGGAAGAGCGCAATGATGGTGCCAACTTGGGTCAGTGAAGCAACATCCTCCACAACTAGACTGAAGAACAAAAGAACAGCAACTTGTCTGTTCCCCTTCCCCCAATTCCCCAGCGCTGTTCCCATCCCCCAATTCCCCAATAAAAATCTTAAAAAAACAAAAAAACAAAAAAAAACCCTACAACCACTGTATAAGATGCACCCAGTTTTTAGACCCCAAATTTTTTGAAAAAGTGTGCGTCTTAAACATGGGGAAATATGGTACAATAAGATGGCTGGACGCGTGCCAGTTCTCTCAAGACTTATGGATATAAATTTCAAGTTGTTCTGGGACTAGCTCAGAGGCAGGCAGCAGCTCACCTGTGTCTGCAGGACCACTTGCCAGCTGACATTCCTGTTGCCAATCCTTGGGCACGACAGGCTCTGTGAGGTGAAGGAAGTCCTGCAGTGGGCAGCGGTGAGGGCAGCCAGGCAGGCTCAGCGGCCAGGGGGCTTTGTTACTCTCATTGCGAAAGTACATCTCCACTGAGAAATTCCTGAGAGTTGACAGGAGACAAGATGGAAGGTGCTCACCAGGCCTGCAGTGGAGTCCTTGGGCTGCTGCCCACAGCCACCACGCGAGTGCTCCTCCAGAGGGCACACTAGTAGCTCCACTCACCCACTATCTTCCTGGTACAGTTCAAATATGTGGCAGGAGGCGTAGGGGGCTTGTTCACCATTGTAGACATTCAACGCCATTTGCAGAGCAACCAGGGTAGTGTCGTGCTGTAAGGGAGATCTCCCCATTAGCACTGCTCCCCCACACCCCCCAGGCACTAAATAGAGAAGAAATCCAGCTCCCTGCTTAACGTTAGCATGCTGGGGACTATGGGAGCTTACCGCAGAGTAAACCAGTAGCTTAGGGAGTTGGGAGGAGGTTGCCATTAGAGTCAGGTTCTTCCGTATCTGAGCCAGCAGGACTCCTGAAGGAGAAAAGTCCCCAGTGTCTGGTGCCAGCCACCATTGTCTTCTGTTCAGACCTATCTGTGGCCCTCTCACTCTCTGCTAGTCCTGGGTCTGATCACCAACACAGAGAACGCTAGGTGCATGGGAACCCACCCTGCTCTCTTAACTTTAACATTGACAGAGGGAAGCAAGATAAAACTAAGTGTCAACACTTCAACACGGATATAGTAACCTGCCCATTTATAAATGAGCTATGAGGCCCTGCCCGTGTTTGAAGAATTCCTCCAATTTGGAAAAATGGAAACTTGAAACTGCTTCAGAACACACAAGGTGGCAGCTCCAGGCAGGCCAGGGGAACTCTGCCACAGGCAAGCCCTGAAAGCCACTGAGATGTCAGAAAGGTGTGACAGCCGTCACTTCCTTGGGTGCTCAGATCAGGAAACTGGCATGTGTATTATTCTTAGCCTTCTTTCAAAGTGCCCTCCAGTGGTTCTCTTGAGGTAGGTCTTCATTTAAGGGGGAAAGGTCTGACATGGGTGACACTTAAGAACGTGAATGGCGGAAAAGCATGCAAACCTGACTGGTCATTCTGACAGTGACAAACGTGCTAAGCATTTGGAGGATTGGGGAGACTTTGGTGACTAACGTGATGACTAGAGGGATCTGGTTTTGAAAGAGCAGAGACTATTTCAGGTGGAGAAGTAAATGTATGAGAAGCCCCCCATAGCAGATTTTTCATGCTGTAGGGTCCTGAGGAGGGGAGTGACATGCTGCTCTTGTCACTCACCCCCCTGAAGCCGGGCCTTCTCTGCCTGCTCGTAGATTCCGAAGAGGAAGCGGAAGCTGAAGTCCTTTAGCCGGCTCAGACGCTGCATGGTTTGGGGTGAGGCCCAGGGCGGCAGGACCAGCCCGTGTGTTTTCTGCGCATTGCAGTGTGCAGGTTAGCTCCCCTGGCCTAGGCCAGAGCCTCTCCTGGGGCATCTGTCTCCCCCAGTGAGAAGGCGCCTGTGTGTGCGTGAGGGGAGGGAGAGGAGAGGGGAGGGGAGCTGAGGCAGAAGGGCTGGAACCAGAAGACATGGCAGACAGTGTGGAGACTGCAGGGCCTAGGAAAGGAGGCTCAGGCACAGAAAGTGTGACTCAGCAGAATGGAGTCAGAGATCACCAGGACTATGGGTGGAGAAGGGCAGGAACTGCTGACAGTTAATAAACTATTTCCCACTTTGGAGTTCTTTTTCACCCGTGAGGGAACTTCCCTTGTTTCACAAGAAGCAGGCGGCTTTCCTGTAACTCCCCAGTGGGAATGGTGGCCAGGCATTGTGTTCTACTTGTCCTGGTCAGCTGGGCCTGCTGAGTTTGAGAGAAGAGCAGTCATACTGGGGACCCTAAGCGGGCTTACCTCACAGAAGAGTGTGTCGTAGACATTCCAGATGGTCTCCAACGTCAAGTCCGTGAGCCCTGTCTCATTGGCCACCATATCCAGAAATTGCTATGAAAAATGGATCAGGGGGTCAGGCCTGCCCTGGGGGAAAGGACAGTGTGATGACCCTCCACCTCAGCCCCACTCACTGCATTCTCAATACTCTCATTCTGATACTCGGGTGTCCGCCTGGTCTCGTTCTGCAGCTGCTCATAACGGGGACATGGGCCCAAAGGAAACTTCAGCAGCTACAGACCAAAAGGGGGAAGGAGAGGCAGAGAAGGAGTCAGTGATCGGCAGGCCCATGGCCAGGGCTGTCCCTCTCACTGCCTCCCAGGAAGGACTGGCCAGTCTTACCCTGTCCTCATCGACAGGCACAGTGTGGACGGGGATAGGCTGCCAAGAGATGTTTGGGTTGAAAAGCTGCATCCCACTGGGCGGGAAGAGTCCAGCCAGGTTGGCCTCGGCACTCATGAGAGTACGGTCAAAGTCTGTACTTCGCACGTAAACCTGCATAGATGACAACGTGAGTCTCACCTGTGGGGGTGGGGGTGGGAGCTTTGGCCCCTCAGTGGGCCAAAGCAAATTGTAATCCCGCCATGCATCCGGCTCTTGTACCCTCCCTGGCCTCTTTCCAGCAAAGGCCCAAATACTCAGCTGGGGGGCTAGCTGTCACCACTGGGAATGGCTCCTATGGGAATAGCTCCAGTTCCAATGTCCCTCCTAGTCCAAAGTGCTCAGTCAGTAAGGCTCTTGGGTTTGTCTGTCTGACTAGTTTTATAACACCTGTCTCCTTATCTAGGCCAGGATGCTTGAGGGCAGAAACCTTGCATTCATACCCCCTTTTATAAACTGGCTTAGAGATCAGGGAGAGCAAATAAGGTAATGAACGGATAATTGCTTGTGGAAAAGGGCGGAGGAAGCTGTAAGGAAGGGCAAGATCAGGATAGAGCTGGCTCTCAAGGGAATAATAACATCATCAAAGACTCTTGAGATAGCCATGGCTGAGAGTGGTAACCAGAGGAACAGCTATCCCGTCCTTGGGGTGAGGAGAGGGCCTCAAGGAGTCAGCACATTTGCCAATCTTCCCTGACATGTCCTCTCTATGTATGTCTTCCTTGCAATCTTTATCTCTTGGCCCTGTGTGATTTATCATGTCACCCTGACTACATTCTAAGCTCCAAAAATACAGAGATCGTCTCTGTGTGGTGTACCATTATATGCAAAATGCTAGCATAGAGCTTGGCTTATAGTTGGTGCTCAGTAAGTATCTTGGATGGAAATCCTGAGTTATTTCAGGGTCAGAAACTACTCTGCCAGACCCTTCCTTAAGTCTGAGCTTGGATGCTTGATAAGTTTTGTGTCTTCCCAGCCAGGCAGGGGCAGCTCAGCCTCCAGGGTTTTGTTCTAAATTGCCCTTGGATGTCTTGTCCTGTAGTTGTAACCAAAAATGCATGGAGGGAGGCCAGAGTGCCCAGCCTCACCCTTAGGCTCCCTGAGGATACAGGGTAAGGAGAGCAGATCCCATTCCCCTTGCGTCTTGAGCTCCCAGCCTTACCTCTTGCCGGTGGTAAGAGGTGTTGAGAAAGCCCCGGTAGCGCTGCCGCAGAGCCTGGCCCAGCTCCCAGTGCTGTAACATCCCCTCCTATGGGCAAACCCAAGGGTTAAGAGAGTCCGGAGGAAAGGGGTGGTTTGCAAGTCCCACAGGGCTTAGGCACTGTTGCTTTCCATGTTTACCCCTGGCTGGAAGTAGGAGTGGGTTAATCTGATCCCACAATTCATTTATTAAGTGGCCAATTGTGGATGGTACTGTCTTGGGCACAGAGGAAAATAAGCTTAAGAAATCTGATCAAAGTCAGCACCCATGTGGGACATGGCCGTTTGGTGGGGCCCCAAGTTCTGTAGCTTGCTCTAGAAGTCATTCTACAGCTCTTGCTGAGGAAGGGCTGGCTTCTGACCCACCTTGGTTAACTGACCAAACCCCTGGGGCCATTCTTCTTCCTGATAGGGGTCCTTGGGATATGTCTTCACTGGTGACCGGTCTCCATGTCGGTACAGCTGAGGAAAGAAAATGATTTGCCTACAGGTCAGAAGGGTCTCCTTGTTGGGAACACAGAGCCCACTTCTGCCCCATGTTGGGGAGGGAAGTCTCACTCTGGGAAACCTTAACTCTACCCACTGCAAAAGACCCCCAACTCAGAAGTCAGTAACTTCTTCCAGATTCCAGAGATTCTAACTTGGCTAGGCAATGACACCGGAGACCACAGGCAAAGCCAAAGGTACAGATGGAAAAGGAAAAGAGAAATAAAAGCAATGCAGATGGTGGGGGAAACTTGAACAAAAGATCAACAAAGGCTTCTTCTGTAGGGGCGAGTCTCCTAACCATTCGAATACATCCTTATCTCAGGGCAGACTCACTGGACCTATCTCCTGGGATAGAACTCTACCCAGGAAATGCCCAAGAGCTCCATATTAATTCCGAACCGAGCCCCCAACTACGCGGGCTAGTCGTCTCCTCCTAAACCAGCTCCTCCTCCAGACCCCCAACCCCAGCACAAGCCCGCCCCGCCCTCCGCCAGCAAGCCTGTGCCCTTCTAGCTCGGGCGACTCTATTTTATTACCAAGGTAACGAAGCGCAGACTCCGGGCTTGGGTGGGTTGCATCACCATCAGGTTCACGCTAAGAAGGAGCTGAAGAAGAGCCGCCCAGCTCCAGCTAAACTGTCCGCACGCCATCACCGTTATTAGTCTGTGCAGCAAAGAGGCTGGAACCCGTTGGGCGGCACCTGCAGCGGCCGCCCGGACGCACTCTTAGGAACACACGCCGGAAGTGCTCTCGCCTCCATCTTGCTAAAGGTGGGGAAGGGATGATGCGAGGAGGAGGAGTCTGGGAGGGAATGCTTGCAGGAAACTCGCGATCCGGCCGTGGCGGAGGAGCGTGGGCATGTAGCGCGACCTCGCGCGGCAGAAAGGGCTTGAAGACCTCGTCTTGGTAAAGAGAACCCTGAGCTCGAGTTCGTCTTAGCCCGGGGAAACGCCGTACCAAGGTGGCGTTTGCACTGGGCCGGACTGTGACCCGGAAAGCGAGCGCCCCCGCGGGCCGGGGTGCTGCCAGGTCTGACCCCAGAGCCACAGCGGGTGCAGAATTGGGGCGAGGGGTGGTGTAGGGCTCCCCTCTTCACACCCCTGCTTACGGGTGGAATTTGAGCCGCAGCTCTGGCTCTGTTCCTCGGAAGCGGTCCTGTTTGGGGTGCAGGGCACAGCGTGTAAACAGCTCTTTGGACTCCCTGCGTCCTTGAGGTTGGTCCTAGTCTAGCCTACTGCTCATGCTCCGAGCATAGCCTCAGAAGCCCTCTCACTTCCCTTTCCAGTCCTTTCCCTACCCTTCCACACGTCCATTCTCAGTTTTAGTTCATCAGAGTCAGTATGTCATGCCTCTTCATGAAGGAGCTGGGTTGCACAGGATGTTCAGCCTTTGCAAAACCAAAGTAGTGAATACCTAAGGGAGGAATTTCAGACCAGCGGGGAGATACATAGGGGTAAAGGGAAGGAACTTATCAAGTGGGAGTAGGTGCGGCAGAATCACAGGCCCTCTTGCCATTGGCCATTAGGGTCCAGGTGCAGCCAATTTGGTCTCAAGGCTTTGTGATTGAGCTGGGAGTGACTCCCAGCTCTAGGGGATAAGATCATAGGCTCTTGGGGATGCTTGAATTCATTCTGCCCACTAGAAGCAAGTCACTTCAGATCATCACAAAAATAATACCTGATTAGAACTATAGGGGAGAAAGCAGGGTCATTATCTTGCCCTAGGACTCCAGATTCAATTATTTATATATACCTCAGGATCTAAACTGTGCTTCCAGAGTTGTTATTGGATTAGTGAATAGACTATGAGAGCTGAATTCCTGGTAGCCAAGTAGTTCTTAACCTTCTTATTTAGTCACAACCTTCTTATTCCTCCTTTACAAATCAGATGAAAATTTAGTCCCCTCTCCTTCAAAAAAATGTCCACATACACAAACACAAGTGGAATTTTGTATATAATCCCAAGTGGTTCACAAAGACCATTCATAGTCTTCATAAATCAGCACCTTTGAACCCCTGATCGAACCTAGGCCTCTTTACATGTAAGAAAACAAATCTAGGGCCAGCTGAGTAGCTCAGTTGGTTAAGAGCGGGAGCTCTGAGCAACAGAGTTGCCAGTTCAATTCCCACATCGGCCAGTGAGCTGCGCCCGAGCTGAGCTGGTGAGAGCACATGCTCTTAGCCTCAAGGTTGCCGGCTGGACTCCCGCAGGGGATGGTGGACTATGACACACATACACATACGCACCCCCTACACACACCACCCACCCTCCACAACTAGATTGAAAGCAGCGACTGGACTTACAGCTGAGCTTGCGCCCTCCACAGCTAAGACTGAAGGACAACTTGACTTGGAGCTGATGGGTCCTGGAGAAACACAATGTTCCCCTCCCCCAATTCCCCAACACTGTTACCCTCCCCAATTCCCCAATAAAAAAAAAAAACTTTAAAAATAAAAAAATAAAAAGAAAACAAACCTAGAGAGAGGAAGTGACTTTTCCAAGGTCACATAGTTTTAAGAGAGTAATTAAAACTTAAGTTTTCCGATTCTAGTTAAGTAGTCTTTATAATGGGATGTTTCTCATAGGCTACTCAAATTGCTTTTGCTAAACCATATTGGTGGCCCCAGTTCCAGTCAAATAGTCTTTATAATGGACTATTTCTGCTCAAACTACATTGTTAAACTGTATTCGGTGGTCCCCAAAATACCTTCAATAAATATGTTTCTAACAAAGGAAACCTTTTTAGCTTTTCAGATTGGTGGGTTTGAATGGGCATGACTAATTGGTAAAATGCTGCATATTAGTGGGAGTTTTTTAGTGTTTTCTTTTTATATGCCCCTACTCTACTTGCAAACTAGCCAGACCATTGTGATTTCAGAATGTAAATTTGGGCGCACTAAATTTTGGCAAATAGAACAAAAATCCCGCAAATGCATCCTTTGCTTTTTCCCCCCACTTGCTCAATTATGTCTATATCCTTTGTGCCTGCAAGTATCCCATGTAGGAAGGATTGGTGAAGCAGATATTTCAGTTTTTATAGCAAGAAACAAATCCATGAAGGGTGAGTGAGGGTCACACCACAAGTACATGGTAAAGCCAACAGCTGAGCCCTTGTTTCTAGACCTCCCCCAGTTTCTGCATATTTTTACCAGATGATTCTGTGGTCCCCACATCTTGGTTCCTAACTACAGATGCAAAATAATAATAAAAATAGACATGTAGATGGGTAGACAGATGGACACATGGGCCCACCTCAGACCAAATAAATCAGAGTCTCTGAAAGTGAGGCCAAGTTCAGGAACCATTGCTCTACCCTGTGTTGGCAGAAGCGAACCTAAATCCAGAAGAGTTAATCATTTTTCCCATCTGGGGAGGCAGTTTTGTGTAATGGAGTGAGGAGGGTTTTTTGGTTTTGGGGGGTTTTTTGTTGTTTTTTTTTTTTAATTTGAGCTTTTGAGTCAGCCATACCTGTATCCAAATTTGATATTTGCCCCCTTACTAATAACTATGAGCATTTCCAAGGCTATATATACATGTAGTAGGGCCTAAGTGAGTGTTATTTTTCTTCTTTCCTTTCTATCTCCTATATCATCTCTGAAGTCATTGGTCTGGGAAGCAGGAATTCCTGGGTGGTTCTCTATCTTGTGATTGGGAGGTTAGGCAGAAGTCATTTGAGAGGCCTGCAAAAGACGCTCACTCACTCTGCATCTTTCCAGAACGGTGAGAAGAGAGCAGGAAGCAGCTGCCCCTGACATCACTGCAAACCATACTTGGTGGCCTGTGTCATGGGAATTTGAGTCCTTTGGGGAGCGTTATCCAGTAATGCGTACAACCGTGGGCTGGCGAATGCTCCTAGTTTTGCTTCAAGGTTCCCCTTGGCTGCAATGAGAAGCCTTTAGAGGTTCTAGGGGTCAGAAATGTGAGTTGGAAGAGCGCTAAAGGTGTTCTCAGGCATAGTGCCTCCTCTAGGAACCAAGGAAACATAGGAAAGGCCCCATGGGACACAGAGGCTTTGCACCTAACATCTCCTGTGGGACTGTGCCCTGGGGGTGGGGCTGGCAAAGAGGGATGTGTGATTCCAGCTGCCGATCACCTGACTACTTGCCCTGCCTTGGGGGAGAAGTCCAGTGGTTGGTCTCTGGGAACTCCGGATATATTGCCAACAGGTTTTCGTTTGCCCCCATTTTTCTCTCCCTTCCCCTTTTGGGGGGGATCCTGAACCCCTATAACCTGAAGGGGTAGCTCTGGCACTGTAGCACTGGTTGTGTTTCCTCCTCCTCTGCTTGAGACGAGGCTGAGCCTGGTTCCCTGGCTTGGAGGAGATGGTGCCCTGACCTGCTTGTTTAGCAACTGGGGCCAGAGGGTTCCAGATGGGGTCCTGGGCTGTGGGGAGACTAGGGACTGGAGGGTCAGAATGGATGAGAGGCTTTTGCCAACTCCCAGAAGCTAAGTCATCAGGCCCCAGCAGACCAATGTCCCATCCCGAGTTCCTTGTAAGTAGGTGTTTCAGTGACATCACTGACTATGTTCCTATGCTGGAGCTTCTGGGAATGGGAAAAGGCAGAGGAGGGAGCTGGATCAAGTGCTGGGACAGAACTGTTCTAGTTTCCCAGGACCTGCAAGTCCCTGGTTTCTAATTTCCCAGGACAGCTGGGCCTTTGGAGATTCGGAGAAGCAACACATGAAAGAGGAATGGAGAGCCTTGTGCTCATGACTCAGAGATGCCCAGACGAGGGTGGGAGCCTTGTGATGAGAAGGAACAAGAACAAAAGCTGGAGGCAGAACTTCGAGATGGGGGGTGTCAGAGGGGCTTTTCTGAAATGGGAAAGTGAGTACATGGGCAGATTTTGCAACACCACCCAGCCTGCTGTCTTCTCCAGCCTCTGCTCCCCAACCCCCGCCTGTTCCCCCTGCCCCACCCTGTGCTTCCTCCCATCTTTCACCATGCTCCTGTTCTATTTCTGCTTTCCCTGTCCTTCTCCCATCCTGCTCCCCCACACCCCTTGTCCACTCCTTCCCTGTTCCCTCTGTCCTCTTCCCTGGTACCCTATTCATCTCTGTTTCGGTCACTCTGGCGGCCTGCCCTGGCCCCCTGTCCTATGCTTCAATGTGGGGCCCATGGGAACTGGAGTTCACAGCAAAACAGGAAGAGGCTGTGAGCAGGAAGCTGGGAGTGGGGCATGGGGTGAACAGCCAGCAGTAACCTCAGCTCCTCGCCTCCCACATCTGGACTGAAGCATCCCCAGAGCTCTCTGCCTCTCCCACTGCAGTACCCCCTCCCCCACGCCGGTTTCTTCCATCTCAGCACTTGAGTGGTCCCGCAGACCTGAGAGGCAACAAGGGTATCCTGGACTTGAACACAGGAGGAAGAGTACAGGGACTGGAGTGGGGACATCTGGATTCTGATCCCAGCTTGGCCACTGTGTGTGGTCTTCGAGGAGCCTCTCCCACGAGCTTCGTGTTCTCTCTAAATTGGAGCTTGCGTTATTTACCTTCTCTCCTGGGGCTGCTCTAAGAACCAAAGAGGTAGTGAGGGGTTTGTATATGGAAATCAGCGCTGAGAGGTTAACAATGCACAGATTCAAGGTGACGGGAAGTCCCGTAGCTGAAAGGGTTGGGAATGTAGTAACTGCTGCCATTTCTTCAACACTTACTAAGATCACATAGCTAAGAAAAGATAGAGGCAAGGCCAGGATTTGAACCCAAAATCTGAGCCTAGAGCCCAAGAATTAAATCAACATGCCGAGATGAAATTGACTAGAGTATCAAGTATAGAATAGAAAGGGATCATATTCTTTTTCTTACTTATTTGTTTAACAAGCAGGAACACAGTACCTACTCTGTTGCCTACTCTATGCCAGGCCCTGATCCATGGGCTACATGGGAGATAAAGTCAATAAAACATGGTGTCTACCTTCAGGGATGGATCTTATGTTCCAGGCAATAGGACAAGAAGGCTAAGACTATATAGTCTCAGTAGTTGCTGGACAGAGCCTGCCATCACTTCAGATGGAGCTGTTCCCCAGATGAGGGAACTTGCATACCTTCTCAGGTCCATCCTGGGCTGGCACCTGGATCACCTGCCATCTCTACCTTCACCCCTATCCCAGGGCAACCACTGCTCTTCTCTCTCCTGGCCCCCTCCTCTGTTGGTGGCCCTCCCAGGAAGGCCCAGCACCTGCCTTTCTCCACCCCTGGAGTTATACCAGCTTGGCTGAGGCCTGGGACTGGTGGGGAGAGCTTCTTGGCCCCTTCCCAGAGGCAGGGGAGGAGGAGGGAGGCTGGGAAAGCAGGCTGGAGCTCCGTGTTGCAATTCCAGGCCTTGCTGGGACCTTTGCTCCACGAAATGTCTATGGAGGGGAGGGAACACCAACTCTGGAGGCTGCCGGGGTGGGGGTGGGGGTGTCCGGGAGGCAGTCGTTCTGTAAGAGCAGCTAAGAGCAGCTGGGGTGAGGAGAGGAAGGGGAGAGACATGGAACTGGGCCAGTCTGCTGGGAAATGCCACTGGCATGGTTGGGGGTAGGGGGACAGGGGTGGCGCTGGGCTGAGGGGGTGGCTGGCTGGGGAGGAGTCAGCGTGGGGGGGAAGCCGCCCCGTGGGCGGGCGGGGGTGAGGAGGCGAGGGCTCCGTCAGTCTCGGCTTCGTTCTGCCTGGCAGGAAGGAGCAGTGGCCCGACCCTTGGGCAGTCCCTCCCCTCAGCCTCTCCCCATATCACTTCCCTGGGACCCCAGGCCCCTGTCTTGCTCAGCTTCGGCTCTTCAGCTGCCGGCTGGCGCCCCTGGACCAGGGACTGCACCATCCTCCTCTCTCAGCAAGGGGGCTCCAGAGACTGTCCCAGCCAGGAAGTCTGGTGGTCCGGGCGCTCGGTGGGTCTGCTCCTCAGCACTGGCCTGGGGTTCTGTGTGTGTGTGTGTGTGTGTGTGTGTGTGGAGGGAGGGTCAGGGGGTCCTCTGGATGTTAGAAAGGGGTCTCTGGGGAGAAGCGAGGGATGACGATGGTGCTGGAAGCTTAGGCAGCTACAGGATTCTTTTTAGGTCCCAGATGAACGCCTGAGGGGCTGTGAGGGGAAAGTCCTATAAGAATTGGGGCAACGCTTGGAGGCAACAGGTTTGTGCTGGGATCCTGGGAAGTGTCAGGAGTGAGGTTGTCTAACAAGCAGCCTGTTTCACTGGGTGGAGCGAACCTCCATCCTATGTCCTGGTCCTGCCCAACTTTGGCTGTCCCCAGTGCTGGAGTGAGGGGGAAGGGGCTGTGACAGAACCAGGGCAGATGTGCTTAAACATTCCCTGATGGCTTGGAGAGGGGCCCTGGGAAGAAAAGGTGGCATGGTGGCCGAGAGCTCAGACTTTGGGAGTCAGAGAGACCAGAGTTGGAATCTTGGTCACACTGCCTAACAGTGTGACCACAGGCAATTTGCTTCATCTCTTTAAGCCTCAGTTTCCTCATCTGTAAAATGGGCATAAGGATAGTCCTGACCTCATAGGGATAACTGTGAGTAAGGCATGTAAAGCCGATTTATATATATTCTTATATATATTTATATGTCATATATTCAAGTGAATGTTAGCCGATATATCAGTACTGATACAGAAGGAGCCCGGCTCTGGAAGAGTATAACCTGGGTTGTTCCTGCAGGACAGCTCCTTGGTATGTACAGGGCTCCAGGAAGAGATGTCCTTGTGGCTGGAGGCCCCTGTGCCTGATGTTTCTCCTGGTAAGCTGCTTCGCTCCAGCCCTCTCCCCTGAGCCAGGCCCCAGCTCCTCTCCTCCCGTAGGAATCAGCCTCCTTCTCTACCTGCCTTCTGCCCTTCTCCAGAGAGCAGTCTTGAGCCATCCTTGCCTCCTGCTCAGACTACCTCTGCCCTGGTTCTGGGGCCTGGCTCTTGCAGGCACCCACAGGTCCTTCTCAATCAGGTTTGCTGCTGGGGAGAGTTGGCATGTCTAGTGCTTACCCAGCTCTGGCTTTGAAGAGTTCTGTCCGAAATAGATGCACGTCAGCCCCCCAAGGGAACAAAGGTTAACATCCTCATTTAAGGTATTGAAGTGCAGACTGCAAGCGAGTAGCCCTAGAGCCCACACAAACCCCAGCGTCCTGAGCCTGAGCTGGTGTTTTGCTGCCCTCTATGGGTGGAGATAAGTTTGTAGTTTCCCAGCCAGGATGCTGGGGAAGTGGAGGGGGAGGACTTGAGACCCCCTTGTGCCCTCTTTCTGGCTCAGACTCCGCAGGGGAGCTGTGGGAAGCAGATACCCAAGATGCAAGCAGCCGGACACTGGGAGACAGCAACTGCACCCTCAGGGAAGAAGCCAGCATGCCCCAGTCAGCTGGGGGCACTTTGGGGATGGGGCTGGAGGCGGTGGAGCCCACAGCCCTGCTCCCTGGCGTGGAGGCCCTTCCAGAGACCACAGGTGAGGAGCACTGGATTTGGAGGAGGCAGGGGCTCCCTGGATCTGGGAGGGGTAACTTAGGGCTCTTTACCTAATAAGATCATGGTTAGTTCCCCAGGCTTCGGCGTCAAGTGACCTGAGTGTGAATTTTGTCTCTACCTTAGGCCTTTCCGAGCCTCATTTGCCTTATTCGTAGAACGGAAATAACAATAGTACCTATCTCTTATGGTCATTGTCAGGATCAGTGCATATAAAGGGCTCAGACAGTACACGGGACATAATTAAATAGCACTTGACGTGTGAGAGCTGCTTTCTTATAATAGAGAGACTAGACCGCGTAGTGAAAGGGCTTGAAGGTCACTGAACGCTCAGGGCAGTGGCCCGCTGAGCAC
>NW_017731608.1:1517450-1525884 GCF_001890085.2 Hipposideros armiger
TTAAAGAGTGGAGACACCGTGTAATCTTTCTTGCAACCGCTTCCCTCCCCATCTTCGTGCATCTTTAAATTCTTCCTCCTTTTTCTGTCCTCCTCTCTTCCCCAACTCTGCCTATTGCCTGCCTCATCGCTTTCGTTCTCCCCCACTCTGGACCAGTCTGTGCCGATGTGCTTGCAAGGTCACTGCCTGGGGTGGAGGAGGAGAGCCTCCTGTCCTGCTCACGTCAGCAAAGATGTCATATCGCTCTCAGGTTCCTGTGGTTTTACTATGACATCCTGCCCAAAACGAGGGACGAATCCAAAGGGCTGGTTAACGTGGCCATTTGTAGGCTGAAAAGACATCGATAACTTAAAGGCCTGTGGGTTCTAAATCTGCGCCTGAGTGGAGCCGATGGTGATGTAGGAGTTAAGCAGATAGGTATGCATCTTGAGCTTCATGCCTTTGGAATAAGAGGGTAGGAACCAGGTGCTCCGCGTTAGTAAATATGGTTGAGGCTGGAGGCAGTGTCTGAGCTTGGGTGGATATGAAGACAGAGTGTGTGACTTATAGGTGGTGGCAGAGAATTTGTGAGGAGTAAAGAGGGGAGAAAAGCCCTGGTTATTTGCAGCCTGAATAACCAAAGGCAGTGACTGTTGATGGGAGAGGAATTGTGGCTAAAAATCTATCCTATTGCTTAGTAGCTAGAATAGTCACAAGGTCTCAGGGTCATTGTGGCCCCGGAGGGAGATGAGCACTGGAGAGAGCGTGATAATGACTTGAGTTTTAGCAAATGATTCTCAGTGGAGAGGGGCTGGGATACTACCAAGGCTAGAGAGAGGTCTGAGGCCTAATATATTAGTAGAAGATGCTTCAGGTGTGATCATTGCTATTTTGGCAGGAAAGGGCTCCTGGTTTTCAATGTAAGTATAGATTTCAAGGCTTAGCCTTGAGCTCTGGTCCTGTAAATTCTGTTTTCTTTTAAGATTCAGCAGGCCTTTGAATAACATTGTTTTGTTCAAATGGTGTAGTTATAAAGTTAATGAGATGCTGTAGGAACTTTTAACTCTTGTTCATGTCAATTAGCCTATTGTAAAATTGTTTCTGTTACATGTCGTTTCATGTAAAGTTGAAGAACCCATTGACGACGTTAAGCGAGGACTTACTGTACTTTGGCTCTCATCCTAGGTGTTTTCCTCATAATTCTTTATAGAACGAATTATGCCTTTACCCATCTTCCATCTCATTTCTGTTTCCCTCCCCTTCTCATTCTGCTTGGGAGGAACTGAGTTCAGCTTTGTCACAGTGCCCCACCTTCTGAAGTCTGCTCAGGCTCCATAGCAGCGGAGAGAACCAAAGGACTTTCTGGGTGATGGTGATGGTGATGCCTAGACTTGAGTATATGGCATGCTTGGGAGCTTGGTTTTGGTTGTGTGAAAGAAGATATCTCTATCAAACTCCAGAATTCAGACAAAGTGCAAATTAAAGACAGATGGGGAGAAGATAACATAATTAGCAGGTGCTGTCAGTGGAAGAGGTGTCTTCCATATTCAAGGCGAGTGAATTGTTATGGGCCCTGGCCGACTCTGGAGTAGCAGCTGCTAGCACTGTGCGGTCACCAAGCAGGGGAGGGGCCGGTCACCAAGCAGGGGAGGGGCCGTGGCTCTGCTATAAATAGTACTGGGAGCCAGAGTTGCTATGGAGACTAAACTGAATCCTATTACCTGCAGGTCCTCTACTGGGAGCAAGAGAAAGGAGGGAGCAGTTATTTTGAGGATTTCAGAGGTGTTGCAAATAAATCTTTTTTATTATTAAGTAGGGGAGAAAAAAGTTAGAACTTCTACTCATTATCTGAATCAAATAGGACCTGAAGCGTAGAGGAAGTGTGTATGTCTGTGTATGGGAGTGCACGAAGCAGCAAAGGGAGTGGTGTGTGAGTGTTTGTGTAATGTAATGGGATTGTCTGGTGTGTTTAGTGAGCAAGGTCTTAGTGTGGCCATGTGTAGGGCACAGTAGTGGAATTCTGGAAGCACTGAAAATAGCCTTGTAGTGGAGTGAAACATTTCATTACAGAAGTGTATGGAGACCCAACAGGAAATAAATTATAATTAAGACCATGTAAGCTTTTCCTAATTTTTACACTATGGTTAGAAATTCCTCTTGAGCACCTCTCCCTGTCCTTGAAGAAATCTAGTTATTTGTACATCCAATTCCTAATCTTGGTAAGATACAGAAGGACAAGGCCTCATCTGTATGTATTGTATTACCGATTTCAATCCTGGGACCAAAAATAGAGGAGAAAGACTATGCTTCAGCACCAAGGGCAGAGCTAGTAGCAGTAGCCACTGGGCCCCTTTCTTGCTTGAAGCAAAGGGAAGAAATAATGGTTCAGATAAAGCAGGTGGGGCACAGACAGTCTTCATTTGAGATTGCATGGGGTAGAGTAGCCAGCTGTTGTTATTGTCTGAGTGCAATTAACTATACAGTCTATACGGTAGTTTCACATCAAGCTGAATGCAGAATATTGAAACAATAATTGGGTTTCCATCTAGAGCAAGGAGTGCAGATGAATGCTGATTAGAGAGTCTGGTTTGATCCTGATCCACCCTGGAGCGGGTCCTGAAAGTGACTTAATTTTTGTTCCCATAATGACTGGTTCCAGATTAAACTGGATCTGTTTTTTCAGAAACAGAGCCCCAGGGGCAAGGCTGGGAATGAACTGGTTTGTAGGGGTGGAGAGGTGAGCCATTATTTATCCTACTTCTTGACAGTTGACTCTGTGAGCTCATGAGCCTAGACTGAACTCTAGGCTGGGAAAAGTGTCAGGCTCGCCTGTCTTTAGGACTAAAATGGAAGACCTTCTGAACGAGGCCTCTGGCAGGGATGAAGCTGAGAGGGCCGAGTCCCGCTAGGCACAACCATGGATCTTATCGGTACTTTTTTCCTATTAGACTTGGATTTTCAGATCTTATCAGAATTCCTGCTGGGAACACGGACTCCTCGCTTGGTGCCTTGAAGTTTCTCTGAGATGAACTGATGAATTGGAACCATGGTGCAAAAGAAGAAGTTCTGTCCTCGGTTACTTGACTATCTAGTGATCGTAGGCGCCAGGTAACCAGGAAGACACCGATTTTTGTCTTGTCATCTGGAATAGCCACAAATCTGCAGTCACTCCCCTTCCCATGTTGATTTGCGTATCTCATCCTTCCCCTATTATCTATACTCTGATGGGAACATTGATGCCAGCAGCGAGCATGACACAGGTGGATTGGGAGCAGCGGCCTAGAGGAACAGCCGGAGCTCAAGTCTGCACTTAATCAGCATCTTTGCGATCTTAAGCAAATATACTCCATATACCCCAATTTCCTTGTTTTGTAAAAAGGAAAAGTACGTTGTGCTCCTTTTCTATCGACATATGTATACACTCTTTTGGTAATTCATTAGCTAATACACCTTGAGAGGCACTAATTACCTTAAGGTGTTAGTGGTCATTTTATTGTTGCAGGTTTTCTCTCGTCTCAGGTGTCTCCGTGACAGCGCAGGCCTCAGTTAGCCTAACAACTAAATGTAGCAAGCAACACCCACATTTTTCCCAAGGTCTTGCAGTTAGGGTGCTTTATCCAAAATAGCACTTGAAACTGTATTTGTTGACCGTGGTAAAACTTGATACAGCATCCTATCCCTCCAGGCTGCTGACTTTGTCTTTATGCTCCTCAGGCACCCGAGCAGTGACAGTGTGGCCCAGACGCCTGAGCTGCTTCGGCGATACCCGTTAGAGGACCATGCCGAGTTTCCCCTGCCCCCAGATGTCGTGTTCTTCTGCCAGCCCGAGGGCTGTCTGAGTGTGCGGCAACGGCGCATGAGCCTGCGGGATGACACCTCTTTCGTCTTCACCCTCACTGACAAGGACACTGGAGTCACGCGTTATGGCATCTGTGTTAACTTCTACCGCTCCTTTCAGAAGCGAATGCCTAAGGAACGGGGGGAAGCGGGGGCAGCGTCCCGGGGGAAGGAAGGAGCCCGGGCCACCTGCGCCTCAGAAGAGGTTGGCACTGAGAGCTCGGAGAGTGGCTCGTCCCTGCAGCCCCCCAGCACCGACTCCACCCCTGACGTGAACCAGTCCCCTCGTGGAAAATGCCGGGCCAAGGCGGGGAGCCGTTCCCGCAACAGTACTCTGACGTCCCTGTGCGTGCTCAGCCACTACCCCTTCTTCTCCACCTTCCGGGAGTGTCTGTACACCCTGAAGCGTCTGGTGGACTGCTGTAGTGAGCGGCTGCTGGGCAAGAAGCTCGGCCTCCCTCGGGGCATACAAAGGTACGGTTTGCCACTGATGCTCAGAAGAGGGGGAGCATGGATGAGATGAGGTCTCATTGGTCTGTGAAGGGCCAAGGAAATTTCCTCTAAAGCCTGAGGTCCTCTGGACCTATCGAAGCGTACTGTGTTAGTCCTTAAGCTGAGGACTGCTGCTGAGTCAGACCTCCTACCATAATTGTGTTTGGCGTGCTGTCGAGGAATTTGATGTTTCATGGTGGGCAGTTTAACACTTGTTCTCACCCTTGTGTCCACCCTCTGGTCTGAGCCCAAAGGGTTGGCTTTTCCAGGGGTCACCGTTATACCCTCTGTGTTTACACTGATTGCAGTGGGGCTCCTGGTGCTCATGTGTCTTTTTCCTGCTGTCGGCTCCACAGGGACACCATGTGGCGCATCTTTACTGGATCGTTGCTAGTGGAGGAGAGGTCAAGTGCCCTTCTGCATGATCTTCGAGAGATTGAGGCCTGGATCTATCGACTGCTGCGTTCCCCAGTCCCCGTGTCTGGGCAGAAGCGGGTAGACATCGAGGTCCTCCCCCAGGAGCTCCAGCAGGCTCTGACCTTTGCTCTCCCAGACCCCTCTCGGTTCACCCTGGTGGATTTCCCGCTGCACCTTCCCTTGGAACTTCTGGGTGTGGATGCCTGTCTTCAGGTGCTAACCTGCATCCTGCTAGAGCACAAGGTGAGAGGGCCAGCTTTCTGGGCCTTTCTAGAGAAGGAGCTTTGCAATATGGCAGAGGCTAAACCCTGAGCTGTTTGAGGACAGGGACTACATCTTTTTCATCTTTTCGTTCCCAGGAGGTAACACGATGCTAGGTACATAGCAGGTACTCAGTAGGTGTGGGTTGAATTAAGGTACTGGTGTCGTGAGGAATGTATTCAGAGGGCTTGCCACTCCGTTGAATTACCTGTAACTATATTGACCTACTGGAGCTGTAGGCATGGTGAGACAGAAGTTAATTTGTAGTATTGGAAGCTGTTTGCTCATAAACCTTATTTATGCTGTCGAGTGACCCTTGTGGTATGGCTGGCGACAGGTGGTGCTACAGTCCCGAGACTACAACGCACTGTCCATGTCTGTGATGGCATTTGTGGCAATGATCTACCCCCTGGAGTATATGTTTCCTGTTATCCCACTGCTGCCCACCTGCATGGCATCGGCAGAGCAGGTGAGTCTCAAGGTGTCTTCTGTCTTTGTCACCACACTCTTCCAACTCTGTCCAGCTCTGGGGGAGAAGGAAGGCTCAGTGACCAAAGAAGTTGTAAATTTGTACTAGTCCTCAATCCCTTATCACCGCTTATTTGTCTGCAAAATCTGACCTGACTTGAACTGAGCTGGTGGCAAAACCTATGCTATTTGTGGTTTTTATTTGTCACAGTTCATGTTAATGATTATAGACTACTGGCTACACCACTGCAGGTATTACAGAATATACAGAACATGCACTGTTGCCTTTCTAAAATCTGAAAAATTCTGAATTTTGAAACACATCTATGCTCAAGGGTTTTGGAAAAGGGATTTTGTTCCCTTATCTAGAAAAATCCTGACTTGATAAGTGATCACAGCAGGTTTTATTTTTGTTTCTTATCTTCTTCATCCTTTCTACAGCTACTGTTGGCTCCAACCCCATACATCATCGGGGTCCCTGCCAGTTTCTTCCTCTATAAACTGGACTTCAAAATGCCTGATGACGTGTGGCTAGTGGATCTGGACAGCAATCGGGTGAGGCTCTTGGCTGAGGCATTGTCGGGTCTAGAATAGGATAGTGTTCTGTTTTTCTGGATTACTCCCAGGAAGGTCCTGCGTTAGTGGGTGATTTCTATTGTGTGAGTCNGGGATCCGTCTCTGATTATGTCATGCCGCCAATTCTCTGCCTCTCCCACAACTCCCCTGCCCTTGCCCCCTTCCCTGGGGAGAGACAACGGCTGTACTAGTCCCTCTCTTTCCCCCAGGACCGGCTGATGTTCCCACGGATGCTAATGAAGCTGGTGAGCCTCCGGACACTGAGCAGCGTCCACTCAGAACAAGTGTTTGCACTGCGCTTACAGGACAAAAAGCTTCCCCCACTGCTCTCTGAGATCTGGGATGTGCACGAATGACCTTCCTGCACCCTTATCCTCTGTTTTCGGGACTGGCTGAGGCCCGGTGGTTGCCTTCCAGAGGTGTAACAGACTAAGAAGGGCAAATATTCCTGGGAGCTGGGCAACGGAGATCCTCACATGGGTGGCATTAAAGGAGAGTCAAAGGGTTGGGAGTTTTGTGGCTGTTGGGCAGCGGGTGTCCTGCCAAAGCTGTACTCCATTTGAACACTGTACTGACCCGACCAAATGGATGAACCTGGGGGCCGCTTTGCACAAGGTTCTCCAGGGCCCTACCCATCCTGCCTCTACCACTTCCTGTTTTCCCCACAGGGCCCCAAGAGAAATTCTCCACTGTCACTCTGCGACTTGGCCATAAATGCCTCCCTGCTGCCTCACTGATAAGTCTGGCAGTGTTTGTACAGGAAGACCAAAATGAATACAGAATGAGAGAAACAATTTCTGGACTGGGGGGGAGGGATACGGCAATAGAGGGAAGGATCGCCCCCAGACTCAGAGGAGGGAGACAAGTCACAAGTGCCAGCCTGCCAGCCTTGGCAGTGAGAGGGGACCTCCTTTTACTAGCCCAATTGCGCCGTGAGGGTAAATAAAATGCTTAAGTTAAGATGTCCCTCCCCCTTTCATGATCCAGGAGGGGGGGGATCATGTTGTCTTTCTGTGGGAGAGGGCGTGTTGAACTTTCGGAACTAGCACCTCAGCCAAGCACCTGTGTTCACGTGCACGCATGAATAATACCTTGGTTTTTCCGTTGGCATCTGAAGAAGAGGGCACAACAATCCCTCCTCTCGGCCCCTAGGCCCTGTGGGACAGGAAGAAAAGTCCCCTGAGGTCAGGAGGAGGATGTCCAGTCTCGGGTTGGGCCTCTCAGGACTGGACTCCATTTCCCAGTGGGCACCGCGGCACCGCTCACGGCCCCTTCACTTGCAGTGCACCCCGTGTAGGTGATGCCGCGCCTTCCGGCCTCAGTTCCCCGCGCTGCCCCTGAATTGGTAGGCTCCGCCGCCAGGGCAGCTGGTTCCAGCCCATCCGTGTGCAGGGAGAGAATGGTGAGGTGTGGATGGCACGGTCAAAAGTCTCAGGGGCAGTTTATCTTGAGAAGTCGCTTCCCAATTAATCCACATTTCGTTGCAATGGGCGTTATTACCACGTCGAATTAAAATTTGCGCAACCTAAACAAAGGCATTCCTTTGGGTCCTCCCCTTGGCACAAAGTGGCGCTGGGCTGGCCCTGCGCTCCCCATCGCGTTCCCACCCCCCGCACGTATAGGTAGCTGTGTGCGTAGCCGCGTTTCTCCCGAGGTCGGCTCCACCCTTCAGCGCTCGGCTTGGTGCCGCCCTGTTCCCCCCCCCCGGGGGTGAATGGTACGGCCCCCGGCCCCCCTCAGACTCCCCTCCATCACGGGGTCGGAGTGGTACGCACCCACCCGGTGCAGACACGGAACTGGCGCGCGCTCCGAGCGGTGCCAGTGCAGGGGATCAACTGACGTTCGGCTGCCGGGGGACGTCCGGCCGGTCTGGCCAGTCCCCCGAGGCTCGGGAGGTAGGAGGGTCCTGGCCAGTGGGAGCCCTTGAAGGGTATTTGGGCCTCCTAGGAGGAAACGGGCTCTGAGAGAAAACAGCGTTCTAGGGGGAAAGGGTCTCTGAGGAGGCCCTAAAAGCGTGAGGGCGCGTGCGGTCTCGAGAGCGAGTTGGAGGGTCCGTAGAGAAGGGGCGGGGCTAGAAGTGGGGGCACTCCGAGCCGCCGAGGGGATGCGGGCTGCGGGCCTAGGCTCAGCTCGAGGCTGCTGGGCTCGATTTGTGCCGGACTGGCGGCGGCATTGGTTCCGGGGCGGAGGAGAACTGTCCAGCAGGTGAGGGGGCGGGCAGAGCTGTCCAGCCCGGGGGCCGACCCGGGATTGGCACCTGGCGCGCGCGCGTGGGTATGCGCCTTATTTTTGGTTCGGGTTTGGAGAACCATGTTTGGTTCTTAAATATATATATATATATATATATATATATATATATATATATATATATATATATATATATACACACACACACACACACACA
>NW_017731608.1:1532126-1536316 GCF_001890085.2 Hipposideros armiger
TCCTTGCTTCCCTTCTCCTCCCCTTCGTCCCTCCTCATGTCCGGCCCCATCCTTAGGTGTCCTGTCAGAAGAACAGATCCGCCTGAAGAAACTGAAGCGGCAAGAGGAGGAACAGGCTCAGGCCACATCCATGCCCCAGAAGGCGTCCTCACCTCCCCAAGTCCTGCCCCAGCTCAGCCCGGAGCAACTGGGCATGATTGAGAAGCTGGTGGCTGCCCAGCAGCAGTGTAACAGACGCTCCTTTTCTGACCGGCTTCGAGTCACGGTACCTGAGGGACCAAGGGAGAGGTGGCCGTGCCCAGAGTGCCAGCTGGCTTCTTCGTGCCCGACTCAGAGTGGTTGTTTATTCCCTCCGTGCCCTTCGGGTAGCCTTGGCCCATGGCCCCAGACCCCCAGAGCCGGGAGGCCCGTCAGCAGCGCTTTGCCCACTTCACCGAGCTGGCCATAGTCTCTGTGCAGGAGATCGTTGACTTTGCCAAACAGCTGCCCGGCTTCCTACAGCTCAGCCGGGAGGACCAGATCGCCCTGCTGAAGACCTCTGCGATCGAGGTGGTGGGCAGGGTGGAGGGGTGGAGGGAAAACCAGAGTGGGATTGTCTGTGGGAGGGGCCAGCAGCCAGCTGGGAAGCCAGATCCTCTGGGAAGCAGGGATGAGGGGCTCGACCTCCCCTTGAAGGTGCCAAGACCGGTCCGCCGAGGCCCTGTCTGAGGTCTGGTGCTTGTTCAGGTGATGCTTCTGGAGACATCTCGGAGGTACAACCCTGAGAGTGAGAGTATCACCTTCCTCAAGGATTTCAGTTATAACCGGGAGGACTTCGCCAAAGCAGGTGAGAGCTTAGATCACAAAGGGACTGGGTTGGATGGACAGACACTTTTTGTCCCGGGGCCCATAGTGACACCGGGGCCACAGGCCCAAGGTTTTGGGTGGCTATAAAGGGAAGGCTTCACTTGTTTTTCCAAGACAGAAAGTTGGAATGCTGATAGGCCTCTCTCAACTGCCCCAAATAGATTCCTGTCCTCTGTTGTATTAGGCCAGTGGTCTCCAGCTGTGCTCCAGGGAAGCCAAGGGGAAGGGGTGTTCTGTGGAAGTGTCACCTTAGAGGAGAAACAAGGAGGGACAGGAATGTCCATCTTTACTTTAGCCAAACAAGAAGCTCCATTTAAATCTGCAATATACATCATGCTTCTGCATAATTTGCTTCAAGAAAGGATTTTACAGCTAGAAAAAAAGCTTGAAAACAATTACACTGAGGCTTTTAGGAGTCAGTAATGAGCAGATCTTTCTCAGATGTACTCTTTAAGGATCACGTGGACTAATTTCCCCCTACTTTTCTTTTTCAACTGCTCTTTCTGATGAGCCATGGAACTGGGGCTGAAAGATGGCAAACGTGCCCAGATGGGGTAGCTTTAGGAAAAGAGTAAATGCTTTTATCCCCATCCTGTACCTGGAGTATTTTCTCCAAGAATTCGTTCCCGTTGCTGCTGTCTATCTGATGCTTGCTTGAAGGCTAAGTAAGCAGTGTTGGTATTCCTCCTCTTCAGTTGCTGGTAATGTTTGTGTTATGGGAGCAGGATTGCGAAGGGATGGAAGGCTGAGAGTGTTTGGGAGGGACTGGAACTGAGGCTCAACAGGAGACCAAGCAATCTATCGATAACAGCTGAGTGAGTGGATCTATAGAATATGGCCGATACTGTGACTCCATTCTTGGGGTTGGCAGGTCCTGATCTCCAGGGCAGAGCTCATCAAGTCTTCTCTGGTGTCTGGTGACTCAGGCCAGCTCATGTGCCTCTTGTTGTCCCAACACAGCCTACCCAGTGAGCTTTCTGGGAAGGCCTCCCTTGACTATAGGGCATGGGGGGGTTGGGGGGCGCTGTGTTGGCACCTCTTGCCTTCTGTGTGCTGCCTAAATATATGGGCACCTAATAGGGGCAATTTAATGACTTTTTCCAGCTTTAAAGGCCCATGCCTGCCCCTTTTCTCTACCGAACCACCTTTCCACAGGTGGCTCTTATCCCAGTCCTTCTTAACCATGGCCGCCTCCTTCATGACATCCTGCTCTCTCAGCCCTTCTCAATTGTCATGCCTGTGTGTTCTTTCAGCACTAGCAGACTTGTGCTATCTGAATCTGTACCTATTTATAGATTAATTTATATAAGCAGTTTTGATGTCATGTTTGCCTTCTTTTTTAAATTGGGGAACTGTGTGTTTTTCCAGGACCCATCAGCTCTAAGTCAAGTACTGTAGTTGTCTTCAATTTGGTTGTGGAGGGCGCAGCTCAGTGGCCCATGTGGGGATCGAACCAGCAACCTTGGTGTTATAAACACTGCGCTCTAACCACCTGAGCTAACCGGCCACCCCTCATGTTTGCCTTTCATTGTCATTTTGTCAGTGAGGTCTTGGGGAGATGGAACAGGGGCCCTCTTTTGCCGAGTCTCCTTCCCCCTCTACATGATTAGTGATGTGGACTGATGGCATTGGAGGTGTTCATTCAGCGAGCCACAGCAGCCCCTTGCAGGATTCATAACCCAGCTCTAGAACCTCCTTGTTGTCTCTGTACAAACAGGCTGTTCAGCACAATTCAAGGCTCAATACCTCACCAACAAATACTGTATAAAATGGGGCTTGTCCATTAAATGGATTGACACACACTTGATAAACACCAGGGTGAAAGTACAGGAAGTGACTAATCAAGAAGCCTCGAATGGAAAAGTTAGCAGATGGTTGCTAAAAGAAACCTGAGAAAGCCTCTGTGAGGGTGTGGGGTGGGGAGATTTGGATAGTGTGTATGGGAGAAGCGTTCTTTAGATGTCATGACTTTAGGTCGACATTTGTTGAACTTCAGTCTCGTCAGCAAGAAGACTGGTTCTATTTCTAAAATTTTATTATTTATTTAGCAAACACTTATATAGTACTTACCATGTGTGTCACACATTATTCTAAGGACCCATTACGAGGGAGGTGCTATTATCTCCATTTTACAGATGGGCAAACCAATGCCCAGAGAGGTTAAATAACCTACCCAAAGTCACACAGCCTGGTAAATCGTAGAGCCAGGACTCAAACTCAGGCAGTCTGGCACCAGAGTCCACACCCCCGACCACATTGCTAAGTTCCCCCAGGATGTGAAACAAGAAATGTTAAGTCTAGTATTCAAATAAGTAAGGCCAATTGCCAGTGAAAAAGTCTTCTTTATAAACAAAAGTGAGTTGCCTCTATTTCTAGTAATGTGGGGCCTTCAATGAATAACAGAATTGTTATTATCATTTAATTCAGCACCTCCCATGTGCCTGGCACAGTGCTAAGTGCTCTGCATACTTTATATTTAACCATCACCACAGTTTTATACGTTCAGCTATGATTCCCATCTCACAGCCAAAGTTTGGAGGGGTCAAGGAAGTTGCCCAAGGTTACAGAGCTGAGCCCTGGAGACTTCTTATTGCTTCCCTAGTAGTTCTCTAAGTTGCGGGTTTGGAGGAGAGAAGGAAGTTCCTGCTGCTTGTGCCACATGCCCAGCCTCCCTTTTTCCCCCCCAGGGCTGCAAGTGGAGTTCATCAACCCCATCTTCGAGTTCTCCAGAGCCATGAATGAGCTGCAACTCAACGATGCTGAGTTTGCTTTGCTCATTGCCATCAGCATCTTTTCTGCAGGTGGGGAGGAGACGCAAGAGGGAAAATGAGCCAGAGACTTGAACCAAGGGCTGAAGGCCCCACAGAGCAGGCAGCAGGCATCTCAGGGGTGGAGGCCCCTGCTGTGTTATTTTGGGATGGGAGAGGTTGGGTGGGGCATGTGCCTATTTTTTTGGTTGTGATTTGGGATATGGAACTGACCCTGGCCAGACCTGCTCCTCAACTCCATTTGTGACCTATAGACCGACCCAACGTGCAGGACCAGCTCCAGGTGGAGAGGCTGCAGCACACATATGTGGAGGCCCTGCATGCTTACGTCTCCATCCACCACCCCCATGTGAGTCGCCCCTCAATGCCCTTTTTCCCCCTCTCCACAGGCTCATTCCCTAACACACCTACTTTCCCTTCAGGGATCCGTCTCTGATTATGTCATGCCGCCAATTCTCTGCCTCTCCCACAACTCCCCTGCCCTTGCCCCCTTCCCTGGGGAGAGACAACGGCTGTACTAGTCCCTCTCTTTCCCCCAGGACCGGCTGATGTTCCCACGGATGCTAATGAAGCTGG
>NW_017731608.1:1544231-1569579 GCF_001890085.2 Hipposideros armiger
GGGGGGGGGGGAATATACGTGTGTGTGTGTGTGTGTATATATATATGTATGGGCACACGCACACACATGGTATATATATTTTTTAAGTCCTGCTTTTATTTTACTAGTTTAATGGGCCCTTCGTTAGGACTCAAAGAATTACAAGATTTAGTTTTGCCAGAATTAAGTGCTCGCCGCACTCAGAGCGGTAGGGCAGTTGTGGTTGTGGGACCATTACGTGTGGTGTAGATCATCTAATGGTTTTCTTGGGGTTTAGTGTCTAGTAAGAAACTGTCTTTCAGTGCAGACTTTTTAAAAATGTGTATTAATATTCTGCAATGTGAGTACAAACTTTGGTAGGAAGCCCTTATATGTGTTCATTATAAGAGCTTTAGAAAATACAAGTGTAAAGAAGTAATAAAAACCATAAGCCTCTTATCTAGAGATAGTTACCAATCACACTCACGTATATTTTCTTTCAGGTGTGTGTGTGTATATCATATACGTGTGTGTGTATATGTCTCGTATATATTGGTATATGACGTATGTGTTCACGTATGTATGATAATATTATATATACAACTTCCTGTTCTTGTTATTTACCCTTATATAAGAGAAACTCCTGAGCAACTATATTCTAAGGTCATGCCTTTTATCTTTTCTCTGGTGCAGGTGATTGCCCCCACCAATGCAGAAGTGCTACCTGTCCTACCAGAACCAGAGTCATTAGAGTTGAAAAAACACTTAAAGCAGGTAGGTGAAGAATGAAGAAAAGGAAGGGGAGCAGGAGCTGCTGTAGGACTGTTGTAGGCAGACAGCTGTGGTAGGGACAGTTTCCTGTCAGACTTTAAGTGGCGTAGGTGCTGCTCGCCTTGGGTGGGCTTAGGAGGTGTATCCCATTTCTGGGTGGCAGGGTGAATCTCAGAAAGGGCTTTTCACATTCCTTCTCATTCCTTGTATGTCCTCCCACTCTCTAATGTTTATAATGCTGAATAAGACAGCCCTTCACTTTTCCGTTTCTTGTCACATCTGCCGTTCTTTATGGCCTTAGATCTGTCTTTCAGTCCCATAAGGAAGTAGTTGGGACAGTCTGGCTCTTTTTTATGTTTTCCCTTTGAATTGATCCGTAGGTCCTTATAGAATCCTTTCTTCAATAATTCCTTCTTTGAGCAATCCATTGATTGTCTTTTTCATTGATTTCCTTCTTCTCCTGCATGCTGAACACAGTACCTGCAGGTAAAACATGCCTAGGCCCCATTCCTTTGCCCTGCTGTATGTGTAATGTAGGACCACCAGTAGGTAGCTCTGTCTTTTTAGCATTCCTTGCTCTCATTTGAAAGCGTTTCAGGAATCTCTCTCTGTGTTGTCTGAGTTGCTTAGCAGTACCTCTAGATGATGATCTGCTTGGATTTAAATGGGTTATTTTGTCTCATCCCTCTCACTTGCTTCACCACTGCTGATGTAATGTGATGTCTTGTTACTGCAGTCTGGTGAGGATTGCAAGTTCAGAAAGTTGTTTAGCTGTTGTCTCCCTTTGCTGTGTTTTCATTTTTGATGATTGCTGTAGTATGACTGAGATGGGGAGGTTGATATGTGGAACTGTACTTTACGTGTTTGTAGGAAATAAGGCCCTTGGGCTCATTGATCCTGTATTGTTACCCCAGCTACTCAGAGTGTGGTCCGCGGACCAGCAGCACTGGCATCACCTGGGCTTGGTAAAAGTGCAGCACTTCCCTAGACCTGTTGCATCAGAATCTGCATTTTAACATCCCCAGGTGATTTCGATGCTCATTAACATTTAAGAAGCTCACTGGTCTGTCCCATGGAGTCTCTTAGGGGCCGACTTAGGTTGGGAGCACCAAGCATGCGGGGGTCTCTGTCCCCATGTCCTTTAGAGAAGCTGAGGTTTCAGTCTTTTATATTTCCATATAGATTTCAATTAAAGAACAAGATTTCATGGCTAAAATAAATTTGAAAACTATTGGCCTGGACTTCAGATTTGATCAGGTTAAAATATTGGGATTCTTATTTCAAAGATCAAGGCTCTTTCCTGGGAGACGAGATTGGTTAGCCGCCCAGGAGTCTACCTTCAGTAAGGGATTTTTTGTTGTTTCACAGGCCCTCGCCAGCATGAGTCTCAACACCCAGCCAATCCTCAATCTGGAGAAATTCCATGAGGGCCAGGAAATCCCCCTTCTCTTGGGAAAGCCTTCTAATGACCTGCAGTCCACTCCTTCCACTGAATTCAACCCGCTCATCTATGGCAATGATGTGGATTCTGTGGATGTCGCCACCAGGTACGACCAAGCCGACTAGACACTCACGAGCTCTTAAATTGGTCTCTGCTGACACAGTGACCTTGGGGGCAGACTACTTCCCTGAGCCAGTTTCTTTATATATAAAATACGTGTGATATTGGGTTATATTTGCCACCTGAGTAAAAGCAAAGAGAAGAAATAGTTCATCATCCTGTCAGGCCTTTTAGCCCTTGAGTGAGGAAGAGAACTGATGATTTTTTAAGCTCCCTTGTCCCTTAAAGTTGGAAGCCCGTTGACTGATGGCCGTGGAGGTGGTCTGCGACCTTGGGTCGGAGGGGTCCTCACTCTGCAGGGTGTGGGGCTCACATGATCTCGTTTCCCTTTCTTCCCCAGAGTGGCCATGGTCCGTTTCTTCAACTCCCCCAACGTGCTGCAGGGCTTTCAGATGCACACACGTACCCTGCGTCTCTTCCCTCGGCCTGTGGTAGCTTTCCAGGCTGGCTCCTTTCTAGCCTCACGTCCCCGGCAGACTCCTTTTGCTGAGAAGTTGGCCAGGACGCAGGCTGTGGAGTACTTTGGGGAATGGGTCCTTAGCCCCACCAACTATGCCTTCCAGCGAATCCACAACAGTGAGTCCCCCTCCCCTCTCCTCTGCTCCGCCTTGGTCCTTTGTCTTCCTGATGGCTCTTCCCTTTCCCCTTTCTCATCTCTGGCCTCCCCTTCCATTCCTATTTCGCTGTAGACATTTTCCTACCTTTTCGGTTCTGCTTGCTTTTTCCCACTTGCTGCTAACTCTGTTCTTTTTCCTCTTTGGGTAGACATGTTTGATCCGGCTCTAATTGGTGACAAGTCAAAGTGGTATGCCCATCAGCTGCAGCCCATCCATTATCGCGTCTACGATAGCCATTCCCAGCTGGCTGAGGCGCTGAGTGTGCCACCAGAGCGTGACTCTGATTCTGACCCTACTGATGACAGGTGAGCAGTCCCGCGTGGCAGCAAAACAGCTTTTTAAGATAAAGAGGCTCTCACTAGCATTTACGTAATAGCACGAAAAACCTCCTAGTAGTTCGACATCAGCATGGGAAGCCTTGGGTTACATTTTGGTTGATTGTTTTGTGCTGGCTTTCTTCTTTTATATTGTTCCCTGGCTTTGAGTTAAGGGTGATCCTCTATTTTTCCTAAGGCTGGCGGTTGATTCTTTCTCCCGCCCCTTGTTTATGTTTTCTTTTTATTTGTGTGCTCTTCTCTCTGCAGTGGCAGTGATAGTATGGATTACGATGACTCAAGCTCCTCTTACTCCTCCCTCGGTGACTTTGTTAGTGAAATGATGAAATGTGACATCAATGGTGACACTCCTAGTAAGCGTACTTGAGGCAACTGGCCAGCTCTGGGCAGGGGTTGGGGTTCTGGGATAGTGTGGTCTGTACCTGCCACCCTTGGGTTTTGGCAGACGTGGATCCTCTGACACATGCGGCCCTGGGGGATGCCAGTGAGGTGAAGATTGATGAGCCACAGAACCAGAAGGAAGCGGAGGAACCTGGCCCAGACAGCGAGAACTCTCAGGAAAACCCCCCACCACGCTCTAGCTCCAGTACCACCGCCAGCAGTAGCCCCAGCACCGTCATCCATGGAGCCAGTTCCGTACGTGAGGACTTGGAGGGGTGGCTACGTGAGGACTGCTGGGATGTGGGTCTCACTGCTATTAGGAAAGCTAGGATGAAGCTATTAACTTATTTGTTTCTCCACAATCTTCCTGTCTTCCTTTCCTTAGGTCCTATAGCTTAGAGCCTATGAGGTATAGTTTTGACCCCAGAAGGAGGTCACTGGCCTTTTGTTCAGGGCTTAGCTAAGATCCCCCTTGCATAGTTTGTGAGGACAGAGAGCAGGGATGGTCACAGAGGCCTTTCCTCACACATTCCTTAGGCTAGGAACCTGACTGGCTTTCCTTGGCCCTGCCAAACTGAGAATATGGGACGGCATCACTGGGCACCAGGTGACTACTTTTCATTTAATATGGCCCTCAGGAACCTGCCGACTCAACGGAGATGGATGATAAGGCAGCAGTAGGCATCTCCAGGCCCCTCCCTCCTGTGCCTCCCAGCATTGGCAAACCGAGCGTGGACAGACGTCAGACAGAAATTGGAGAGGGGTCAGTGCGCCGGCGAACCTGTGACAATCCATACTTCGAGCCCCAATATGGCTTTCCCCCTGAGGAAGATGATGATGAGCAGGGGGAAAGTTACACTCCCCGATTCAGCCAGCATGTCAATGGCAATCGGTGAGAGCCTGGGGATTCCATCTAGATGGGTGACTGAAGGACCTCACTACGGTGGACCCTGGGCGAGGGTTAATCAGCAAGTCTGAGAAGTCTGAATGCTCTCGTGGTCCTGCCACCCCCAGAGGGTGGTGCCTTGATGTAGGCATTTAGGAGCTGTGGGAAGGGAGCGGTGACTGCAGTGTAGCGTCAGGCCCACATGTTCAAGGTTAGGTTCCCCTGCTGGGGGCTCATAGGTGCCACTGTGCATTCAAGGGCTCAAAAGCTGCTGCGGCCCAACAGCTTGAAACTGGCAAGCGACTCAGATGCAGAGTCAGACTCTCGAGCGAGCTCTCCCACCTCCACCGTCTCCAACAACAGCACCGAGGGCTTCGGGGGCATCATGTCTTTTGCCAGTAAGTGCTTTCGGCTCTCTCATGCCTCTGTCCCACTTTCTCTCCAGTAGGGCCTGCCCACGGCAGACTCTGCTTAGAACTTCAGGCCTAGGGCTAGCATTACCAAGCCCCATTCGGGTCGTTTGGGTGATACTGAATAAGGTATGTTCAGGGGGCCAATAAAGAACAGGGACAGATTAATCATTATTTTTACACGTGGAGCTTTCAGTCTATTTCAGGTCAAATGGCTGATCAGAAAAATAATCATTATGTTAAAAATCCTACACTTGTACATATAATTTTGTGGGAATATTTTGGTCAGATTTGATTTGGATATACATCTGATATCTTCTTTGCCTGGTGAAGGACTTTTTCATGAACATGCTTTGAAATCTATATGAAGTTGACTTTTGTGCATAGAGAATGTTTCCAGAAATAAGGGGTGGGGTCAGTTAAAGACTGAAGACAGACTGGGGACCAGTGCAGCATAGGATATCATTGTGATTGTGAGTTTTTTCAGAAGCACGGCTGGGGCATGGGGGTGGGGGGAGGGACAGACAGCACCAGCTTCAGACCAGAAGCCCATTAACTGCCGGCTTTCAGGCCAGATCAGCAGCAGATGAGAGACCTGGGTATTATCAGGGGAGGTAGCCAGGAAAAGTTGTTAGTGGGTTTTGAGCAATCTTGGCAGTGGCCCTTTTGTTGGCCCGAAGTTAAACTTGGTCTTTTCTAAGATAGATGAGAGGCACTGGGGTTGTTTGAAAAGGAGGAAGGTGAAGAGGATGATACAGTCATCGGAGTATAAGCCTTGATTCTTTATCCCCCTCACTCATTGCTCTCGCACCCTCCCCTTGATAGGCAGCCTGTATCGGAACCACAGTACAAGCTTCAGCCTTTCAAACCTCGCACTACCCACCAAAGGTGCTCGGGACAAGGCCACGCCCTTCCCCAGTCTGAAAGGTACCTCCAGCCCTCCTTTTGCCAAGCCAGGATTCGCTGAGAAATGTCTCAGACCTGTGGGTGCTTGTCAGGAGCCCTGTGTACGATGAATCTTTTGATCCGGTCGTTGTCCCTCATGTCGCTTCTCATGGCTTTCCCTGCACATCATGGGCTCTTGCTGGATTTCAGATGAAAACTGTCTGTAGTTAAAGAGAAGGCTCTGTTACATCATTTAGGATAGTGGCAACTGTCAGGTTACTGCTGCTTCCAGGGGGAACTTTGTGAGAGGTCCATAATGAACAGAAGGATCTCCTGGTGTCACCAGTTATCAGCTAGTTTCCTACTGCATGAGCTTAGGACAAACTGTCCCATGGAGCTGGCCCATTGGGGATGGCTGTGAGAGTCTGGCAGTCGTTACAGTCAAGAAGCCTCTTACTTTGGCTTCATGTCAACTTAGGGCCTGTGAGTGGGCCAGGTGACATTGGTTGGCTTCTAGGGGCAGTTGAGACCTTATTTGATGTTCATTAGTGATCTCTGACAGTTTGAGGGGCTCTTCTGAATGTACTCTGACTTTTGTTTGTTTCCTCTGGATATTGAGCTGAAATTTTTAATCACAGTAGAAAACACAGTGAGAAGCAGCTCCATGTATTCTATTTTTTAACTTACCTCTCTTCCCAGTGTTAAAAATGTCAGGAAGCTAAGAAATTTTTTTGGCGGGGGAGGGGGGCTGGGAACGTAGGATAGAAGGGCAAAAGGACACCCGAGCTAGTGGTGTAGGGAACTGACGAGCCCTGGAGAGGGAGTCCACACATGGCTTGGTAGGTTAGGGATGGGAAGGTGTAAGTGTCACTGGCAGTCATTCGATACAGTTGCAGAGGAGAACAGTTGAAAGGCTCTCATTGCATGCTGACGCTTCACTTCATTTGCTGCACTCGTCACTCACATCCTCACATCCCCACCCCACTTTCCATGACAGCATCTGCAAGATGGGTCTCTTCCCTCTGCATACCCGCAGGCCCTCTGGACCCTGTGCTAGATGTTTCATGAAGACCAGTGGTCCCTCTTTCTTGCATGCGCCTGTTTAGTAGTACCTGAAGGCCCTGTGTCGTTTACCCTGCCCCTGGCTTTGAGAGGCCATAGTGTTAGGGGTGATCTTTGGTTGTCTCCTGGTCACTGGGCTTCCAGCTCTGAGGCGCCTAAGAACCAAGGTTATGTGCACTCAGCTTTGGGAGAATGCTCTGATTACCTGACTTACAGCTCCACTGAGGGGTACAGGGGTTGTGGTATCGTGGTGCACCTACTAATTGTGTATTTTGTGTCCCAGTATTTGGGCTAAATACTCTAATGGAGATTGTTACTGAAGCCGGCCCCGGGAGTGGTGAAGGTGGGTCTTGCCCGTGAGCTGTGCATGATCTTTTCTTTCCTAGCATCTTCTGTGCCTGCCCGAGGGCCATCCTCCTCATGGAGCAAGCAGCATCACATGAGTGACCTGCCTTGCCCCGTTCCCCCGTGATGCCCATGCTTGCCCATGGGGTGTGCTGCCGGTGCATGTGGAGTGGCCTAAGTCTCCATCCCCACTCCTTCCACATTGCCATGGCTGGTTTCCACCTGTGTGTGATGCCCCGGTACCACTCACCCAGCCCTCTGGGAAACGGGTGTGGGACCTGGCTGCCCAGGGCTGTGCTGACATGAGCTACTGGGCTACAACAGTGGTGTCTCTCATTCCTGCCTTCCCGGCTATAGGAAACAGGAGAGCCTTAGTGGACCAGAAGTCATCTGTCATTAAACACAGCCCAACCGTGAAGAGAGAGCCTCCATCACCCCAGGGTCGATCCAGCAATTCTAGGTAACAAATGGCAGAGCTGTTTTAAGAGATAGAGGTAGCGATTCCTGTACCTGACTCAATCCCTGTGCAGTAGTCATAGCCCACAGCGTTGAGGCGAGGGAGGCAGCCGTGGTGGGTACTCGGGCAAACCAGGCTACCTGGAGAGGGGGGGACGCAGTGGACTGGGACATTCAGAGGCTTGGCTTTGTGTTTTGCCCCCGGAGGCGGACACCTAGTCAGGTGAAAGGCGGAGGGGGAGTGCTCTGCCAAAGAGCTGGTGACCACAGGAGCGGTCTGTGGAACCCACAGTGAGAACCAGCAGTTCCTGAAGGAGGTGGTGCACAGTGTGCTGGACGGCCAGGGGGTTGGCTGGCTCAACATGAAAAAGGTGCGACGGCTGCTGGAGAGCGAGCAGCTGCGAGTCTTTGTCCTCAGCAAGCTGAACCGCACAGTGCAGTCGGAGGACGATGCCCGGCAGGACATCATCCCAGACGTGGTCAGTGTTTGGGCACGGGACGTGAGATCAGCTAGGAGGAGGGACGCGGACACCAAAGGCAGCGGTTGCCAGCTCTGGCCCCTGGGTTATTGTTGCAGGAGATCAGTCGAAAGGTGTACAAGGGAATGTTAGACCTGCTCAAGTGCACGGTGCTCAGCCTGGAGCAGTCCTACGCTCATGCAGGTCTGGGCGGCATGGCCAGCATCTTTGGGCTTCTGGAAATCGCTCAGACCCACTATTACAGCAAAGGTAAGCACCGTACCAGCTGGGCAGCGTGCCTTCCACCACTCTCCCACTTGTTTCTGAAGAAAACTTGTCCCCCTGACAGATTTCCCAGTGCCCAGCTACTTCCCGTCAGGCTTTGGGATTTTCTTTTCTGGTGCATGTTTATGTGTAGTGGGCATTCTTCTGCCATTTTTCTTCCGTTCCACCTCCTCCTGTGTCCTTGCTTCTCCCACCTCATTTCTGCCCCTTGATTTGCGCTCAGTCTCTCTTTTGACCTCTTCCCATATATTCGATTTTTTTCCTCAGAACCAGACAAGCGGAAGAGAAGTCCCACAGAGAGTGTAAATACACCGATTGGCAAGGATCTTGGCCTGGCAGGGCGGGGGGACCCAAAGGCGATGGCACAGCTGAGAGTTCCCCAGCTGGGACCTCGGGCACCAAGTGCTACAGGAAAGGGTCCCAAGGAGCTGGACACCAGAAGTTTAAAGGAAGAGAATTTTGTAGCATCTGTTGGTATGTATCACTGTGTTTAGAGTGAAGAGGGGTTCTGGCTTTTTAAGTGTCCCTCCCTCCTTTCAGTTCATCCAGAATCCTGCCTTTCTCTTTCCCATGCTTTGCTTTCTAGAGAGGGAGGGAGATCTGTGTCCATTTTGTCCATTTCGAATGGTACTTCTTTACACTTCTCTATCCCTTCTGCTTCATGTACAGCCACCCCCACCTACATCTTAACATGGAAGTTTCACTTAGAGGGCCCAGTGAGGCTTAGTGCAGGGAGACTGAGCTGTACTCCTGGTCCCTCTTTTTATTTACAGCTGGATTTCTTCACATAGTGGAGAGGTCATGTGAGCTCCCGGAAGTGATAAGGAAGTTTATGGATGCATCTTTGGGCTCAAAATTACGGTCATCTGGGTCTCTAAAGCCAGTTTTCCCCCATCCAACCATTACGCTCCCCTCACATTTGCTCCTCTGGGCTTTGTCTGGCAACCCCATTTTCCTTGGTTCTGGACCTCAAGGTATAGATTCTGAGTCAGTTCTTTAAACCTTTCCTTATTGGACTTGATTTCAAGAGCTTATTTACATTTGGTGTTTCTCCATTCCCACTAAGGCAGATCCTAATGAGCTCTCTGGGTGTCACCTGTTTGACTCACTCCCTACTTGACCTTGAGTCATCTAGGTTGTGTTTCTCTGTTTCTGGTTTTAGGTCCCTGGGCAATATGCTTCTAACTGATGTCTCTTTGCCACAACCATTAGCAGTTGTCTTATGCTCCCATAAATGATAGTGAGGAACCAATTTCATTTTTAAGGGAGCTACTCTTTTCTAGCCAGCAAAATACTGTTCTCGAGGCAATCAACCCTGCCTTTCTCCTGCCTCATATGATGTTCTATGAAATGTATTGACCTGCCCCAACTAGGAATGCGACTTTGGGCAAATCCCTTCCCCTCTCAGGGTCTCTGTCTCCTCATCTGGAAAACGAGGGGATTGGACTAAGTGGACTCTAAAGTTCTTCCAGGAAAAGAATTGCTGTGATCGCTGTTCTCTTTTCTTTATCTTTACTAAGATGCTATTCTTGACCATGTAATAGTCTCTGTTACCTCTACCGGATTTCCAGATGACTGGCTAAGAACAGGTCTCTTGTTAGGACAGGCATTGATTCTGAGGGTGAGTTGGGTTTTTTGGTCGCAACAAGGAGGAATGCCAACTGTCTGCATGAGTGGCCTCTGTCCGATCCAGTGAATCAAACAGATTTGTGCTTGTGCTTCAGAACACCCTTGGGCTGCTTGAGGGTCTCTTCTCTTCTCTGGAATCTTTAAAAGTTGCTGTTACCCAGCTCATTTGGCAGAGAGAGCGTGGCATGGTGGAGGCTCAAACTGATCCCAAGTTACATGATCTTGAGCGAGTGCTCCGGCCTCTTGCGGATCAGTTTCCTCCTGTTAAGAGGAGCTTGATTAAAGGCTCTTCAAGCTCTAACGTTCCGCAGGGATTTTACTGCCACATGGAGGGTAGTTAGGAATTTGGAGTCTTTAGTTTATGAGTTGGGGTTGAAGGTGTTAGATCTCTTGATTTTTAGCCCCCCAAAATGAAAATCTCTTTTTATCGCTTGATTTATAATCTTATGCCTGAGACTGAATCAACTTGGGTGGGTGGGTTTCCATTGCATCTGTCTGACCAGCCTCTGACTCTCTCTGTCTTTCTCTCCTGCTTACATTGCATCTGGGGTAGAATTGTGGAACAAGCACCAGGAAGTGAAAAAGCAAAAAGCTATGGAAAAACAGAGTAAGGAACAAATGCCCCTTCCTATTCCCAAGCCTCCCATACCTGCCAACTCCCCAGGCCCAGTTGGGGCAGGCTCCCTTTGTCAGCCCCACCCCAAATTTGCTCTAGGGGGTATTTGCAATGAAAGCAGGTAGGTGGTATGTGACTCACAGGTATGTGGCTTGTAGGCTGCTTCTTTCCCTCCCCTCATAGCAATCAGGCTGTAACCAAGGCGTCTGCTGAGTAAAACCCCTTAGAACTTGGCTCTCTATTGCTCCAGACTTGGTGGGGAGAACGTTTGCCTATTTCAGTGTCCCTCATTGGCTGATACCTCCCCCACCCACTAGAAGGCCTGTGGGCACAGTTGGCAGAGATGGTTGCTGTCCCTCCGTGTTGAGTCTGTAGCTTCCTAACTCTCTCTGGTGGCTTGCCTAGGCACGCTTTCTTGCTTTCTGTCATTCTGTCCTTCTGCCATATCATTGTGGGTGGGTGGGGGAAAGAGGGGTGGCTTTTATCTCAAATGTGGAAGTGGTAGGGTTGAGGGTAAGTAGTGTCCGTGGAAACAGCTGATGTTTCTCTGTCTCTAGCCCCTTTAGACACATTTGTTTGGGAAGCACTGAGTGACCTGGGGACCCTAAAACAGTTTTAGGCACCAGTGAAACTGAGCGCAGCGGAATGTGGTTTAGACATTTGCGGAGCTTTTCTGTTTTAGGATGATGTGCTCACAATTTTCTCAGTTTGATAAGATGGCTGTACAACCCCTTGAGACCAGGTCTAAGTTTTCCTACTTGGTTCTTAAGGCATCTGGGGACGACTTCTTCCCGTGGAGCATGGGGTGGGGGCAGTCCTTGGAAAGGTGGCTGGGACTTGCTGAACAGGTCTGGGACCAGGCTGTGCCGCTCTCCCACTCCCTTCACCAGCCTGCCCCTAGCCTTTGTGTGCTGCTGGGTAACAGACATCTTCCCCTCTCAGGGCCTGAAGTAATCAAACCTGTCTTCGACCTTGGTGAGACAGAGGAGAAAAAGTCCCAGATCAGCGCAGATAGTGGTGTGAGCCTGACATCTGGTTCCCAGGTTTGTGACAACATTGTTGAGAATTGCGAGCATCAAATGTACTACCTCAGAATACTTTTTTTTTAAGTTAAAAAACAAAACAAAACAAGAAACTTTGAAACAACATAAATATCCCATCTTAAGGAGATAATGAAATAAGTATGATATGTCCATGTAGTACAATATTAGTATCCATTAACAACTATATTTAAAAAGTTTAGTGACATGGGAAAATGTTGACAAAGCTATATACAGTATGATTCCAACTTTATTTAAAAAATGTGTACAGAGAAGACTGGGAGGACATATACTAAAGACTTAACATTGATTAATGTAGATGGTCAGTTTGTGGCTTATTTTTATTTCCTTATTCTGTCATGCGTTTTCTATAGTTAGCATGTATTTCTTTCGTGCTTGTTATTTTTCTCATATGTAAGTCATATGTATTTTATATTCAGGAAAAAAACGAATTTCTCATGACCTGTCTAGAGATGATTACAGAAGGATGGGGCTGGGGAGAAGGAAGAAAATACAGCATTTCTTAGGGAAACTGAGAGTAGGTTGGGCACCGCCCCAGTGTGTCGGTTGTGTCTGAGTCCCTGTGTCTTGTTTCAGAGGACTGATGCAGACTCTGTCATCGGTGTGAGTCCACCTGTTATGATCCGCAGCTCAAGTCAGGATTCTGAAGTTAGCACCGTGGTAGGGGAACACCACACTGGCATCTTGGTGGGTGGGGCATGGGTTCCTCTTTGGAAAAGGGGGCTGCTTGCTCCTTTGGTGGCTATGCTTAGTCTCAGGTCACCTTGGTTCTTATGGTGGAGATGTTTACCTGTCATAGGTGTTTGTACATGGGATCAGACCCTGAGATATCACCCAGGGCTTCTCCTCATCATGTAAAGAAGGTACTTCCAGGGGCTATCTGGCACACCTTTGAAATTGGACACGTTTTTATGGCAGCGGAGAGTTCTAACAGCTTGGCATTTCTGGGACCCTTCCCTGGGGAATATCCCTTACTACCTTTTCTCCTTTCCAGGTGAGTAATAGTTCTGGGGAGACCCTTGGAGCAGACAGTGACTTGAGCAGCAACGCAGGTGATGGACCAGGTGGCGAGGGAAGCACCCACTTGACAAGCTCTCGGGGTACTTTGTCTGATAGTGAAATTGAGACCAACTCTGCCACCAGCGCCATCTTTGTAAGCTTTATTTACTAACAAAAGGAGAGCGTTTCTGGGTAAAAAAGAATGAAAAGTTAGGAGGCAATGAGAAGGAAAAGAGGAAGTAAGGAATGGATGTCCTCATATATTTGGGTTTAACGAAAATGTTTCTTCAGGCTTTTTAAGAGTCATTTGACTCCATGATCTGGGACTTTTAGAACCTTCTCCTAAATCTTTGATGAGTTAGGCTCCCACCCAGTCAGATAAGGGCCTTGACTCCTACATAGCAATAACCCTGTGTTTAAGATAGACTAAGAGATACCTTTATGGCAATGTGAAGGCAATTATAGCTCTCAGTACCAGTCTATCTATTTCTATGGACTAGTCTAGTTTTATTCTGGTTATTGCTCTGTTTATAAGCACCTTTAAAATAGCGTTTCACTTTAGTATATTCCTAACAGTTATTTGAAGTTTCCCTTCATTAATAAGTATCTATTAAGTGATTTACTAAATGCGAGATTCTGTACTAAAGAAACAGGAATAAATAAGGCATGATTTCCACTCTCAAGAAGTTTGCGATTCAGTATGTTGCTATGACTAGTCTCTTCTGACAGGTGAGGGGAGCAAAGCTCGAGGAAAAGAAGAACTTGCCCTAGGTCACACAATAAGTCAGTGATCAGTTGAAATTAAATTAATTCTTTTAGTCCTTGCCTTTCAACATGCTGCCCTTCAGCATATACATGCCACTTTGGGCAGGAGTGTTGTGATAGACTTGCCACTTTATTAGATAGTTGAGAATGGATATTCTCTACAGGAGCTCACAGGTCCTTCTCTTTGGTCTGTGGGGAGAATAGAAGATGAATTTTAAATGAAACTCATTATTTCACACGATTATTTTCCCACCCCCAGGGTCCCCTATATGTGTTTCTAATAGAGCAGGGGACATCCCAGAGTGAGCATAGAGAATAGAAGCTAGAGCCAGCAGAGCTATTGAAGTTAATAGACCTTAACTCTCTCTGAGTCTAAACAGACCTTTTTAATAAGAGTATTTTAAATCCTGCTAGTGTGCTTCCATTCTGGAAGTTAAGGTAGATGTGATGGGGGATCAATCTTGTAAGAAGCCACTCAGCTGTGTGCTGTCTCTCCTGGGACAAGTTCTTACTTGTCCTATGTTGGTGGGCAAGGGCTCTTTGGACAGTTGAGTTGCTGAGAGCAGTTACCTAAATTTCTGGGTTCAAAAAAGGATGTTTTAGCAGGAAATATATTCAATCATAATGGTCTATTGAACAAAGAATTGGGCTGTGCACCAGGAGACTGGCATTTAGACACACTAATTAGGTATTGCCTAATAATGTTTGATGAGTTGCTTCTCTGCTTATGCTGTTGTGTGTTTTGTGAAATTGGCGTGAACTTACCTCTTACCCAGTTGAAAACCTTTTTTGAATGAATAGAAAGTCTAATATTGCAGAAGTGGCAGATAAAGTTTACTGATATTTTAAGGGACAGGTATTTCTAAGAGATAATAGGAAAGAGGAAATTCACATTTATAAAATACCAACCATGTGCCAGACACTATTAAGTGCTCTATATGCATTTTCTAATTTAATTCCTAGAATGGTTATATGAGGTAGGTATTATAACCTGTCTTTTTTCAGGTGGAAAATGAGACAGAAGCTAAGTTTCATGCCTACGGTCACACAGCTAGTAAGAGGCAGGGCTATGAACCTTGGTCAGTCTGACTTCAAACCCAGTATTCTTTCTACTGCATCATCCTGCTACAAAGAATTTGCCTTTTTGTTTTTTCTTTGTAAGAGCAAAGTCTTATAGAAACCGAAAGTAAAGATAAGTCAAAATGAAAACTTGATTGCTTGTTTTAGGAGGCAGTAACAAAGCAAGATTATCAGGTTGACTTCTGGTCAGCAAAGTAGCGAAAGCAGGGCTACTGGAGTATATGCTGCTAGTGACGATGGTTGGTGTGTGAGCCTCTTAATGAGCTGCTTGGTTTACTTTGCCCGTATTCATTGGGACCTTGGGCAGCTGACATGTCTATCACCTCTTCTCGTAGGGTAAAGCCCACAGCTTGAAGCCGAGCGTAAAGGAGAAGCTGGTGGGCAGCCCAGTACGCTCTTCCGAAGATGTAAGCCAGCGAGTCTATCTCTACGAGGGACTCCTAGGTGAGAAGCAGACCCGGAAGATCCCTTGCACTGAACTCAGATGTGGAAGAGGGTAGCAGTGAATAAGCAGCTGCTTGGCTTTTTGCTGATCTCAGTGCTGATGTTAGAGGGCACGTTTACATCTGAAGCAGGCGACTTGCTGGGTCTAGAAAAAGCAGTGGGTGAAAACTAGAAGAGACTGGGTTTTGGTATTACTCAACAGCTTCTGTCTGTCTGTCTTCCTTTCTTTCCTTTCTTGCTACCATGGTCCTTCCTGCTGGCAAATTGGCAGGAAGGGACAAAGGATCGATGTGGGACCAGTTAGAGGATGCTGCTATGGAGACCTTTTCTATAAGTAACCACCTTTCTTTGTGTGCTGTGTTCATCCCTCCTCCTTGGGAGGGATCGGGCCTCACTTGGAGGCAGCCGGGGCTGGTGGCAGGATGTTAGATCTGGGGTCCGAGAGGCTCGGGTTTCCTTTGTCTTGGAATTTGTAATTTCCTTTTATCTGAAGTTTACTCAATTTTGGTTTGGCAGCTATATTCTTTGTATGTTATATACGCCCCTTAAAAGCTCTCTTCTGTACAGGCAAAGAGCGTTCTACTTTATGGGACCAAATGCAGTTCTGGGAAGATGCGTTCTTAGATGCTGTGATGCTGGAGCGAGAAGGAATGGGTATGGACCAGGGTCCCCAGGAAATGATAGACAGGTATGAAGCTTAGGAAAGCCTTGGGAAAAGGCACGTTCAGCCTTTTCCCAGTTAGTTCTGTGGTCTCCCACCTGAGAGCTGACTTGTCCCTGGTCTCCTGCTTAGGTACCTGTCCCTGGGAGAACATGACCGGAAACGCCTAGAGGATGATGAAGATCGTTTGCTGGCTACACTGTTGCACAATCTCATCTCCTACATGCTCCTGATGAAGGTAAAGTTGACTTTGCGGATGCCTAGCTGCTGGTGATGCTGGAAGGGCAAGGCTTGTTCCTGTCACCTAAATTCTGCGGTAGTCGGGAAGCTGTCAGAGCATCTTAGGAAGGCTCTCTTTCTGATTGAAAGTCTGAGGCCTCACTGCAGCTCACACATGATCCATGTATCCGAAGCTGCCAGGCTATTGTGCTAAGAAATGTTGTAAAGGTGATTAATGATTCCATACCATTTGTTTATTTTGAATTTTGAATGGGCTTCCTTTGCTAAATAGTTTTAGCCTGCCAGTAGAGCTCCCCATATAATATAATTAATTCAGTGTTTTTTTTTAAGTAGCAAGTTCTAAAGACTTAGAAAGGATGCTCAGAATTCACTTTCTACCACTACCCCTTTATGATATAGAATTTTCCATAAATGTAAAAAGAGCTACCCATTAAAAAAGTAATGGTAGGTTCTGGTTTGACTTGGTTCTGCTTGGTTTTCATAGCACTGGGCGAAAACATGTTACCAAATAGAAGAGTCCTGCTCTGCAAGGGACTTGGTGGGTAGTATAGAGTTGTTTTGACAGTGAGCCCCTGAGTTTCTCCTCCTCCTGTTCTCGCAACCTCTCTAAATGTGAAGGGATTAGTTGGTGAAATGTGGAGAATGTCCTACAGGCCTCTTGGTTTGTTTCATTTTCTGCTGTGAGGCTCACTCTACTCTCTTGAACTCCAGGGGCACCAGTTAGCTCTGGCTGGGAAAGAGTGACCTTTAACCTTAGGAAGGTATCTCGGCTGCAGCTGAGTCCACAGTGTTGCTGCTCTGAGTCATTGTTTCTCACTTATACTCTGAGGAGCCTCAGGGGTTCTTAGGACCCCTTTAAGGGTGAATGTTACGGAATTGGTTGGGGCTAGGGAGGAAATGTCCCCTAAAGCCCCTGTCACTTAAACTAGAACTGTTCTAAGAGCCACTTTTCTGCGGAAGCCACCTAGAGACACAACCTGGTTTTTCCTTCCCAGCTTGTTGGCAGAACACACAGTTGAAGGTTTTCTTTCATACTCAGTGATATGGTCTTAGAATTCCACTTCTCTTAGACAGTGGAGAACTTACTGGCACATTCCCTCTACCTCAGTTGAGAGGAGAGCAGATCGCTTATTAAGATCCTGTTTCGGCTTTCCAGGTCAATAAGAATGACATCCGGAAGAAAGTGAGACGCCTGATGGGAAAGTCCCATATTGGGCTTGTGTACAGCCAGCAAATCAATGAAGTGCTTGACCAACTGGCAGACCTGGTAAGCATGTCTGGGTCACTCCTTCGGCTCCCATTCCCTGCCCTTGTCAGCTCCCCAGGCTTGGGCCTTGTGGCCTAATGAAGAGGCTTCCCACCGGCCATTTCTATTTTCACAATCCCCAGTTCTGAAAGTAGGGCTGTCACTCTTGATGAGGCTTTAGCCCTTCTGTTCTGTGATTGGATTCTCTGTACTAACTGTCCTAATGCAGTCATTTCAACATGTGGTCTGTGGATCCCTGAGGATCCGCAAGGTGAAAACTATCTTCATAAAAATACTAAAACGTTTTTTGCTATTTTCACTGGTTAACATTTGCCCTAATTGTGCCAAAAGCAATAGTGGGTAAAACCACTGGTGCCTTAACACAATGAAGACAGTGGCACCAAACCACACTTGTGGCCACTGCAGTCCTCACTTCCACACACTCTCAGCTCAAAAAGACAAAAAATTCAGTTTCACTTAAAAATGCCCTTGATGAAGCAGTTAAAATCATTAATATTATTAAACCTAATCCTGTTTATACATCTTTTTAATAGTCTGTGAGAAAATGAGAAATACACATAAAGCATGTCTGCTGCAAACCAAAATACGATGATTGTTTTGATGAAAATCCATTTTGATAGTTGCAAGGTAAACTGACAGCATTGTTCACAGGACATCATTTTCCCTTGGAAGAATGATTAACAAATAATGGTTACTCAGAGTTGGGTATTTGGCAGATTTTTGAGCTTGAAGCTTCCTGATAGTTAAAGATTTTTCTAATGAGATTGATGATGGTATTAATAAATGTGATTTTTTTTATATTGTATAATAACATGGGTCAACATTTGGAAATGCTGCTGAACTCGGTGAACCAGTATTTTCCAAATGACTAATGTGTGATGTTACAAATTCAAGCATGGGTAAAAGATCACTCAATATGTAAGGCAGACAAATGTATTTTAATGTAACAAAGTACAAAATGTCCACTGATGTTTTCAAATCCCACATTGCAACTAGCCTTAAGAAACTTACTTCTTGAGTTTTGGTTTAGTATCAAAGAAGAATATGCATATTTATCTGGAAAGGCTATTAAAATACTCTTCTCGTTTGCAAGTATTTATCTTCGAAGCCAGGTTTCCTCTATATCTTTTTTTTTTTTTTTTCCTTTTTAGCTGAGCCATCCTGCCACCTGTTGCAGCTCAGCTCAGGCCGGAAATTGAACCACTGTTGCTCAGAGCTCACATTCTTTTTTTTTTTTTTAAGATTTTAATTGGGGAATTGGGGGGATGGGAACAGCGCTGGGGAATTGGGGTGGGGAATTGGGGGAAGGGGAACAGACAAGTTGCTGTCATTTTGTTCTTCAGTCTAATTGTGGAGGACGTTGCTTCACTGGCCCAAGTTGTGGCACCATCATTGCGCTCTTCCTGGGTGAGGCACATCAGTCGCCTGCTTCTGGACGGCCGCTAACAGCGGCTGCTGGCCACTCATGCTGGCTGCTGGCTACACACGGTAGCCCATGGCAACCCACTGCCACAGGGGCTGCCGCCCACGCCGTGGCCAGTGACTCACGGCAGTCCAGCTCCAGGTTGAGCTGTTGTTCAGTATCTTAGCTGCTCCAGGTTGAGCTGTTGTTCAGTATCTTAGCTGCTCCAGGTTGAGCTGTTGTTCAGCATCTTAGCTGTAGAGGGCAGTGTCACTGGCCCTCATATGTGGGATCCGAACCAGGGCCCTGTGGCATCCCAAGCCAGCTCTTAACCATCGCGCCACTCGGCCGACCCACAGAGCTCACACTCTTGAGCAAGCTCTTAACCAACTGAGCCACTTGGCCGGCCCTCCTCTATATATCTTAACCAAAGCAATATATCAAAGCAGATTGAATGCAGCAGATAAGAGAGTCAGCTTTTTTTATTAAGCCAAACATTAAAGAGATGTGCAAAAATGTAAAACACTGCCACTCTTCTCATTTTTTGGAGGGGGTTGGATAAATATTGTTATTTTATAAAAAATGTTACGTAATGGATTTATTAGTGAATTATTAATTAGTTTTAAATGGATTAATAAACATTTAAAATTTTTCAGTTTTATTTCTACTATGGTAAATATCTACAAATATAACACACATAAGCATAATCTTTTGGGGGTCCTCAGTGATTTTTAAGAAGAATAGGAGTCCCAAGATCAAAAAGTTTGAGAACACTTTCCTGGTGGCCAGTGGCCAGCAGATAACACTGAACCAAGAAAGCTGATCTAAATTAATTGCCAAATGGGGATTGCTGGCCCAGAACGCTCGCTCTGTGGGGTGGATGTATGGATGTCCCTAAAAGAGCTCTCTTTCCTCAGAATGGACGTGATCTTTCTATTCGATCCAGTGGCAGCCGGCACATGAAGAAGCAGACATTTGTGGTACATGCAGGGACAGACACAAATGGAGACATCTTTTTTATGGAGGTAGGTGCTGGTTTGTGCTAGGGGCCTACAGGAACATTTGAGTCACAAGAAACTCCCAGAACTAATGCCAGAATATTTTCCCATTTATCTCATCTTCATGATTCATTTATCATTAAATTGTCAGGCTCTTTGCAAATAAGTTAATATAATAGATGATTCCTCCTCATTTCTTCTTTTATTTAATGGTCACTTTGTCCATAAGTCAGAACAACATAAAATAATATACATTGGGAAGTCTTGCCCTCATTCTTATCCCCATCATCTCTCCCCTTCCTTCTGTAAGTAACCACTTTTATTGGTTTCCTTTGTATCTTCCAGTTTTTTATGCAAACAATAAAATATGAACATATAAATTCTTATTTTTGTTTTTTCTTAGTACATCATATCCACTTATCTGTACCTTTTTTCATTAAACACATCCTGTAGATCTGTATTAATACAAAAACAGCTTTCTCATTTTTGTTACAGCTGCACAGTATTCCACTATGTGACAGTACCGTAGTTTATTTAACTGTCAGTATGTACGTGCTGTTGGTTTTCTTCCAAATCTGTGCTGTTGCTAATTGTCCTACTGTGAATGATGATGAGCCTGCTTCATTTCATACATGTGCAGGTTTATCTAGGAAGTCCCAGAAGTGGGATTGCTGGGTCAAAGGGAAAATATAAATATGCATTTATAATTTTGGTTGATATGACTCCGAAGTATCTCTTAACATGTAATAGTCCCCCTCCCACTTTGCCAGTAATTTTGTTGAAGAAATTTGTGGAGTATTTCACATTCTAGATTTTTTGCTTATTGCGTCTCCTTGGTATTAACATGTTTCTCTATCACTTGGATTTGTTATAAAAGAGTAGTTCAATGGAGAGTTTTGATGAGTTTCTGATTCAGTATTTTGGCAATAATACTTTATAAGTGGTACTGTGTATTTCCCGTTGCCTCATATGGTTGACTCTCTCCTAGTGGTCTGTGGGTTCAGACGTGGGCAGCTTGAGCTATCCACTGTAAAGTTCTTGATTCGGCTTCTGATTTTGCTTATGATATTTTTTGCCATGCAGAATTTTTTTTACTTTTATGTAGTTGAATTAATCAGTCATTTCTTTTATTTCTTCTGGATCTTGAGTCATATTCAGGAAAACTCTTCCTTACTCCAGGATCGTGAAGGAAATTGACCGTTTTTCTTTATTTCTGTGTTTTTAATTCTAAAATGTATATCTTCTTAGTAACTGTAGGGACCAGTTACACCTTCTATATGTAGTGAAATTAAATAATGTTTGCAAGTATTCTGTTTCATTTTGGCATAGCTGAATTTGATTTTCACATTCACAGCTTTTTCAACAGGTGGTTGATGGAACATAGGGCAGGGATTCCGCTCTGAAGCAGAAACGCACAAGTTGACGTAGCCGAGAAGGGCGTCACCCTGAAGTGTTAGAATTTGGCCAGCCGTGGCTCAGAGCTGAGTGCTAACTTAGGACATCCTGCGCCACAGTAGTAGGGCAGGCGATCCTCACCCTTTCCTTTTCCTTATAAAAAATAAATCTCTCCAGAAGATTCCCTGAAGTGTAGGACTCACCCTCACCACTATACAGGGGAGCCTCATACAGAGTAGAGTCCCTGGAGTATGGGATGGAGCCGTCAGCTCCTAGATGCCTCTGCCCTGAAGTGCTGCTATGCCCAAGGAGTGCGCCTCACTCACTCTGTCATCCCTGGGCTGCTGGGAGGCCGGTTTCGCCTTTCTCAGCACAGCCTGCTGGCTGCACGATCAGTTGGAGAGCAATTTGCAAAGACTTTATAAAATCATCTTTATCGCCTTTTTAAAAAAATTAAATGAGGTAACATTGGCTAATGACATTATATAAATTTCAGGAGTACAATATAATTTGATATCTGTATACTCAATATTGTGTTCACCACCCAAAGCGTAGTTTCCTTTAGTTACCATATATTTGACCCTCTTTACCCAATTCTCCCTGCCCCCCCCCACTGCATTTTCTTTTTTCACAAAAGTGAAACAGTATGTGCTTTAAAAGTTTCAAACCATACAGAAGTTAAATAAAATAAAAAGTAAAAGTTTCCCTTTATTTCCTTCCAATGCCGTGTCTCAGAGGTAACCACTTGTTGAAGAGTTTGGTGTGAACCCTTTCAGATTTTAAAATATGCGTATCTGTATAAATAGAGCTTACTTGCATGGAATTTTGTTTTCGTGTTTACAAAAGTGGTATCAAACTACAAATATTGTTATATAATTTATTTTGTTTTTTCTCTTAATATATCACAGACATCTTTCCATTAGGTGTTATGTAGATGTACCATAATTTATTTGACTAACCCTTCCCACCTGTTTTTTTTTTAAGCCCTGCTTAATTTAATGTCCTTAAACATATATCTTTGCACATTTACATGGGAGTTTCTATAGGATAGATTCTTAGTGTGACATTTCTGAATCAAGCTTATATACATTTACAATTTTGATAGATCCTGCCATATTGCCATCCCAAAGCTTATAACAGTTTACATCTACACCAGCAGCATAGGTGACCATGACATATTATTACCATCATCTCTCTAGGCTGGAAGACGTGTTCTCCTAAATGCCTGCCCCTGTCCTTTACATGATGTTCTTAAAGGGTGATGGAGAGTAGAATAGTATTCTCCATTTTCCACGTGGAGAAAGAAAACCACAGAGTTAGACCGGGGCTAGAACCCAAGTTTCTAATTCTTAACCACTTTGGCCCTTTTCTTCATAAGGCTTTTAGAACCCCAGTAAACTCTTAGGTAGTCAAATAAACTTGGTAGTCTTGTGTGTTCTTTATTGACTCACCTCATGTTTATGGAGCACATATTATGTGGTAGGCACTGCTGGGTTTGGGGTTACAGTGATGAGTAAGAGAGACATGGTTTCTGCTGCCGTTACAGCAGAAGTCCGATAATTAAACAGTGTCATAAAGTATGATGAGCATTATGAGAAAAGATGTTCAGGGCAGGTGTTATGGGAATTACATAGCAGAGGGTCTTCTTGGCTGGTATAGTAGTCATGGAGGACCCCTCAGAAGTGACCTTTGAGCTTAGACCTGAGGAGTAGGAGTTAATGGCTGGATTGGGGGAGGGGAAAAGTATTCCAGGGATATTTGAGGTAGAATGGATGGGACTCGGTGTAGAGGGCAAGGAGGAGGCCTCGTGTGACTCTCCTTTCTGGCGTGGGCAGCTGGGTGGGTGGTCATGCCATTTACTCAAACCAGGGGACTTAGAAGGAGGAGACGTTGAATTGAAATTTGGACACAGTGAGGTTGAGGGGCTGCCTGTGAGACAACCAGGTGGAGGGAGGTCAGGAACTCAGGAAAGCAGGTCTTGTATGGAGAAAGATTTGAGAACCATCCATGTGGTCACAATAATTAAATTCCTGGGCCGGCCGAGTGGCTCAGTTGGTTAAGAGCTCGCTCAAGAGTTTGAGCTCTGAGCAACAGTGGTTCGAGTCCCAGCCCGAGCTGAGCAGCCGCTGAGCTGCCAACAGGTGGCAGGATGGCTCAGCTTAAAAAAAACCCGAAAACCAAACACAATAATTAAATTCCTCATAGCATAATTATATTGTTGTTGCAGCAGCTAACGCTAAGGCACTTTCTTTGTGCCTGGCTTTGTTCTGAGAAGTTTATGCACACCAACTTATTTAATCTTCACGGTAACTCCCTGAAGTTACTGCTGTCACTTGCCACATCTTACACATAAGGAAATGTCGGTGCAGACTGACGTGCTCAGGGCGGCACAGCTAAGGAGGGAGACAGCGGGCGCTAAACCCAAGCAGTCTGACCTCAGCCCTGCGCTCTTCCCCACTGTGCTGGAATGTCTCCCATAATAACGAGGCAGGGAAGGCATACCTGCACCTGAGGGAGGATGCTGAGCAAGAAAGGATGTGAAGGAGGACTTTGCTTTTTAATTTATATCATCCTGTATTGTATAATTTTTTCACAGTAAGCAGTGTCCTTGTGTCACTTGCGTAATTAATTTTTTAAAGGATTTAGGCGGAACTAGGGCCAAGCCAGGGTGAGAAAATGTGTTGGTTCCATCTTTTCCTCCTTGGTTAAGCCGGCCATGGTCTCCCTGCCTTTGTGCTCATCCACGGAGATGACTCCCAAGGTTGTAGGATGGAGGCATGAGCTGTCCTCTGAGTACTTTACGTCCAGAACATGTGAGCGGTAATACACATTGACCAAAGTGAGGGGTGAGCCTCTTCCTGCTCACAGGTTCCTTTCAGCGACTCCCTTTCTTTCAATAAGCCTTCTAGTGGACAATATGTCCAGTCATTTAGTGTTCGTATGTCCACCTGAGGACAACTATGAGCATGAGTCAGAGAGCCTGACCCTGAGCGTGCTCCCAGGACGAGCTGTCCCAACAGTGTAGTACGGCCTGGGATGCTGGAGACTCGACAAGACGGGCCCCACTGAACTGCCCTGTGCGCTTCTCCAGGTGTGCGATGACTGTGTGGTGTTACGTAGTAACATCGGGACGGTATATGAGCGCTGGTGGTATGAGAAGCTCATCAACATGACCTACTGTCCCAAGACCAAGGTGTTGTGCTTGTGGCGTAGAAACGGCTCAGAGACCCAGCTCAACAAATTCTATACTAAGAAGGTACCCATGAACTCTGGGTTGGGGGTGGGCATGGAGGCCAAAGTGTTGAGTTTCTGGTAGAGCAGTTAAAATTCCAAAATCTGGGTCTGGAGCCCCCCTTTTGCCTCTGGCTGTTGCGTGGGATGCGTGAAGCTGTCTCGGGGGTCCTGGCATCGGCGCAGGCCTTCGGCAGCCATTGTGGAGCAGAGGGTGGGGATCTCTGGAAGGCTGGTATGACAGGCAGCTCTCTTCCCCGTGTGCGCAGTGTCGGGAGCTGTACTACTGTGTGAAGGATAGCATGGAGCGTGCTGCCGCCCGACAGCAAAGCATCAAACCTGGTGAGAAGAGAACAACTCCCTGAGCGAGTGCCTTCCGTTTGGTTTCATCCGTCCTTGTGTGTGTCAGAGGCCTGGCACGAAGTCAGGCTGTAGGAGTCCCACCTCCCAGTTAGCTGATAACCTCCTCCTTCACCACAGGACCTGAACTAGGTGGCGAGTTCCCTGTGCAGGACATGAAGACTGGTGAGGGTGGCTTGCTGCAGGTCACCCTAGAAGGGATCAATCTCAAGTTCATGCACAACCAGGTAGGTGCAAGTGGCAGCACAAGGATTCCTAGCCCTGTTGTTCCATCCGCAGTCAGATCAGTGTCCAGGTCCCCAGTGCTTTCCCAGGGAGCATGTGAGAGGGCCTCTGAGGCTAGTGGGAGAATTGGAGCAGCTGGACCAGAGAGAGAAGTCAGAGAGGAGGGCACAGTGACATTGACAGCCACCTTGAAGGTGCCGCAGGGAGCTTAGGTGGGAGACTGAGCGAGAGGGAGCCTTGGGAACTGGGCTGCCTCCGTCCGTTCGACTCAGCACAGTGTGAGTGGGAGCGTCTCACCTGGCCCTTCTTCGCGGTGTCTGCCTTTCCTGTTCCCAGGGTTTGCTTCTGCTTGGTGGTTTTGCTTTGAGAGTCTAGACCAGCTGATCTCTTTGTTCATGTGTGTCTGGTGTACTTGAAGTTTGCGTGTGTGTGTGTGTGTGTGTGTGTGTGTGTGTGTGTGTGTGTGTGTGTTTTCCTCCTGCTGATTCTTCTTCCTATTCTTTTCCTTCCTCTGAGTGTCCCCACTGTGACCCTGCTCCACAGGCCCCACGCCCCTTCTTTTGAC
>NW_017731608.1:1575614-1579282 GCF_001890085.2 Hipposideros armiger
TCTGGCTCTGTTGCTGATGCACTTGCCTCCACCGCAGCTTCTGTTTCCTCATTTGAAGAGTGTATACAGTGGGGAAAGACGGGTTCCTTCTAGAATTAATGTTTTATGAATTCAGGATTCTACTCTGGGCCTCATTTAACTCTTCTGGGAGACAGAATACCTGCCTTTAGTTCGCTCTGAAGAGAAGTGAATTTCCTTGTGCTTTGTGTGAAAACAAGCACATTGTTTGAAAACAAGCACATTGGACAAGAAGAGGCAGCTCTCTGTGACTGCACTGATCTTTTATTGCCCTTATACACTGAGAAAATACGGCAGGCCAGAAAGACCTGTCTGCAGCCATCATTTCCTGAGCACACTCAACTTTTCACCGAAAAGATCTGAGAGCTTCCGATGGGAGCTCCGACGGGTCAGTCTGTAGAGCCCCCCACGCCTGCTCATAACTGCCCTAATGGTGCCTCCCCCAGCCCAGCCCCAAGAGACACACTTGCACACACACATCCAACAGCAGGAAGGCAGCTCGTCCGGCTTCCTTCCAGGCTCCTGGCACGGGCTGGCATCCGGCTGCACCTGTGACACAGGTTCCCTATGAGTGAGCTGGACTGAAATCTTGGTAAGAGCCACCTGCAATCCCCTTTCCTGCTGGCTGCCCCTGGACCGAGGGCCAGGGTTCAGCCTCTGATTTGATTGGACCCTAGTTGTCAGGTGCCCTGGACATACCTGGCCATCCCCGGGGAGCCAGCTGGTCACTGAGGCACTGCAGGACAGAAGGACGTGGTGCCACTTGTGTGCTGCACCTCCCAGCACCACATGTGTCCTCCCAGCTGCCTGGAAGGCTGGGGGAGCAGCTCTAGCAGTGAAGCCCAGAAGCCTGGGCTTCTGCCATCTGGACATGGCAGGGTCACTAGGGTCACTGCTCTTTCAGCCACAGCAGCTGCTTGGGCCAGGACAGCTGAGTCCCAGCCGGTGCCCTGCCTTCACCACCACCCCAGGCTCCGGCCCAGTGGGTTCCTCACCTCGCACCTCCAGACGGCACTCACACTGTGCCTCGCCTTGTAAGTTGGTGGCCCTGCAGACATAGACACCCCCATCAAAGGGGCAGGGCTTTCTGATCTCCAGGGTCAACACTCCCTGCTTGCTGAACATGCGGAAGCGGGCGTCTTCTCCCAGGTCCAGGCCATTCTTGAACCAGGAAACCTTGGGCTATAAATCGGGATGGGAGGGAGGGAAACTGAGGTCGAGAGGGGACCTAGCAGGAATGTAGGGAGATTGGCATTTGTGTTTCTACGCCAGCAGCTCTCATTGGAGTCCCAAACTGCCCAAGGCTGGGAACAGCACAGGAGCCAACCAAGAGTGCCGAGGCCCTGCTCACGGAGGGGACCCTGGCCCTGATGTCCAGAGGCAGAGAGGAAGCGGGGGCAGGCTGGGGAGAGGACTGCTCGAGGTTGGAGCCTCTGAGCCCTGCCTCCTGGGTCTAACTGGACCTGGGCCCCAAGTTCCCTACCTTGGGGCTACCCCGGACGGCACAGCAGAGGGTAGCATTGTAGCCGGCAATGACGGAGCGGTTCACCAGGGGGTGGGTGAAGCTTGGGGCCTCGGAGAAGTCCAGGAGTGGGAGAGGCCACTGAGGGGAAGGGGACCCTGGTACCGGGCGCTGCCGCCTGGGGGAGCATGGCACCTTTGCTCTTAGTTTTGAACTTTCTGTTTTGTCTCTTGCCCGTCCGGTTTTAGTTCCTGAAATTAAAGAAGTGGTGAGCCACAAGTACAAGACACCAATGGTGAGTGTGCCTGCGCGGGGCTCCCTGGGGACCTTTGGACAGCAGTGGGGTGGACCCTCTTGAGAGCACAGGGTGAGGGACAGTGAGGAATGAATGCTTTGAGAGGCGAATTGGGTTTAGATGCCAAAGAGTCAACTGCAGCTGTAGCCCTGGGGAGACACTCATCCCCTCTCCACCTGCCGGCTCTCAAGCCTTGCTCAGGCCCGAGCCCAGTGTCAGCGTGGCAGCTTCCGGCCTGGCAGGTCTCCACGTGTGAAGGTGACGGAGACTCAGTGATGTTGATCTGCCTGGTTTTCTCTCCCCTCTAGGCCCATGAGATCTGCTACTCTGTGTTGTGTCTCTTCTCGTATGTGGCTGCAGTTCGTAGCAGTGAGGAAGATCTCAGAACCCCACCCCGGCCCGTCTCTAGCTGATGGAGGAGGGTTACGGCTGCCCCAGCCCAGGGGACGCCCCTTTCCTCTTGCTGTTCCCAAGTGCACGATGCTGCTGTGACGAGAAGTGGATGATGCGTGTATGTCCTCTGCCAGCCCTTTGCCGTAGCTTAACTGGTTCCCGGTCATGTATCTCTCTCAGTGTGTCTTAGAATGTCCGTTACAGGGCTGAGCTCGTCTCCTCCACAGTCTCCCCCTTCACTCCCAGAGGACCAGCCTCCTGCCCCTCAGGGCTCATGAGTGTGTGTGTGTGTCTGTTGGGCCAGTGGCTTCTAAGAACTCTCTGAGTATAGACCTGTGCGAGTCCACTCCTGTGTGTCCTTGAGACATTTGTGTTGTGGCTCCTTGTCCTTGGCATTACAGCCTTGCAGTGCAGGGCTCTGCATCCCGTGGTCCAGCGTGGCCGGGCGCCTGGAGCAGTCCCGCTCGGAGGAGCGAGGGGAGCCTGACGCCTGTTTTCCCAGAAGAGGTGTGGGCAGGGAGAGGAAGGGAGAGTCCAGGGCAGGAGAGTGAATGGCAGCCTTCCTGCTTCCTTATCCATTTCCTAAGCTGGCAGCTACGGCCCATGGCCTCTACAACTGTGGCGGAGCGGTACAGAGGGGCACTTTTGCCAAGCAGCGATTTCCCTGTGGTCTGCCTTACCTTAGGCACGAGCGAGCAGAGTGGCTGGGGCTGGGAGAGTCCCAGGGACCACTGGCTGCCATGCCCAGGATCCCGGAGGCGTGGCAAAGGCCAAGTTCAGTATACACATCTGTGTCTGCAGGCAGCATCTTCTGACACTGGGTGCCAGAGGGGAGTCGGCAAGAGATGATTGTACATATTTCTGCTCCACGTTATTTATAGAAAATGTACAGACGTGCGAATGTGAAATAAATGTCCTTAATTCCCCTTGGGCTCCTGGCATTAAATGATGCCTCCTTTCAGCCTGACCAGGAAGGCTGACCTTGGACTCTACAGAGACACCTCTGGTCTGAAGGAAGCAGGGAGGAGAGGTCAGCCTCTCCTGAACGCTGGCACGCTGACGTCCCAGCCTCCCAGCCCCCGGCCCAGTGAGGCTCCCAGAGAGGCTGTGGGAGGGAGGGGGCTTCCCTCAGCCCTGTGGCGCCTTAGGGCCCACAGAGGGTTGCCGTGCTGTGAATTGGGCACTAGAGGGCGCAGCCAAACTGGCTTTGCCTTCTGAGCAGAGATGACTTTATCAGTGAAGGGAAACCAAGGCTGGGGTCCCAACTCCTGTCCACGACTGGTGTGGTCCAGAGTGTTGTGACTCACCAGGGCCTCCCACAGGCCCTGCAGCCCAGAGTTCTGGGATCTTGGCCGGGAGTGTCTTGGGTTGGGTAGAACTCTGAGAAGCAACCCTGGGATTAGCCTTCACGGGTTTTTTTCTATGCCATGGAAAAACCTGGCATTCCCTGGGCAGGAAGGACCCTCTACACTCTCTCAGGGCACCGCTGAGACCTGCTGG
>NW_017731608.1:1579322-1581448 GCF_001890085.2 Hipposideros armiger
TCCTATTCTTTTCCTTCCTCTGAGTGTCCCCACTGTGACCCTGCTCCACAGGCCCCACGCCCCTTCTTTTGACTGGGGAACACTTCAGGATACATCTTTCCCTCATTGTGATTCCGCCATAGCAGCTGACTTTTTTTTTCTCTTGGTCTTTTAACACAGTGTTACTTTTTCTCTCAGTGGACATTCCTTAAGCTAATCCCTTTCTGGGGCCAGCGCATCATCCCAGGTCCGTTCCCAGTTCTGACTCTTCACATAAGTGCCTTCCCTACCCCTTCCCTGACGTACGGGCTCTTCTCCTTGCGGCTGTGAGCCAGACCCGAATGTGTGAGGCACCACAGCCCCTGGCCAGGCATCAGATACTCGGGGGAGATGACCCTCTGGACTCGGTAGCTTTCTCCCTCCACTTGCCACTTCAGTTCTCCTTCAGGAGTCTAGCTTGGCAGCCCTGGTGTGATGGGAGACAACTGCCCAGGCTTCTTGGCAGTGTATTTTTAATAGTATGTTTACTATTAGTAATGTTGATATTTTGAATAGTACACTTAAGACTTTAGGGTCAGTCCAAAGAGGGGTTTCCTTCAGTACTTTTCCGGACCATGAAGGTGCTGGCACTTCTTGGGGAGCAGGCTTCTGACCACATTTTAGTGCCGTGGCCTCGCCCGATGCCTCACTTTCTGGAGAAGAGATCTTGTTCACACCCAGCTGCCCTCTTCTGGGTCCCACCTCAGTACAGCCCCTCTGGACTAACATCTATTACAAAGCGTGTTCAAGCTGATATGGAGCTTAAGGCTTTGCCCTAGAAGATAGGTCCTATGGAGAGGGGAAATCAGACCCTACTGACAATGAGATAAGGGCTGTGGGGTCCATCTCCGACCACATAACAGTCAGTTGGAGTTGAAGCCTGAGACCCTCCGATGGAGTTACGCAGTTGGGGTAACAAATGGGGAAAGCGTGGTCTTCGGAGTCAGGAGGGATTCAGAGCCCAGCTTTGTCATTCATTTCCGATCCTCAGGGGCCTCATCTACAAAGTGAGGTAGCAGTCTGAACTGTGCCACGTAGATGTAAAGATTGCAAATAGTGTTTGTAGAACTCCTAGTCGTTGCCTGTAAGTGGTAGCTGTCGTTATGATCACCTCATGCTTCTTGGGAGGCCTGGATCCTGTTCCCAGGAAGATAGCAGCTCCTCCACCCCGAGGACAGTCTGAGGGAAGCTTTGCGCCCGTGCCAGCCCTCTGCGCCGGAGGACGATGCATGGAAGGGTAGAGAGCCGAGGGGCTGCGTGGGGGGACCCCTGGGGCACAGTGTCCTACGAACGCTGCCCTGGACACAGGGTACAGGCGGGCAGCCCAGGCCAGCAGAGGTGCCTTTGGGTTGGGTTTGACCATTAAAACTAACACCTTCATTTCTCTCCCATGCTTTCTCCTCCGGCCAGGAGCGGAAGGTACATGCCCTTTCTGCTATCTTCGCTTCTTAGCGCTTTTGAGTTGTGTGTGTGTGGATTCTTCTGTCCTCCCTTTGGGAAATAGGTTTTCTGTGTGTGGGTGGGGCTATAGCTGGGAGAGTGGGCTTTGGGGGTCAAGCGGGGAGCCTCTGGGCCTTACCCCACCCTCCCTCCCTCTCTTGCAGGTTTTCATAGAGCTGAATCACATTAAAAAGTGCAATACAGTTCGAGGCGTCTTTGTCCTGGAGGAATTTGGTAATTACACTATTTTGCTCTTAGGTCTGGACTCACATGGCAGTAACTCAAACCTCGGAGCTCCAGAGGAGGGACTAGGGGCAGAGAGAGAAGAACCTCTGCAGAGAGGTCCGGAGGGGCAGCAGTGATAGGGAAGCAAAGGGAACCCTGAGACAAGGAAAAGGAGAAAGAAACGAGACAGTGGCAGCTAGGGAGTGGGTCACAGAAGAGCCAGGGGCCTTAGACGGGCTCAGAGTTGAGAGGTGGCACTAAAGAGACTCAGTGAGAGGGCCCACTTCCCTCGCTTGGCCAGCCCGTGGTCAGAACATTCTGAGGCAGAGCAGACGGGTGAGCCCCAAGCTCTGCTGTGTTCATGTCACCTGCTGCGACCCTCCTCGTAGCCCAGTGCTCCGTCCAGCCACCCTGGTGCCCCTCTGGTGTCCGCCTAGCCTCTG
>NW_017731608.1:1587821-1590360 GCF_001890085.2 Hipposideros armiger
GCCACATTGAAACCCCATGCCTCCGTGACCCGAATATCCTGGGGAGGACTTGGCTTGTCTATAGGAGACAGACCCAGCTGGAGCAGCTTACCTCCTGGTGCTGCCTGAGCAAGGGCAGGGGACTCCAGGCTCAAGGGCCCCCATCAACCGTGCCAGCCTGGACCTGGCTGTCATCTTTTGCAGGGCTCTGGGCATCCCAGAGGAGGGGCCCCAGGACTGGAAGATGTAAAGCTCTTGGGCGGGGGTGGGGGTGGGGAGAAGTCCTTGGTGTTGGGTCCTGGCAGCCCAGCTCAGGGACAGGCAATGAGCAGGCTCAGAGGGAGGGCCCAGTGCCACGCACCAACGATCTGTAGGACCAGTGTCGCCTTGTCCTCCATGCTCTCAATGCGCAGAGTCACCTGGTAGGTGCCAGAGTGGGCACGGCGAGCGGCCCGGATGAACAGGATGGTGTCTGTGGGGCTGTTTCGGATGCTCACCTCCTCGCCTGCCAGTGGCTGCCCCTCTTTGGTCCAGGTCACCTGAGGTCGGGGCTTGCCCTGTGAGAAGGGACAGCTCACCCCCAAGCCTGGCTCTCCCTCAGGGCCGGCCACCACCCCAGCCTCGCATGCTCAGGTGAGGTCTCAGGGTGAGGTTAGCCCTGAGACACGCCCTTCTGCTAGGCATGAACAACACGCCGAGGGGCAGCGAAGGAGGCCAGCCCTACCTGGAAAGGAATGAGGAGGTTCACGGGCTCCCCGACTCTCTTCAGGATGGTCTGGCGTAGGTGCCTGGGCAGCTGCAGCCGTGGCCGCTCTGTGAGTTCAGAGTGGGTGGCTCAGCGAGGACCCACCATAGCCCAAGGCCTGAGGAGCGCCTCAGCTCCACTCGCTTTTGAGGCAGGGCCCAGAGAGCTGCAGCGAAGGAAAGTGCTGCCTCCTGGGCGCTCCCCCACTTTTGCTCCCCCTGATCCTAACCCCAAATGGTTCAGAAAGCTCCTGCTTCCAGCTGAGGCTCACCACACCACTACAAGAGGCAGGGATCAGAGAGGGTGAGCAACTTGTTTGAGGTCACACAGGCCAGGATACAAATCTAGGCTTTTGGACCCCATGTCCCATGCTGTTTCGACCCCTTTTTCCCCTTTGAGAATCAGTCCTTCGTTGGGAATAGAGAAATAGGAAGTGGATCCCAGATGGGCCAATGTGGCTCTGAGTGGCCTCACTGCTCAATCCTGAGCACACGGACAATACCTATCTGTTAGAGCTGAGAGACTCACAGAACAGAAGACGATGATATAATGACTTAAACACCTTCCCTGTTCCAGACGGGGGCTGACATGAAAACCAAGGGGGTGACTTTCTATACAGGTCTCCCTCTTCTGGGGCATGGATAAAGGCTTGGACCCCTCCTGTCCCCCTGCCCAGTGGTTAGCCCCTCCCTCTAGTAGGGTCTCACTATCCCCACCTCCACTGGCACCCAGAGTCAGGGTGTCAGTGGCAGGTCTTAACAACTGCACAAGGGGCACTCACGCAATATCTCCTGCACCGTCACAGGCTCCTTGGTGGTGATGGGGGCTCCAGGCCCTGCCACATTGTGTGCTCGCACCCGGAAAAGCAGCCGGGCCCCTGTGGGCAGGTCCTTCACCAGCATCGATGTGCGCTCTGTCAGTCCCTGAAGGGCAGCCACCCACTCTGAGCCTGAGGGCGGGGGTGGGGAGGCAAGACCATAGGCAATGTCAACATCGACACCCCACCCTGCTGCCCACCTGCTGGTGGCTGTCTGAGGTCTCCACTGCAGACAGGGCCCAGCAGGGTGACAGATGCCTGGCCTGGGGGACAGTTCAGAGAAGGGTGCTGGCTGTGGGCCCAGGGCCAGGCAGGGGACACTCACTGCCCTCCTGGCAGTACTCCACACTGTAGCCATCCAGGCCTCCAGCCCCTTCACGCTCCGGGGGCCGCCACTTGAGGGTGACAGTGGTGTCCGAGATATCCTCCACTGCCAGGTGGGTGGGCTCACTGGGGGGGCCTGGGCAGAGGAGAGATCGGAGAGGGGGCTGAGTCACATAGGGGGCTTCCCTTAGGCTGGCTTTCAAATATTTCAGCTCCATTAAGAGACATGTCTCTAGATAGGCCTAAAAGCAAACAATTACAAAAGAAGTCTCTAAATAGGAAAAAATACCCAAAGGACACAATAGAGCTTAAAAGGAGCCACTTCTGCCCGATAACTTAGGAAATGCTCTAAGGTAATTTAAGGAAAAAACTAGCCTGAAACCTGGGAGTTTCCTGGAGCTGTATAATTAGGTGAGTTGACTAAGAGTTGAGCAAACTGGAAGGCAGGCCCTAAAGACAGAGGCCTGGAGCCTTCTCCCCACAGGCATCCCTTCCTGCCATCTCCCCAAGCTGTGTCGCCTTCCTGGGCTGGAGGGGATGCCTGCCTCGGCCTCAGCTGCCCCCGCAGGCTCACAGATCCCGGTAGGGACAGTTGTCCTCAAGAAACTGCCATACCCTCAGTGTCTGTTCTACCCTCTCAACCCCCATTATACAGATGAGGAAACAGGCTTCAG
>NW_017731608.1:1591635-1594052 GCF_001890085.2 Hipposideros armiger
CCTCCCTGTTGCCCCCATGACTCCCCGCCTAGAAGGCTAGCGGGCCTTACCGATGACCTTGACTGTCAGGTTGACCTGGTCCTCCCCCACAGGGTTCTTCACCGTTACAGTGTAGACGCCCTCGTCTTCCTTCTCTGCCCCCTCAACAGTGAAGATGCTTCGGTCCTTGGTGGTTTCCACTCGGACCCGGCCCTCGGTTTCACACAGCAGCTGGAGGGGGGAGGGGATTTGAGGCGAAGGACCCAAGTTGGACCCCAGAGGCTTCTGCAGCTTTTGGAACGGCCAACCGCCCCTGGACGGGAAAGGAGCTCAGAGCAGGGTTCATGGGGGAGGTGCAGCCTGAGTGCACACCTTGTTCAGATACCTTTCCTGAACACCTGCCATGGGCAAGCCACCAGGGCAAGGGGCTTGGACTCTAGCTCAATCTTTGTCGCGGAACTTGAGGCAATCACTTATCCTCTGTGTGCGTCAATTTCTTTATCTGCCGATTGAGAATAATATGACCTCCCAGAGCTACTGTGAAGATCCCACAAAGACCTCCGCTGGGTAGAGGAACCAACAGTGGAAAGAGGAGGAAAGGTAACCTGAGTGGCACTTCGGCAGCTACTCTTACTGAAAAGTGCCAGGGAAACCCACCCTCTAGCTGGGAGGAAGCGCAAAGTTACAGTCGACTCAGAAAGATGGGAGCCAGGAAGCGACCAGTCAGGAGGGCTGGCTTCCTGGAGACCTGCCTGGGGCAGCAGCACAACTGGCCAGATATGGCACCTTCCTGGAGGCCTTGCCCAAGGGTCCCACCATCAGCCTCACTCACCTTCTTGTCAAACACCCACTCATCATTGGCACCTGCATCCCCTGGGGCATCGGGGGCTGGCCCAGCAGGGACCTTTTTCCCCTGGGAACAGAGCGAGAGGAAGGGGAAAAGAGCTGACTCAACCTGGGGGGATCCCTGCCCAGCGGCCCCTCTGTCTCTCCTTTGCCCGGCCCCCACCTTCTGCCCACCTTGCTCGCCTCCCTGCCAGGTGAGCCCTTGTGCTCTCAGTCGGTGGCCAGCTGTAGGGCATGCGCATGCGGGGTATGGTGGGGTGAGGAGCAGGTCCCAGCACTCATTGGTCCCAACCACCCATTTTACAGGTGGGAAAGTGGAGGATGGATCCACAGTACCTGTGTGATGGTCTTCTGCCAGATCACAGTGGGAGCAGGGTCCCCGGAGATAGGGACATCCAGGCGTAGCTTGTTCCCAGCCACAACCACGATAGTATCCGGTGTGCGGCCCGGGCAGTCCAGATGGATCTTGGGAGGTTCTGGGGGTGGGGAGAGATGTTTAGAGAAAGGGGAAGGGCCCAAAGCTCATGAAATGGGGGAAAACTGGAAAGAGCACATGCCCGTTTTGTTTTGTTTTTAATCAGTTTCATTGAGGTATACCATATTCCCCCATGTATAAGACGCACCCTTTTTCGAAAAATTTGGGGTCTAAAAACTGAGTGCATCTTACACAGTGGTTGTAGATTTTTTTACGTGCATTTCCCACTTTTTTCGTGCTTGCTTTTTTGCGCTCATACAACCACTGTATAGGACGCACCCAGTTTTTAGACCCCAAATTTTTCGAAAAAGGGTGCGTCCTATAAATGGGGGGATACGGTAATTTACACACAATAAGATTCCAAGATTCGAGCATATAGCTTGATGAGTTTTGACAAATGTATATACTGGTGTAACTACCACCCAATTAAGATCTAGAACATTCTGTTACCCCAGGAAGTTCCTGGGGAGGTTTGTAAACATCAGGTCACTTGGTGTAGCATTTCTCAAACTGTTTTTGGGAAAATATCAATGTCCTGCCAGTAAAATAAGTAAATAAACAAACTCCCAAGGCCAAATAATTTAGGAAAAGCCTGAATTAAAGAAAGAAGCACGTTTCCTTACTGCAGGATTTTTCAGAGCCTTTTATATGCCAGTGCACCTTCTGAATCAGCAAGAGGTAGGGCAAGTATTCAGTGTTTCCCAAACTTATTTCACCATGGAACCCTTTTAAAATGAAGTATCTCATATTAAGTGAACCCAGTTTGGACAGCTCTGACCTAGAGCACGTCTCAGCCTGCACTGTTCTCCTGAAGTTAGGATTCTAAAATGCCTGACGCAGGCCGGCCGAGTGGTGCGTTGGTTAAGAGCAGCAGGGCCCCGGTTCGGATCCCACTGAGGGCCAGTGATGCTGCACCCTCTACAGCTAAGATGGTGAACAACAGCTCGACCTGGAGCTGGGCTGCCTGAGTCGCCGGTGATGGCATAGGCTGCAGTGAGGCTGCAATGGGCTGCCATAAAGGTACCGTGAGTGGCTGGCAGCCGGCATGAGCTACCAAGAGCTGCCATGAGAGGCCGTCCTGCGACCGGCGGCCGATCTGCCTCACCTGGAAGAGCGC
>NW_017731608.1:1597112-1603385 GCF_001890085.2 Hipposideros armiger
GGAGCTGCTGCTCGGGGCTCACCTCTTCTTCAGCAGCGAGCTGAAGTCCAGAATCCCGGTGTCCTCATTGCTGTCACTATGGAAAGGGACCCCCAGTGAGGCCACTGTGGAGCTGACTAGAAGGGGCTTGGGAGTAGGGAGACGTGGCGGGATAGAGTGTGAGGAAGGGACACTGGCCAGATGGGGGTTCCCTGCCCATCTTAAGTCCCCAGGGTCTGTGTATGGGGCAGGTAGTGCCAGGGGAGGGGTACCTGATCCGACGACCACCTCCAGCCACGCTCCTGTGGGGGTTAGACCCAGTTCCTCACCTGCCCAGGGGAGTTGCTCTCCCCCATGCCCACAGACTTCAACCGTGACCCCACACATCACCCTCCAGCCCTCACCCCACACATCACCCTCAGCCCTGACCCTGAGGCTAGCCTCCCCCAAGCCCTGAGGAGAGATGGCCACTCACGTGCGGCGGAAAGCTGATCGGAGGTCCAGGTCTCCGGGGCCAATGGCCTCTGGGTTCACAGAGGAAGATGAGATAGGGAAGGGGCTTCAGAGGGCGCCATCCCAGCAGCCCTGCCCTGTGATCTCTGAGTATCACAGACCTGCCTATCCATGACCCCTTGAGAGTGGGCATGTACCCCTGGACCCCACATCCTGAAGTTTGCCAGGGTCGAGGTACCAGGGAGGGGGTTAGTTTACAGTCTCCAATCCCTTAGAGGTGGTTCATCACCCACTCATGTCTCAACTCACCCTGTTCACCTGTGCCAGGAGCCCAAGACGCCAGATAAGACCCAGACAAGATCTAGACTTGGCTGTCACCCCACCCCAGCCCTGGAAGCCTCTATGGGTTTCTTTCACGCCCCAGCATGAGCAGTGTTGGGCATGTGGTCAGCAGTTATCTGGCCAGGACTAGGCATCCTCAGTGTTGGGAAACGGAGGCAGGTGTGGGGAACAAGACCCGTGGGGAGCCCAAGCTGAGGACAGGCGCCAGGGGTCCCCCCTCACCATGGACGGTGAGGTTGAAGTTGCAGCTGTCAAATTTATCCTTGGTGGACACCTCACAGCGGTAGCCACCTGCAAAAGTGGCTTGGGCATCTGTGATGTGCAGCTCAAACAGGTACACCTGTGGGCATGAGGCATCAGAGGAGATGGAAGCCAGAAGACGAGGCCCTTTACCCCTAACGGAGCTAATGGCCACCAACCTTCTCACCCCTCGGGGGTTTTAGTTACCCCATACGGTTTTGTGTAAATAGCAAAAGGAACCCCTTCTCAAGACACACAACTGCATAGGGTGGTGATAAAATATAAATCTGTGATGGCTACAAGGCAAATGGCATTCACTTAAGATGAGGCACTTTGTGCAGTGCGCAGCCCACACAACTGAACGTGTCAGCCCTGACCTGCCAGAGGGCCCCTTGCCTGGGCCAGGATTGTGGGAGAGTGGGAGGAGCAGAGGCCGGGAGTCAGTGTACAGGTTCTAGGCCTGTCTCTGATGCCCCCAGACCAGCAACAACAGCCTCTCAAGCTTTGGTTTCCTTGTCTGTATAATGAATTGTTCTGGTTCGCCATTGAGGACATTAGCTCTGATACCCATCCATCCAGGGGTTTTATACCCTCAGTGGCTGATGCCCCCCATGCTTTACAATGTCCCTCAGCTTTCCCGAGCTCCCTGTGCCCCACAAGCCTTACTATGCCCCCTTGAGACTACTATGCCCTCCAAGCCCCCCATGATCCGCAGGTCCCCTGTGCCTTCCCATAACCCTCCTCTGAGCCTCCCCACATTCCCCGTGTGTCCTTGGCTCCCCAAGTTGCTTCCCAGGCTTCCCATGCCTCTTTTTCATACCCTCTATGTGCCTCCAGTCTCATGGTGCCCCCCGTGCCTCCCAGGGCTCTCCATGTCCCCTTTCCATGTGTCCTCAAGACCCCTGTGCCCCCAGGCCCCTGTGCCCCGCAGGCCTCACCTTGCTGGCCCGGTCATAGCTGTCATGCAGCTGCAGGTGTTGGCCGACCTTGCTGCTCAGGTCCACCCACTTGCCCTTGAACCACTTGACTATGGGTGGTTTCAGAAGGCTGGCCCCAGCCACACGGGCTGAGAAGGTGATGCTGCCACCTGCAAGAGAGAGGTGACAGGCTGGGCTTTGGGGATGCCCTGCTGCCTCCCTCCCCTCCACATCCCTGGCTGCAACAGCCTCACACTCACCCACGGTCACCTCGCCATCCTGTGGCCGCATTACAAAGAGGCCAATGGGGTCGTCAGGAGCAGCAAGGCCATCNTGTCTCTATCTTAGCCTCTGTCTCTTTCTGTGTGTGTCTGTCTCTCTGCCTGTCCCATCTGCCTGCCATCCTCTGCATTGGGGCCAAGCCCCGCACACTCACCGCCCGATGTGAGACACCTTTATTCGGCTGTCAGGCACCAGCTCCTTTCCGTTCTTCAGCCACACGCCCCGCACATTCTCGTCTGACACCTCACACTTGAACACGGCCTGGTCCTTTGCACCCACCGTCAAGTCCGCGATGCTCTGGTACACCTCCAGCTTTTTCTCTGGGGGGCAGGGCACAGCCAGTGAGCGGGGCAGGGAGTGTGTGGGTGTGGGCGTGAATCCCTGTGGAGATCACGTGGGCATGTGAAAACGTGTGCATGTGTGAGTGTGACTCGTGTGTGCATGTGATGGTGCAGTGTACACAAAGAACCTCAAGTGTGTGTGTGCGGAGGGGGAGGGGGTGATGCTAACCAGGCCCACCTGACCCTCCCAATGCTCTCTGAGGTGGCCACCATAGCAACCCCATTTTACAGATGAGAAAGGTAAGGGTCAGGGTGTCAAAGTCACTTGCCCAGGGTCACACAAGCCTCGATCCTGGGTTTGCCTGATTTCTGTACAGGGCTGGGGTTGAGGGGTCCCAAGGCCCTGGGGCCTTGTGTGCTCCCCTGACCTGTCCCCATAGGTCTCACCCTGGACGATGAGCTCAGCCAGTGACTGGCCCCCACTGGTGCGCAGTGCATAGTGTCCGGCGTCCTCCAGTGTCGCCTCGTTGATGATCAAGTGGTGTCTATGGCCGTCCTTCTTGAAGCGGTATTTGAAGGTCTCCTCCCGGGTCAGTTCCACCCCATCCTTCAGCCTGGCCAATGGGTGGGCAGCAAGTGCTGTGGCCTCCTCTGGAGATGCCCCCAGGTCTTCCATCCCCATCGCATGCCCCCATGACCCAGCACTCACCATTTGACCTGGGCACCCTCCTCAGAGACCTCACACTCAAACTCCACCCGCTGTCCCACCATCACCAGCTGGTCCTCCAGGGGCCGCATAATCAGCACAGGGGGCTCTGCCAAGGCAGGGAGAGTGTGACAGAAGGGCCCCTCTGTGGCCCTCCTGTCCCAGGGTCCCAGGGTCCCAGGGTCCTGGGCCCACCTTTGACAAAGAGCTCGGTGCTGCACTTCTCTCCGCCCACAACGCACTGATAGGCAGCGTCATCTGCCAGCGAGCACTGGCTGATGGTCAGTGTGCGCTTGGCGCCATTGGACTCGAAGATATACCTGGGCGGGGGACATGGAGGAATGTTGGAAGAGCCATGGACTAACCTCCTGATACCCCCTCAACCCTTCTCCTCGTGGGGACCCCTTTGCCCCCATCCCAAGCCTTCCAGGAGGTGGGTCTTACTTGCTGTGGAACAGAAGGGGCCATTGGAACGTCCCCGATGGGAGGAAGTGAGACCGAGAGAAAAAGGGCGAGGAGCAGAGATGGGCAGAAACAAAAAGATGGCAAATTAGACCCAGAGAGAGAAACGGGGGGAAGACGAGGAAACAGGTACCAAGACAGAGGCAGAGAGGACAGGGCTGGGAGCGGCCCTCTCCCCTGCGCCCCCCCCTCAGCCTCCCAGAGCCTGCTCCCTGCCCCTGGCCCCACCTGCCGCTCATCTGGATCTCCTGTCCATTCTTAAGCCACTTGACCTCAGCGTCCGGGTCTGCCAGCTCCACCGTCAGCCGGATCTTGTGGCCTTTGCTCACCTGGTAGGCCGGCTGCAGCTTCTTCTGAAAGGCTGAGCGCCACCTCTCAGTCCTTGCCACCCCTTCCCGTCCACCCCGGGGCCATCCCCGGCGCAGAAGGCTCACACCCCAAGGCGACTGTGTCAGAGGTCCCGGGACCTGCCTCCCCTTTCTCTCTCTGGGTCTCCACTGTGACTCTGTTTCTTTATCTCTGTCTGTTCTGTGTCTATTGCCTCTTTGTCCCTCTCTTTGTCTGCCTGTCTTCCTTAGGGTCCTCTCTACGAGCTAAGCTCAGGGATAGGGTTAGGGGCTTCCGAACCACAGGGTCGGGAGGACAAGGGACACGACCCATGGACTTCCCTACCTCTGGAATCTGTTTTAAGAGCAAACCCCGGTTTTTGCGCTCCTACTAGGTGCCCCCGTCTAGTGGGCAGGCAAGGTCCCTGCTTTCCAGGCTAACTTTCCGGGAGCTGACATCGCCCTGCCAACACCTTGGTGAGGAAGGACTAGCCCGAGCCCCCTCCTCTGACCTGCCTTGAGGGCAAGAGGGGCTAGCCCTTGCCTGCCTGTTTTGTTTCGTTCAGTTTGCCTGTGAGGAAGATTAACCAAGCTGGTCTTCTTTTCCAGGTGTGGGTCTTTGGCCTAAACTGGCTTCTTCTCTCTTTCTGGGTGTAGCAAGAGTTACGCAGGTTTCTTTTCCTTTCAAGGGCAGGTGGGAGAAGAAGGGGTCCCCTGGGCTTTACTCGGTGAGGAGCGCTAACCTGTGCTCTGTCCTTTTCCTCCGGGTGTCCCTGGGCTAACCTTTGCCCTTCTCCTTTTCGGTGTGGAAAGGGGCTCCCCTGGGCGCTCTTGTTTTTTTTGCAACGCAAGAGGGGCGTTACCCTGCACTCTTCTCCCTTCCCGGGCTAAGCTGGACTCCTCTTTTCCCGGGCGTGCGCGCGCGTGGTGGGGGTGGCTAACCTGCCCCGCCCCTTTGCACGGAGCGGGAGGGCTAACCTGTGCTCTTCTTCTCATCGCGCTTCATGGCCTTGAGTCTCTTGAGCATGCCGCGCAGGTCGGTGACGCCGTGCTGGAAGGCGATACGCTCGTACTCGGACGCGGGCGCCTGCCGCAGGATCTCCCACACGTCCTCCTCGGCCGGTGCCTCCAGCTTCGAGTCCCTGTGTCCCACAGCCCACGCGGACAGGCCTCAGGGGGATACCCCGTGGCCAGGGGCAGGATCACAGCCCCCCTCCCCTGGGGTGGGCTGCCTGAGGCCAAGACCAAGGAGCTGAGCTCGCATGGTCCAGGGCCAGTTCCAGGGTTTAGGGGGCTTGAGGCTCAGTATGGGAGCTCAGTTTGGGGGCTGGGCCTAGGGAGGGGTTCTTGATGGAAGTTGGGGTGACCGGTGCTGGGCTTCACAGGGCACTCACCGCGGGGTCCGGAAACTGCTGCTCCAGGGGGAGGGGGGCAGAAAGGCAGGGGACACATTAGAGGAGGCCACCTCCCCACAAAGACCTGGGGTCCAAGCCCATGAGCCTTCCCTTCTGCTCCGCACTCACGCTCCTCCATTTCACCTTGTTTATTCCTCCTGAGCTCTGGCAGGTGGGCATCAGGAGAGCCCAAGGCTCAGAGACTTGCCCCATTCCTGCGGGGTCTCAAGTCTGTTTGATTACCAGCCCCATCCATCTCACCAACCACGACAAGGACAGGTATGGGGTCCCTCCAGCACCCTGCTGCCCCAAAGCACCCGACCCCAGTGCTTACTCTCTGGGCCACAGCAGCATCGGTGATAATGCAGGGTCCAGGAGAGAGAGGGAGAGGACACAGAGGACATGAATCAGTTGGGCTGAGCTTGGTGGGCAATTTCTGTGGCTCTGGGACCCTCTCCCAGCTTCTTCTGGGTCCCTGGAGCCTATTGAGGTGAGCTATTGCAAACTCAAGTGTGGGGTGGTCATGGGGGGCGCTGTGAGAAGGTTAGTTCACAGGACATAACATCTGCAGAGCCCTCTGACTTCCCAACCCAGGAAATGTCCCATTTGACAGACTAGGAAATGGTCTCAGAGAGGTGCAGTGACCTGCTCAGGGCCACACAGCTGGAAAACCGCAGTGCCGGGATTTGAAACCGGGCCTCGCCACCTGCCCCGGGAGCTGCTGCTCGGGGCTCACCTCTTCTTCAGCAGCGAGCTGAAGTCCAGAATCCCGGTGTCCTCATTGCTGTCACTATGGAAAGGGACCCCCAGTGAGGCCACTGTGGAGCTGACTAGAAGGGGCTTGGGAGTAGGGAGACGTGGCGGGATAGAGTGTGAGGAAGGGACACTGGC
>NW_017731608.1:1606430-1686986 GCF_001890085.2 Hipposideros armiger
GACCCCTGTGAAAGGGTCGTTTGATCCCCCAAGGGGTCGCGACCCACAGGTTGAGAACCGCTGGCCTAGAACTCCCTGTCCTCAAGGCATCTCACTAGGATGAAGATGCTAAACCCCTCCTCTTCTCACTCCCCAGGGCCTTCTCAGAGGCTGAGCCAGGGTGCCAGCCTGCATCTTGCCTTCTAGCCCTCAGACCACGGTCTGTCCCCACGTCCCCATGAGTCTGCCTTGTCCAGCTCTAAGGTCCATCCCTCCTCTTCCTCCCCAGGCTCCAGCCTCAGTCCAGGCGCCCAAGCTGGGCTGGGCTCCTGGGGCTTCCCTGGTGGTGCATAAACCCGCACGCTATGTGTGGGTGTCCAGTGAGAGGGCAGGGTCATGCGTTGTTCATCTCTGAATTTCCCCCACCTCCACAATGGCTGGAACAGGCCAAAGAGCCACGTGGGGCACTCGGAGAGGTCCTGCTGCAGAAAAGGGGGGTTTTCCTGGCAAAGGGCACAGCCAAAGCAAAGGCAAGAAAGTGGGAAAGCACCTTGTATACCCTGGGTGATGGAGAGGTGATGGGGCTGCCCTACCCCCAAAAGCTCCAACCTCAGGGGAAACTGACCAGAGTCTTACCTGCTTCTATGACCTTTAGGTCAAACTTGACCTTGGAGGAGCCAGCGATGACTGCGTAAGACCCCTGGTCAGTAGGGCCCACATCCCGCACTGTCAGCGTGTGCCGTGTGCCTTCAGCTGTCAGGCCAAACTTGTCACTGGCACTGATGTCATTGCCCCCTCGTTGCCAGCGCACCTTCACTCCTGTCCGCTCTGTCTCAGCCTCGAATACAGCAGGGCTGCCGGCGGCCACTTCCACTGACCGTGGCTTCTTGCTGAAGGCTGAGACTGAGGGGCCAATGGAGGCTTCAGGGTCCCCTGACATGCACATACACCCACCCCTGCAGCCCCTCTTATTAAATACGGTGATAAGCGCTTTAATGCATCACCTCCTTTAATGCTCTAATGTTTCTATGAGGTAGGTGCAGATGTTATACCAATTTCTCAGATGAGGACACCAAGGCTCAGAAAGGTTAAGTGACTTACAAAAATCACACAGCCAGTAGGCAAGAGAGCCTAACCTTCACAAAAGACTTTTTGCTAAGTGCGCCCCTGGATACCCTACCTGGGGAAACCAGCGATGAGCCCAGTTCCCCCTTCCCCGCACCATCTGGGGCCCTTGGTGAAGGACAGGTATTCCGACTACTTGGATGTGGCTAAATTTGTCCTCCAAGGGCCTCAGGCTGAGAATCAGCAACTGAGATAAAGCTGGCCTGGGAGGGGGCTGAGGGATGGGGGGCTGGATCGCTGCCCTGGACAGCCTTGGTAAGGACACAGGCCAGGACCAGGACCCTGTGGGCCTGTGAAAGGCTGTGACTTTCTCTGCCCTTGGCCCGCACTCAGGGGCCTCTTGACCGTCCTCTCCCAGAGCAGTCTGCATTACCTCAACGTGGGGCCATGCCTGGTGTGGGGGCAACAGGGTGCAGGCTCACAAAGCACAGAATCTCAGAGCTGGAAGGAACCAACCCAACCTCTCCTTGTATAAATGGGGAAACTGAGACCCAGAGAGGGGAAGGAGTTGCCCGGGGGCATTCAGTGAACCTGGCTGGAATCTAGACTCAACCTGGGTGCCTGTCTGCAGCGGCCTTTTTCCAAAAGTCAAGCCAAGCCTAACCTTGCTGCAGAAGGAGATGGGGGTGAGGGCAGGGAAGGATCCCCCTGTGTTCTGAGAGTGGGGGGATGTCCCTGGGGGCCTCCTGCATTGGTTTTTTTTCTCCTCTGTGCCCCTGACCTTGGTTTGTCCTCACGCTCGTCAGAAAAATGGGAAGAAGAAACTGAGAGCCAGAAAAGGACCCAGGAGGACAGTCCCGCTTCAAGAACGATCCCAGGCCTGACCCCACAACTGTAGATGCCCCCAGCCCTCTGTGCCCCCGACTCAGCCCAACCCCAGGCCTGGAACTACCTGGCTTCTTCCCCGGCTCAGGCATCTTGAGAGAGGTCACACCAGGAACCGAGCAGGCACAGGCCACCCAAAGAGGATCTGAGCAGGGACCCATCCCCACACTATATAAGGGGCCCTCCCCTCCCAGGCCCTCCTTATCTGCCTCCTTCCCAGCTACCTGCTAAATATAGACAAATTCCAGAGAGTGAGGGCTCTCTAGGAGAAGGTGGGGCCATGTTGTTCCTGGCTGGCCCCTGTCCCTTCCCCCCGCCAGCCCAATATGATGGCTTGTGCCTCCAATCCTCAGTGAACCTCAGGGGTACCCCAAGCTCTGTCTGTATGTCCACCTGATAGGCAAATTGTGCAGTGGGAGTGTGCTGGGCTCATGACCCTGAGGTGGATGGATCAAACGCACATCTTCGCTGGGCAGTGTGGGTGGTAGTTTGCGCACAGACCTGGGGTCAGGCAGCCCTGAGTCCTGGCACTGCCACTCCCTTAACCTCCCAGTGCCTTAGTGTCCTCATCTGTAAAGCGGGGCTGGTGATAGCAGCACCCACTGCGTAGGATTGTCTCATGAATGAAGTGGTCTTACCAATGACAATGCTAGAGCAGTGTCAGGCATGTAAATGCTGAATGAACGTGTGCTCTTATTATCTGGCCCCTGGTATTGCAGCTAACAGTGCCCTGGGCTGGCTTCATGCTGTGGGATCCTGGGTGCGTTCAGTTCAGGTGGGGAGGGGCAGTAGCGAGGGCTGACATCCCCCAAGGGCAAGAGCTGCATGAGCCAGCAGGTGAGGACTTGGAGGTAAAGCTCTAAAAGCACCCCAAAGTGGATGACACAAGCAGAGCTGGCTCTTGCCAAAGTCACAAGGATTCACACAAAAACTACTGTCAAGTTGTTCTGAATCCCCTCATGCCCCCAACTGTTCCCCTGTGACCTCTGCTCCCTGTGACTGGTCCCTCCTCTCACCCCTCTCACATCAGGGCATCAGTTGCTACACAGAAAAAAGGGAAATTACACATGACGCCCTCCAAGTGAGACCCAAAGTCAGGAAAGGTCATTTGTTCCCAGTGGTCAAATGAGCAATTCTCCACACAAGCGCTGTCCACGTGGTCGAAACTTACCATCCCTTTAAACACAGGAATCCATTCTTTTCTGCCATTTTAACCACTTTTAAGCCGCACTGCATGCTCCTGTGCCTTTAGAGGACTGCACACCATTGACCCTCTCCCAGGGTTTGGAGACTCGCGTAGGGAGTGTCACAGTTGGGCTTCCTCGAGCCAGAGCCCTTGGGACGAGGAGGTATGTGGGGTGTCTGCCCCACACTAAAGGCCCCAGAATCTGGGTTCTCTGAGGTCTGCAGGCTGCTCGAGGAAGCTTCCTCACTCCCAGGCTGTCAGCCGACACTTCTTGCTACTGGGGAGTCAGGAGCGAGAAGCTTCTGGGCTTCCTGGCTCATGTTCTGTTTCTCCCCTGCTGTGGGCTGGAAGCCAGAGAGCACAAGACGCTGGGTTTTACCCAAGGGGTTCGCCTGTGTCTGGGGTCCTGCTCACATGGATTCTGTGAGGGCACTTTGTGGCCCACCAGAGCTCTGGGGCTTAATTCCTGCTCCCCACCATATTGAACAGTCCCATTCCGGACACGGGCAGCCTCCTACCTCACACTGACGTGGCAGCCCACGTGGAATAGGATCCGGTGTGCCCCTCAGCAGCTGTGTAACCTTGGACAAACTACGTGACCTCTATGAGCCTCAGTTTCACAGTCTGTAAAATGGGATGATATTAGACTTTACTTCTCCAGGCTGACATGTAACAAATGGCCAGAAAACCCAGCGTTGTTGCCATTATCATCATGATGATCATCATTGGGGCCGTAACCAAAAGATTATGAGTTTAAGGCTTTAAAAAACAAAATTTCCAGGTCTGGAGGGCTTTTTAATGATTTGTTCCCCCTAATAACAACTGACGGCTCCTTCTTTCTACCAGGTCTAACTCCTGGTCGGGCACTGTGTGTTATTTATCCTCATGTCCCCAGCATCCGTGCATTGGGTAGGGTCTTCAGTAAGTGCCCGATGGACAAATGAGAAAAAGACAGACCACACAGGGGGCCCAGGCAAGGTGCATAAACAATTTTAAAAGAGATTCTCTGTGCTGCAAGAGGACTCACTAAGAATAATTTTAATAATGGGATTTCTTTAGGAAGCTAATAGAGGAGAAGTGTGGGCAGGGAGAGACGCTTGAAAAGGAAGGTTCCATTTACAGACATGATGACTTCGAACTCCCAAGGAAGCACCCTGGTTTACAAACAAGGCTGACCCTGTCCTGGGGTCAGATGCCCAGGAGGTCTTCTGAGGCTGGGCTGGAGCTCCTGTGGGAGGCGAAGCGGGGGCGTGGATGGGGGCTTAGAGGAGGGGGGAGGCGAGGCCTGGCCCACCACAGTCCTGCCCTGGCCCCTGGGAGCTTCACTCCCTGTGTCCGGCTGGGCGAGGGGTTAATGCTATGGCCAGTGGGGCGGCCTGGCGGGCACGGCGGGTCTGCGGGCCGGCTCAGTGGGGCGGGTGGCGCCGCTCGGCCAGGCCCCCGCGGCCCAGCACCTCCCCGCTGAACTGGTAGGTGAGCTTCTTCTTCACCTTCTTCACCTCGCCTGTCTTGCCGTAGTTGCGCAGGGCGCGGGCCATCTTCTGGTAGGTCATCTTCTTGCGGTTGCCCTTCTGGACGCCCCAGCGGTGTGCCAGCGCCTCCTTGTGCTTGGACGAGAACTGGAAGGTGCCCTTGTCCTTGTCCACCCACCAGATGCTGTCCTTCATGTCCCCGCTCCGGAGCAGGTCGAGCAGGAACTGGTACAGCCGGATCTTCTTCTTGCTGCCTGTGGGCGGGAGGCGGGGTGGTCAGCGCCCCAGCACGGGGGGGCCGATGCCCGCCTCCCCGTGGAGAGCCACCGGGGAGCCAGCGCCTCCATCCCTTGCCTGGGACACACGCTACACTCACACCCACTCACACCCAGCACAGAGCGGTACAGCACTCGTACACACGTGCTCACACACACGCCTAGGTGTACGCGGTCACGGACACCACCACAAAACACATGTGAACACACACATTGGCAAACGGTCTCACACACACACACACACACACACACACACACACCCCACTCAGCTCTGTGGTATAACTGTTGCATCTATTGGCCTTGTCTGGGGTGGGCGTGGGGCACACACGTGGCTGGGGTTGGGCCCCCCTACCTGTTTCTCCGTGCAGGAGGCCAGGCCCTGGCTCTAGGCCATCTGCCTCCCCGTCAGACACCTCCAGCGGGGGGCTCTGCCTCTCGCCCTCCTCCTCATCCGAGCTGGGCTGGGCCGGGGACAGGGACGGGTATGGAAGGCACATGCGGGGTATGTAGGGGACCTGGAAAGGTGAGGGAAAGAGAGTTGAGGTCAGTGAGGGATGTTTAAAGCTCAGGGCTGTGGGACAGGGGTCAGTGGAGTGAGAACATGGAGCGCTGAGGGCGGGGAGGTCAGCAGGGGCCAGAAGGATTTGAAAGAAGGTTGGGGAAATTGGAGTTCAGGCAGGGTCACCACACATAGGTGCAGGTCATGAGGATGGAGGACTGCTGAAATCCTGCCGAGCTGGGGCCCCTGGTTCAGGGCTGAGTGGCCCAGGGGAGGGGCCCCTTTTTCTCCTAAGCACAAAGTGCCGTATGGACTAGCAGTGGCCCTGGGGTGAGAAGTGGGGGTGAGGAGAAGCCTATGAATTAGGTACCAGAGTGAACAACTGGGCAATGAGTGAGTGGAGGGACAGTAGAGGTCAGTGAAGGATGACAGAGGTCAGTGGAAGTTCCCAATCAGGATTAGGGTGGGTGGGGCCGAGGAGGGTCAATAAAGGAGGTCAGTAGGGAGATGAAGGGGCCTGTAGAGGTCCGTGGAGGTCAGTGCTCAGTGTCTTGGAAACCAGCTCCATGGAAGGGCCAGTAAATGGGGGTTACAGCCAGTGCAGGTCAGGAGGGCCTACGACAAGGCCGTTGGAGCCAGGCAGGTCAGTGTGAGGGGGGTGGGAATTATCTGGGCTCTGTCCATTCTGGGGCGAGAGGAGATAAGGGGTGTGGGGTCACGAGGTCAGGCGGAGGGTCAGGAGGAGCCGTTGGGGCTCCGGCCGCCGTTGGCAGTGTGGGACAGGAAGTTGAGTAAGAGCCTGTGTCAGCTTCCTGTGAAGCCCGGGCCTCGCCACAGGCCCAGGGCTCCATCGGGCCGGGTTGGACACACAAACCTGGTGGCCGAGGCCGGCATGGGTGGGCGCCATGGGGGTGTCAAGCACGTGCATCTGCTCCAGTTCCATGTGACGATAGAGCTGCTGCAGCTGGGGGGGCTGCACGCTCTGCAGCTCCGTGAAGTGGTTCTCGGCAAAGCTCTCGAACTCGCTGTGCACATGGTGTGGGTGAAAGTCCCAGTAGTGGTCTGCAGGAGATGACCAGGCAGTAAGAGTTCAGTCCAGGGGCGAGCAGGGCAGGAAAAGGTTAAAGTAATTTAAAAAATAAGAATGCCAGGCCTATGGGGCTATTACCATGGGCCAGTCTGGGCTACAAGTTGACGTTAATCATCTCACCACCCAGCTTGTTATTTGATAACCCCGTTTTATAGATGAGGATCCTGAGGCTTGGAGGGGCTGCTATATAACATGCTCACAGTCAAAGGCCTTGTAAGTGGCAGAGCCGGGACCCAGGCCTGAAGCAAAGCCCGCATTCTCAACAACCTTTCCATTCTGCCTCTCATGTGGCCACAAGGCAGGCTTTTGAATCCTGGCACTGCTATTTACTTCCTATGCGACCTCAGGCACATGCATGGACCTCTCTGGCCTCAGTTGGCTCACCTGTAAAATGGGGATAATAATCAAAAGGATACCAATGAGTTCACATTTGTAAAACTCTTCGCCTCAGAATAGGCCCTCGGGGAAGGTTGGTTCTGCTCTCCTCCCCTTAAGACCTCCCTGTGGCTCCTGAGCTGACTGGCTGCCCACAGTCACATGCACATGGCCTTGTCACATGGCCGTGGTGTGTGACTACAAAGTCACAGGGCTGACATTCCTCACACACCAGAACTAGTCCAGGCTCATGCTGCTGGCCCTTCAAAGCCATGACCTTGGGCCAGCTGCATCTGTGTTCCAGTGAGGTTGCTAGGACCCAAAGCTTTCCTGGAAACTCCCCCATGGGTGTTTTCAGAGTCTGTGGTGGGGTGGATTCAGGTTTGGGGAACAGCCACATGCCACTGAGAGCCCTGTCTTGGGACTCGGGCAAGTCTTCAACATGGTTCCTCTGGGCACCTTTTCCAAGAAAACTGCCACATGTCTAAGGACTTCCTGGGTACAATTTTGGGTCCAAAAGAAGATATGGTGATAAAGTGACAAGAGGGATTTTCTCATGTGACCCAAACAGGGAGTGTATAGGGGGACCTGCAGGGGGACCACCAACAGCCTACATGCGTGTGTGTGTGTGTGTGTGTGTGTGTGTGTCTTCTTTCTTTTTCTCTCTCACACAAGCATATACGCACTCACACATTCCTAAGAAATGACGTGGGTGTTTTTGGCTGTGGACTGGTGATCAGAAGATGTGCTTTCTAATCCTGCCCTGTGGTGGCTTTGCCACGTGACCTTGAACAAGACATTTTATCTCCCTGAGCCTCTGATGCCCCATTCTAAAGGTTGGAGACCCAGCCGGGTAGTTACTGATGTCCTGTCCACATGTGAAATCATTTGAACCCTCAGTCCAGACTCCCACCTCTATGAGACTGCATGGCACAGAGGAGAGAAAGTACATCGTTTGGGAGTCAGGCAGACTGGGTTCAAATCCTGGCTCTGCCATTTACCACTGTGTGACATTGAGCAGATCATTCCACTTCTTTAAGCCTCAGTTTCCTCATCTATAAGGTAGGGCTAAAAATTACACCTATGTCACAGGCTTGTTGTGAGGATTAAATGAGCCTGCAAAGTGCTTGGAATAGAACCTAGCACAAAGCAAGATTCAATAAACACTATTATTATTAATTGTTATTATTAAGAGCCTGGATTAGCACTTGAGCAAACAGCAGACGCTTTAATATATGTGTGTTTCCTCTTCTTTCCCCTGCTCCCGCCACCTTCATCAGTGGTCCATAGAAATAGTTTTAAGGACCCTAGCTGTCACTTTCTCCCAGAGGCTGGAGTTGGGGCCCCAGCATCATACCACGATGGCAGTGTGTGCTTTTACTCACTTCCATATTCCCAGTGCCTAGCTAGACCCAGGAGGCACTCCACAAACATTCCTGAATGAATGAATGAATGAATGAACCCTATTCTCTTAAGAATTCTCACTGACTCTCCTGCATTAAATTACCTGAAACTGAAAGGGAGACAAAACAACACTTTATTTGCATTTTCATCTTCCAGTGAGTTAACAAGATCCAGAAACTCTCCACTTGCTGTGGGAGGGTTGGCCATCCTTTAGCGATGGGCCCTCTGGGATTTGGTGAGCAGACCCGGGTGCCTCTTTTGCTGTAGATCCACCCTGCGGACCCACTCCTAGCCCGTCCCATTTTTGCCTTCCTTTGCTCAGGCAGAAGTACCCAGATCTTCTTAGAATGCTTCGTGGATCCTGCCCACCACGTCCCCGTCCTCACACCCACTCTAGTTTGGGGCTAGGAGGACCCTGAGTGCATGCAGCTCTCCGGGTGTGGGGTGAGGGCCCCTGATTGCCCCTTTGCTCCTGCTCCTCACGACTGCTCTACCTCCACCTGAGACGCATGGGCTCACTCTGGTGGTCCCAGCCTGAGGCCAGCATTTCCCAAAGCAGGTTACAGTAGACTTTCATCAGAGTCACTTGCGGGGCTGGAAAAGCCTGCAAGTTTGGGGGCCCACCAGAGATTCATTGGATCAGAAGCACTGAGAGTGGAGCTGGGAATTGAGGTTCCTTTGCTCACTGAAATTCTGGGACCCTGCCCCAGAGTCCCCTGAAAGCTGCCACGGAGACACTTGAGCTACACAAAAGGCACAATGGAAACCTCACCTTTACCCTTGATTTGGGCACTCAAGCAATTGTGTAATAAACGCGATCTGGTAGGCAGAGATGGTCCACATATGGGGCCCACTGAAGAAACACAACACGTACAAGGAGTCCTTCCTAATGCAAAGGTCAGCACTCTTGGGCTCTCTGGATCTCATTTCTGGATGACTGGTCATGAATGCATTGCTTTACCCCTTTTTGTCCCTTCAATGGGCCACCCAGGCCATCCTGCAATATATGCCCCCTTAGCATGACTCTCTGCTCCTCAAAAGAATATAATGTCATTTGCATATCTGGAGATAGCTCTGGACCCTCCTTTCTATAACCTGTTAGGGACCCAGCACATAGTAGGTCTCAATCAATATTTGATTAAATGACCAGTAAAAGTCAACTTTTAATGTCTTTTTTCTTTTAATGTTACCAGGCACTAAGCTAAGTACTTAATCCACATTATCTCATTTAATCTTCACCTTAGCTTTGACCAGGTGGTCATTGGTAGAGTCAGGATCCAAACCTACCTGTGACTCCAGGGACTGAACTCTTACTGCTCTACCATGCCATCTCTGAGGAACAAGACTGTTAATGGAAGCTTTAAGTAAGCCCCATGGTGACAGAGAGACTTTACTAACTGCTCTTATTCATCTGTCATCCACCCCTCATCCATCATCCATCATCCATCCTTCATCCACTCATCATCTATTATCCATCCTTCATATTCACCCATCCATCCATCCATCATCCAGCCAGCAATGACCCATTCATCTAAATTTCTAATTTCCTCCCTCTAAACCAGCTCCCAGCCTGAGACCCAAGTCCTACCCACACATCCCTATTCTTACTCAGTTTTTTTTGGTGTCACTAATACCTTAATGTCACCAGGACAAAAATAAAATGATATTCAAAACAACCCCTTACACACAAAATTCAAGCCTTCAGTGTTATTCATTTGACCTTATCTCCTCAGAGCAGAAACCCCAACCTGAAGCCAGGGCTCCCCCAGGGGAACAGAAGTAAGATCAAGACAGAGAAGGAAGATGAGGAATTAAGAAAGTAAGAGCTGATAAAAAAAAAAAAAACTTTCTCAGGAAATCACAGACCATTGGATGAGGGCTGCTGAAGACCAGCCTCCTGCAAATTGTTCAGAGACAGAAAATGAGGGCCCAGAGCAGAGAGCTCCAGGTCTCATGGTTCTGATTATTCTCTACCTTATATCCTGGTTTTTAGGGCTTCGGGTATTTCCCTTGTTGCAAAGGTAAATCTGGCAGGACCTGAGTTTTATTCACTCCACAGCACCTAGCAATGTGCCTGGAATATAAAAGATGCCTATATATGTTTATTAGATGGACAAGTCAGTGGGAAATGGATGGAGGGCTTGGTAGGTGGTGGGAAGGATGATTGGAAAGGTGAACAAGTAGATGATTAGATTGATGTGTGAATAATTAGGAGATGGTTAGTGATATGAAAGGATGCAAGAGTGTGTGGAAAGATGGGTTGGGCAGAGAGGAGTCATACTTTGGAGCTATATTTCCTTTACTAATCCCATCATATTGGGTTGTCGGAAAAGTCATGACGCATTTTTGCAACCAAAAACATAGAAAAAATTCATCATGACTTTTCCGACAACCCAATAAATAGAAAATCCTATCAAACCCAGTAGGATGGTTATTATTAAAAAAAACAAAAAAAACAGAAAATGACAGGTGTTGGCGAGGATGTGGAGAAATTGGAACCCTTATGCACTGTTGGTGGGAATGGTAAAATGGTGCAGCCACTATGGGAAACAGTATGCTGGTTCCTCAAAATATTAAAAATAAAATTACTATATGATCCAGAAATTCCATTTCTGAGTATATTCCCAAAGGAACCAAAAGCAGGGACTCAAAAAGATATTTTGCCACCCATGTTCACAATAGTATTATTCACAATAGCCAAAAGCAACCCTGGTGTCCATCGACAGATGAACGGATAAACAAATAGTGCTCGATACATACACTGGAATATTATTCAGCCTTAAAAGGAAGGAAATTCTGCCACATGCCGCCACATGGATGAACCTTGAAGATATTATGCGAAGTGAAATATGCCAGTCACAAAAAGAAATACTGTGATGTATGATTGCACTCATGTGAGGCACCTAACGGAGTGAAATTCACAGAAACGGAAAGAATGGTGATTGCCAGGAGCTGCGGGGAGTGGTTAATGGGGAGTTATCGTTTAATGGGTACAGAGCTTCAGTCTTGCAAGATAGAAGAGCTGTGGAGATGGGCGATGGTGACGGTTCCACAACAGTGTGAGTGTGCTAATGTCACTGAACTGTACACTTAAAAATGGCTAAGATGGTAAATTTTATATTTTGTGTATTTTACCACAATTAAAAACATAATAATAATAAATAGCAAATTCTATGAGCCCTGCCTTCAGAATCTCTCCTGAATCTCTCCACTCCTTTCTGTCTCATTGCCACCACCCTTGTCCAAGCCACTGTCATCTCTTGCCTGGATTATTCCAATTGTTTCCTACTTGTGTTCTCTCTTTCTTCCCAATCTTGCCTCCTCTTCACCTATTCTCCACATAGCAGCCAAAGTAATCTTTTAAAAAGCTTATTAGTGCAACCACTAGATATTGGGAGAAGATACTAAGTGCTTCCAGAGAGTCAAAACAAAACTAAACAAACAGAAAAAAGTAAACAAACAAAAAATAGGTTAGATTAAAAAAAGTGGACATGGAAGGCTATCAGACTTCATAAGAAAAACTCCAGTAACCAGAAGACAATAGAGAAATGCTTTCAAATTTCTAAGGGAAAAAATGATTTTCAACCCAGATTTTTATATACAGCCCAGCTAAGAGCATAGCTTAAAGTAAGAGCACAGATTAAAGACTTGAGGTAAAACAACCACAAAACCTTACCCCCAACACAGCCTTTCTTAGGAGATTGTACTGATAAGAATACTGAATCCTTATATAACATTCACTGTTCTAAGCATTTGACATACTGTCACTCACTACACCAATCCTGTGAAGTAGGTATCATTATGAGAAAGTTGAGGAGGAGAGAGGTAAAATATCTTGCCCAGGGTCACTCCAGATAGTAATGGGGAGATGGGATATGAACCCCAATGGCCTGGTTCCAGAGTGAGGGTTCTTATCTCCTTGCTACACCGCTCCTCAGAAACACAGGGATGAGAAAACACAAGTACTGGAAGTACGCCATGTGGCTCATCGTGAATGATACTCACACGGTCATAATAAAGGAAATTCATATACTGATTTAGCAAAAGTTACTGCACAGAGAAAGATAAATATATGATCTCACTTATATATGCAACCTTTAAAAACAAAAAACCAAAGTCATAGAAAAAGGGATCAAATTTCTGGTTGCCAGAGGCTGGGGTTGGGGGGAGGAGGAATTGGATGAAGGAGGTCAAAAGATACAAACTTAAGTATAAAATAGATAATCAGTCCTGGGGATGTCATGTACAGCATGGTGACTATAAGTAACACTGCTGTATAGCACATTTCAAAGTTGCTAAGAGGGTAGATTCTAAAAGTTCTCATCACAAGGAAAAAAAATTTTTATAACTATATGAAGTGATGGATGTTAACTAAATTCGTGGTAATCATTTCACAATATATATGTGTGTGAGGTCATTATGCTGTTCACCTTAAACTTATACAGCATTGTATATCAATTATATCAATAAAGCTGGAGAACAAGAAAATTTTTACTATATCTTTATCTTGGTATGTGTGGGAAAGTGTGTGTGTGTGTGTGTGTGTGTGTGTGTGTGAATTGTGAATGACTATAGAGTCAAATTCTCATCTTCAATAGTACAAGTGAATAGATAATGTCTCAAATTTAAAAATCAAGCTAGATTCATCTCCATTTAGAATATGGAAGGTACTCAATAAATATTTGTAAATGAATAATGTTCTAGGTCTCTATTTCAAGACTGCATGCATACATTTACATAGCACTGTAATAGAAAGACTGGAAACATAATTTTTAATCTTTCTCTGATATGCTATGTATGTCATGAAAAAATGTTTATAAGTTTAAGTAAAAAATAGCAAATAGCAGAACAGTATGATACCACAATTCCAATTTTTTTTTTTTTAGCTGAGCCTTCCTGCCACATGTTGGCAGCTCAGTGGCAGCTCAGCTCAGGCCAGGAATCGAACCGCTGTTGCTCAGAGCTCAAACTCTTGAGTGAATTCTTAACGAAATGGACCACTCGGTGGGCCCACCATGATTCTGTTTTTGAATGGATAGATTATGCACGTGTGTATGCGTATGTTTGCAAACAAAGAGGATTATACGAGTATATGTAGAATAAAATGTCTGCGAGAATAGACTTAAGGTGCTCTTGGTGGGGCGTGAGATTGGGAAGAAGGAAATGTTTTACTTGATATACTATTGTATTCTTTTTTAATTTTTGCAATGAGTATCTTTTACTTTAGTAATTAAAAATTAAAGATTTAAAATGCATTTAGAGTTTAAACACACACACACACACACACACACACACACACACACACACACACACACACACACACACAGAGGAGGTTATCCAGACCATGCCATTTACCTGCTCAGAGCCCTCCAGTGGCTCCCACTGTGTGTAGGGTAAATCCAAACTCCCGCCATAGCCTTCAGGCCCTGTGTGGTCTGCGGCCCCTTCAGACTCCCAGCTTCGTTTTATCTTCACTCCCCACCCCCATGCTCATGGGCTGCTCTGGCCCTCTGCCCAGGTCACTCCTGCTGTTGTATTTGCTCTCTACCTACGACACCCTGCCCCCACCCGCCTTTGCATGCACATTCCTTCTCTTCACTCAGGTTTCCACTCAACTGCCATCACCTCAGAGGCCCTCCCTGACCAACCAAATTAAAGTAGCCCCACACACAGACATGCCACATTACATTACTCTGCTTTTCATAGGAGTTACGATTACATGTCTGCTTATTTGATTGTTTACTGTGTCTCTCCGTCACTGGACTGTAAGTTCCATGAGAGCAGTGGCTTTGTCTCTCTTGCTCGCCATGGAATCTCCTGTGCCTAGCACAGGGTCTGGTAGCCGGCATATAACCAACCAGAGGCTATGTGGTGGAGGAGCGGACAAGTGGAGTGGACAGTAAGTGTTGGATGGGTGAGTGGGTGGCTGGCTGGTTGACTGTCCGCTGAGTCAGTTGAAAATGACCCAGGTGATCTGTCACAGAGCCCTCTGTGCTTCACCTGGGGGGATGCAGTAAAGCTAACATACCATGTCCTGAAAGTCTACTGGCCCGGTACTCAGTACGTTACCTCAGACGTTATAGGCATTGCCTCATTTAGTTGTCTCACAACTCAATGTGGTATTTTCATGTTCGATGAGGAAACAGGGGCTCAGAAATGTTGTCACTTGCTCTGAGATTACACACCAGTGAGGGATGGAGCCAGGACTAGGCCCAGGCCCGGCCTCCGTGCCTTTTCACTAAGCCCCACTGCCTAAAAATATAGATGCAGGTCACAAGCAGGTGGAAGCATGCGGGGTGTCTCTACTCTTAAGCCTTCAGACAATACCTTCCAACAGGTATTAGGACTGAATGGATGATGCCCAGATCGACCATGATGGGGTGGGAGTGACTGGAAGAAACAGGGGTTGTGACACGTGGGGACACTGAAGGAACTGGGGCTTCCTGATCCAAATGACATCCAATCAGGAGTCATTCCTAGAGACCTAGATATAAGGGATCAGCCTGGGCATTGGGCCAGGAAAGCCTTTCACTAAAGTGCTCACTCCATCAGCCAGCCCCAGGCCTAGCTCATTTCTAGATATATGAACAGCACCCCAATATTACAGGAGGGAAAACTGAGTCTTCACTAGACCCAAAGGAAAAGCACCCAAACCTTTTGGCAATGAGAGAGGGTCAGGCTCAAAGCTATAGGATCCCTAATGCTGGAAGCAGTCCCAGGCAGCCCTGAGCTTGCGGGGACTCAAGCCGTCCTGCTGCCTGGAGCCACCAGGGGGCGCCAGCCCTCAAGCCCAGAGAGCTTGACAGCTCAGGTTCTAACTGCTAGGTGTCTGTGGCGATGGTCTCTGGCTGGTGGAGGCCTGCCTTTGGTCCTGGCTAGGAGAGCTGGGGATAGAGTTAGATGAGGGAGACTTTCTCTCTAAGTTGTCTGGATTTTTCCACAGAGAGGATGCATTTCTTGTAGAATTATATATAAGCTTAAAAGGATGAAAAAGAGGATATTTTGAAGCCTTTCTAGCCCTGGGGTTCTGAAAGAAGCTTGTGTGTTCCCTGATGTGGCCTCACGGTGCATCCACCACCTCCTCCCAAGACATGTCTTCCAGGTATGGTCTTAATAATAGTTGCCAGGTGTGAGTTCCAGGTGACACTGTTCACAAGGCTGGGCATCCAGATGTGAGAGCCCTGATTAAGGATTCGCAGTGTGTGGCACCCCTGGGTGTGGCCATCAGTTTGAGACTGCCATAGATATGCCTGCAGAATGGAGCTACAGGTGTGACTAGCCCCCAGGTGTGGTCTTCAAGTTTGAAACCTTCCCCAGCACACTTTCCCTTCTGAGGCTGCAGATGCCCCAGCGTCTGGCCTGCCCAAGTCTTGGAACCCCTGGAGAATGCCCCAGTGAGGCCCCATTAACTGGGTCACGTCACCTTTGGTTCAGGGCTGTCCCCATCAATAAGCCAAGATCCACTTTGGGCAACCTCTCACAGCCCCCTGCTCAGGTCCCTGGCGCCTAATGCCTCTCTCTCCACCTCTAATTGAGGCTGGGCCTTGGGGTGGGCAGTTAGACACAGACAGAAGGACCCCTCAGCCCAGGCCCCATTCTCACCCTCACTCCAGCAAACTGGGGGCTTCAGCCCCTGCTGAATGAGGGGACCCTTAGAGACTTTCCTTTAGCCCGGCAGTTCTCAAATTGGAGTTATCCTGCCCTCCAAGGGACATTCAGCAATGTGTGGAGACATCTTTGGTTGTCGTGACAGGCGGTTCCACTGGCATCTAGTGGATAGAAGCCAGGGACTCTGCTAAATACCCCAAAATGTACAGGACGAGCCTCCCAACATAGAATTATCTGGTCCCAAGTGTCAGTAGAAGTTGAGAAATGCTGCTAGCCACACACAGCAGAAAGCGGGGCTGCACCAACCGTGCAGGGTAAGGAGGTGACAAGAAGAGAGAGGAAGAAGGAGAAATTAGGTGGTGGGGAGGAGAAAGCATTGAACCTGGAGCAGATAGACCTGGGATCCCTTGACCAGATGTGCGACCTTGTCCAAATTACTTAGCTCCCTAAGCCTCAGTTTCCACATTTGTAAAAAGACCACAAGGATTGGACAAGAAGATAAACGTGGAAGAAACTGACCTTGGCACACCAAAGATGCTCAGTAAAAGGGAGGCTGGGGTGTGGGACGTGGGGGAGCAGGAGTGTGGGGTTTTAGGGTAGTGAATTCACTTCCCCTGGGAACGAGCTTGATCCAATTCTCAGAATTCCAAAGAAGCCCTGGGAGCCATTTCTTCTTTTTTTTCTCTCTCCAGACCTCAGGAGTCCCTCAGGCGCCCAGGCCAGGCCAGGGAAGGGGGGCGGGGGAGGGGGGCTTCTGCTCTGTACTCACCACTGTGGCTTTCTCCATCACTGCTGAGATAGGGGTAATATTCATGCGTTTGGCGTGGGTACAGATCTGCTGTGTCATAGGGAACCAGGTCTTCCGATGGCTGCTAAGAGAAGAGGGTGTCAGAACTTGGACTGTGGCGGGGAGATCCCAGCCAGGTTTGCAGTCCCCCAGAGTGTTGGATCTACACTGCCCTCCCAGACTGGTGACTGCATTGGGCCTACAGCCCTCTCTCTGGTTGGAACTGGGGGTGTCCACAGAGAGTGGGAGCAGGGACCCAGGAGAGCAAGAGCCTTGGCTCCTGCAGAAAGGGGATGACAGATGGGGCCGGCTGAGTGGCTCAGTTGGTTAAGAGCTCGCTCAAGAGTGTGAGCTCTGAGCAACAGCGGTTCGATTCCCGGCCCGAGCTGAGCAGCCACTGAGGTGCCAACATGTGGCAGGATGGCTCAGCTTAAAAAAAAAAAAAAGAAAGAAAGAAAGAAAGAAAGAAGGGGTGACAGAGACCCTGAGGGTCAGCGGTCAAAGGAGGACCAGGGCTGAAGGGAGAGCGCGGCCTCTCTCTACCCACCCCACCCCTCTTCACAGGCGCCGCACACTCACGCTCATACCTGTGTGCCTGAGTCCCAATCTCACGTATTTACCTTCTCACCTTCACACTGATGCCTCTCCAGCCCCCAAATGTACCCACACTCCCCATGACACACTCACACCCACACTCCTTCATGGGAACTCATGCCCACACGTCCACTACACTCGCTCTCACACTCACTCTAAAGGTCACTGACACTCACACAGGCTCGTGGTCACACACACCCATTATACACTCACCCTGTAGGCCCCCACAGAGACTCGCGGATGAACACACGCATCCACATTTGCCTTCGAGCACATTAACCATATTAACACTCACATTCGTACCTATATCCTTCCACGGTCACTCATATTCCACTTGCACACTCATCCTCCCAGCATACATGCTTGTCCTCCTGCCAGTCTCCGCAGCCCCCACCCCAGCCCCCCCATTCTCTCTCATGGCCTGTGCCCAGGCCCCACACACGTTCAAGGCCACCACAATGACCAATGGCCTTCATACTGACGGACTTTATAGCGTTCACCCAGGTAGGCTTTGGGAGCCATGGAATGGCCAGAGCCTTGATCCTTTCACTCTCCCTCATCCATCCTCCTTCTGACACCCTCACTGGGATCCTTCCTTCCTTCCTTCCTTCCTTCCTTCCTTCCTTCCTTCCTTCCTTCCTTCCTTCCTTCCTTCCTTCCTTCCTAACTTTCTTCCTTTCTTCTTCCTCCTTCCCTTCCTCCCCCTACTCCTCACTCCTCCCTGTTCTCCTCCTCCCCTCCTCCCCGTCACTCACTGCCTGGCACAGACCAGGGACATACACACCCCGAGTCTTCCCAGCAGTCATCAGGCCTCTCCCCACCCCACAGTGTGTGCTCAAGGATTGCACAACAGCTACTCTGGCTCTCAGGGCTTAGGTTGGGGGGCCAGGGTTGCCTTGGGAGCCCAACCTCCCAGGAGTACTCAGAGTAGCGCCTGGGCTGGGAGAGGGGCTGAAGGGTTTGGTATGAGAGCCCAAGATGTGCCTCCTGCCCTGCTCTCTCTGGCGTTCAGGGATTGAGAGGTCAAGGGTCAGAGACAGTATGGCCAAACCCTTGGGCCTGTGGCTTTCTTGAGGCAGAGCTGGCTCTTACTGGGACTACCTCTATCACCCCCTGCCTGCCCCCCAACTTCTTGGTCCCAGGCGGGGGAAGGGTGGGCCAGGGCCAGGTCGGGGGACCAGCTGGCTGGTGGTGTCTCTGGCCCAGTGAGGTGACCAGGAGCCCAAGACCGGGTTTCCAGGCAGGGCAGCCCAGCAGCAAGATGTCAGGCCTGGGATGCCTCCCTGGGGCTCGAAGGCCAGGCTGGGGTGGGCAGGGGAAGGGAGTTGACTCCAGGCCGGGGAAGCTGAGCTAGGTGGGCAGGCCCTGCCAAGCCCTTCCCGGCTCCCCCCAGGGCTCCCTGCCCTTGCTGAGTGGAGATGGGGTAAAAAAGAAGGAGAGGAGTCCTCTCAGAGGGGCCCAAGTCTGACACCTGCCTAAGGCTGCAACTGTCACCCAGAGCCAGCCCGCTGCCCTATCCTTCCTGGGACCCCCTAGGTCCCACTTCTTCACCTCTAGCCTCAGCCCCTGCCTTAACTCCAGCCCCACACTCAACCAAGTCTCACCCTACCCTCTTCTCCCTGAGCCCCAGCCCTAGCCCCAACCTTAACTGTAGCCCCAGTCTCTACTCCACTGCTTGCCCCTGCCCAGCCCCTGCCCCCACTTGCCCCAGCCTCTTGGGGACCTGCGAGCCCAAGGCCCAGACCCTTCCATCAACAACCATGTCCTCTGCGCCAGGTCCCAGGCCCATCACAGGGGACCCAGGCTTATAGCAGCCTCAGTCTCCAGGAGCACCCAGGCCATGGGCCGACACCTCGGTCCCATTGACTTTTGCTCTCAAGCCTTTACTGTCCGAAGGACTGGCTTCTCCCCGCGTCAATCTCCCCATCTCCCCCTCCACCATCTCTCAGCCGCCTCCCTCACCATCCTCAGCCCAGCACCCTGCCCCGGAGCTCCGGCTGCCACCCAAGCCCCATCTATAAATAACTGTTCAGGCCCCACCGATCACAGCCCCACCATGGGCCCGGCCCTCTGCCCGCCAGGGCATGCTCTGAGGATCCAGTGGCCCTCTTGCTGGGTCTTAGGCCAGGAGCTCCAGGGAGGAAACACCAACTTCCCACCGATAGCAAGCCAGGAGGGCAGCCAGTGGGCTAGTGGGCTGGTGGGCAGGCGGGCGGGTGTCCAAGGGCCCTGGGTTGGGCTAGTAGAGAAGTCCCAGTACTTACAGGGGGGACGAGGGGAAACCCTTCCATTTTGCACGCCTGTAACATCCAGCCGAGCTCCGAGCTGGTCGGGTCTCCTGCCTCGGTGGGGGCCAGTGCGGAGCCCCTTGAGATGGGGAGCCCCGTCTGGGGCTGGACGGACTCAGGCAGGCGCAGGGCTCAGGCCTGCCCCCTGAGCTACAGGAGCCCTGGGTGAGCCCCCTCCCTTGACATTGAAGGGCCAGCACAAGTTCCTGATTTTATCGAAGGGCCTGCCACTGGAAGATAGTCCGCTTGGGGTCACATCATTTGCATAAATCTCTTGCGTACAGGAAGTCTCTTGCCGGCTGGGGCGGGTGGTACTGCAGGGGCTGGCCTGGGAGGCATAGGGGCCAGGACCCCTGCCCAGAGGAAACTGGGACTGTGAGGGGCGGCCTTGGGGGCTGGGGCAGAGAGGAAGAGTGAGAGGGATGAAGGGTAGCTCCACCACAGGGAGGCCGGGGCTCTGCTGAGTCTCTAACCCCTAACCCCACAAATGCCTACTTCTCTTGAGACCCCCCCCCATGTGGCCAACAGCCACTTACTCGGGGTCACAACTGGTAGGGGAGGCCTCCTAGAGACTCCAGTTTCTGGAGTCAGCATGATCGGCTGAGGGCTCTGACTGCCAGGCCTGGTTCTTCCTGGGCCTGGTGCCCCCCACGCCTCAGTCCTACCCAGCCTGGGGCTGGGCTCCGGGGCAGGGTCTTCAGCACAGTGTGCTTTCCCCACCCCCCACCCCAGTCCCTTCACGTGGCCTTTCCTTCTACCAAAGGAGGGTCCTGGGGTTTTACATCATCCCTCTCAGCTTCCTGAGTGCCACTGCTTCTTCCAAATCCCTGGAGGCTCTATTCCCAGCCCGATTTCTCAGTTTCCCCACCCCTTGCCAATGCCTGAGCATCCATCTAGTCTTTCCAGCTTACAAACCTTTGTTGTCTGTCCATCCATTCATCTGTTTTCCCATCCATTTGTTCATCCATCTATCCACCCATCACATCAGCCATACTTTCATTTATCTATCAGTTTATCCAACTGTTCATTCATTCATTCATTCATTCACCTGTTACTCTATTCATCCGTTCAGTTTGTCAACTTGTCTAATTGTCTGTATGTTCATATATCAATCCATTCATCTGTTATTAAACCATCAGTCTATATTTCCGTCTGTTTATCCACTGTATATCCAACTATCAATCTATTCATCCATTGGTCCATTCAATCCATCTACTCATCCATCCACCCATCTATCCAACCATCTGCTTATCTGTGCATCCTGCCAGCATTGAGTTCCAGACTCTATACTAAGTGCTGGGGGAAATAGAAAAGTATTGGACAAGACCCCTGCCTTCAGAGAGCTCCTGATCTAGTCTGGAGGGCAGAGGGATGAATAGGGACATATTTTGATCCATGGATCTCTGGTGAGTCTGCTCTGCTGGGGAAGAACTTCTTGAGCATTCAGTTTCTTCTGTATAGTCTAACCCTTGCTTTATATCCCCTTCCCACTAAGATTAGCCGGCCTCCTTCCTGTCAGTGGAACCCCAGGCCCCCAACTGTTTCTTCACTGGCAGCAAAGATGGGGGATTCACAGGTCTGGGTTCACCATTAGATCGCTTCCATCTTCATTGATTGTTTGCATCTGCACTTGGGACTCTCCAAGGGGTCCAGGTCACAAGTCCCCAAGACTCCCTAGGAACCTGACCCAGGCCCCTCTCCAACAGGAGAAGAGAGGTGGGCTGACTTGGCATCAATTCCATCTTTGCTCCCCACTTCCCTGTCAAAAAGGCAGAGTCCCAGCTAATTGGATGTGTGTGGGGATGAGTCTGCCCCATGAGAAACAGGTCCTGCTTGATGTCTTCATTCATTCATTCATTCATTCATTCATTCATTCTTGTCTTGGTTTGTTTATATACTTACTTATCTACTACTTCATTTATTTAACCACTGATTTTTTATTGAGGGTCTGCCATGTGCTAGACACAAACATGAATGAGGCATGCCCTGGGCCTCCAGGAGCTCACAGGCCTGCAGAGGGAACAGACATGTAATGAGACAGTATAGTTCTTTGGGCACAAGAGGGAGGTGCTAGGTGCATTGAGGAACAATTAATTTGATCAGGATCACAGGTAGGAAAGCATGCAAGAGAAAGAGCATGTCTGGCTGAGGAACCGGCTAAGCAAAGGCAAGGAGGTGGAAAAGAACAAGGGAAGAGTGACCCGCCATCTTTGTGGCTAGAAGCAAGACAGGACAGGAGAGCAAATAGCCTTGAGTGTCAAGCTGAGAAGCCTGGGTTGCATCCAGGGGCAACTGTGGAGCCTCTGCTGGTTGTAGGCAGGAAGTATGGTGCTCTTCTCCATGGTGCAGGCAGCCAACCAGGTTGGCTATGTGTTCCTGAGGCCTAAGTCTCAAGGGACCCAGGAGACAAAAGAGAGTCCATTGTCCCAAGTCTGGCCAAGCCCAAGGGACCTGAGTAAGGAAGCCCCCAATAGACCCAGGTCCTCAAACCTCTGGAAATGGGCAGAATGACTCTCACTTTCTGTCCATTCAAGAAGTCCTCCCCACCCCCATTCCCAAAGTGTACCAGAGGCCTCTTCCTGAGACCTCACATCCCCAGAGACCTGCTGTTATTCAAAGTCTTTGGAACAGTAGGACCCAAGGTTCTAAGCAATTCCAAGCAGAGCAGGAAGGGTCTGATCATTCACAACCCTGGAGCTAACAGCTCCTTAAAAAGGACGGGCATTATTTTCTGAGTGCCCAGCATTGTGCTGGGTGTTTCTTCCACCCTCATGATCTCACATATATGAAGGCCCAAGAGGTCAGTGGCTCGTCCAAGGTCACACAACTTGTGAGTGGAGAGCTGGGGCACGAAATCTGCCTTCTGGGGCTCTAGGAAGGGCTGGATCCTAGCAAGGAGGGGAGGAAGCTGAAGGAAGAAAGGAGACAGACTGAGAAGCCACGCACAGAGCGGGCAGGAAGGACAGAGATGGGGGAAAGGCAGTGTGGATTGGGAGAGGAAGAGAAAGAGAAACAAAGTAAGAGAAAGAGTCAAAGGAGGGAAGTGAGGCAGCAAGAACCTCAGGCAAGAAGAGAGAACAGGGCAAGGGTGGCAGAAAAGGACAAAGGAGAGGGGAGAGAAGAGACGGGACAGCCGGTGGCGACGGGACCTCAGCGGAGCACACGCCTGGCCTCCTTCTTCTGCAGTGGAGCAAACGGAAAGGGTCCCCGACTTGCCAGAGGTCACCAGGTGCCTCGTGCCTGAGCTGTGGCGCTCATTCTTGTCAGCGAGAAATTGGTTTGAAACCAACAAGCCTTGGGGGCTCCGGGGCATGAAAAGTCAACAAAATTCTTTTTAATTATTTTATTTGTTGATTAGGTAAGAAATGCACATGGTACAAACCTCAAAAGGTACAAAAATGGAAACAGCTGCCCAGTTCCCCTTCCAGAGGTTCCCCCCACTTAACCTGATTCTTGTGTATTTTTCTAGAGATAGTCTAAGCATACACAAACACAGAGGCGTATATATTCTTTTTAAAATTTTACACAGGAGGCAGCATACTAAACACATTGCATTTCCCTTTGGTTTGTTTGTTTTTCTTCTCCCTAAATCCATTCCAAACCCATGCATATAGAGCTGTCTTGTTGTTTTTAACGACTGTATAGCATTCCACTGTTTGGATGGACTGCGATATTTTTAAATCATGAGAGATTCTCATTCATATAAATGAGTGCATGAAACATTTATGTACCATTTAAAGAATAATTATAAAGCTAATACTTATGTAACCACCATCCAAGTTAAGAAATTAAACATTTGAGGCGGCCTGTTGGCTCAGGTGGTTAGAACACAGGCTCTTAAACCAAGGTTGCCGGTTCGATTCCCACAAGGGCCGGTGAGCTGCGCCCTCCACAACTAGATTGAAAACAACGACTTGACTTGGAGCTGATGGGTCCTGGAAAAACACACTGTTCCCCAATAAAGTTGAAAAAAATGAAACATTTCTAGCACTCCAGAAGCATCCCCTATGTTCCCTTACAGACCCCTCTCTCTCTAGAAGTAACACTACCCTAACTTTTTCAGCAATTATCTCCTTGCTTTTCTTTATAGTTTTACCACTAATGTAAACATCCCTACCAGTAAAGTTTTTACCTTAACAGAGTTTAATCTTTTTATAAAGAGAATTGTAGCGTAAGTATTCTTTTGGGTCCTGTTTCTCTATTCCCACTATGTTGTTGTATGCAGCTGTGTCCATTTTCGTTGCTATATAGGATTCCAATTGTTTTAAAAATTTATTTAACCCCTCTCTTACTGATGGACATTTAGGTTGTTTCCAGTCTTTGGCTATTACAAATAATACTACAATCAATAAAATTTGCTAATTTACACATATGCAAACGTTTGCCTAGGATACATTCCCAAAGTTGAAATGCTGGGTCAAAGGGCAGCCCTTTTTTTGTTTTTTTGAGGAAAGCTAGTGTGGAGTGCCCGTTAGAATAGTCGGAAGATTTGAGCTAAACGTTGTTTCCTGGGCTGGATGGACAACAGTGCTGGTTGCATGCTCCTGTGTTTGCTTGTCTCTAAAAAAACACCCTTCAACAGTAAAGAACAAAACACATTTTTCTGTCTGCAATGAAAACCGTTATAGGAGAAAGGCCTACTTCTGTGGAAGTAGATATTTAACGGGAAACGAAAATACTTTAAATCCTCCTTTTTCTACATTTAGCTTTTCAAGGCTAATCTTGATGGTTAAGAGATCGCTACTTTAACGAAAATCACTACAACCAAGTAAATACAAAGCTGAGCCAAAACCCCCTGTGCGCCTACCTCCCTGTAGCCACTATTACATAGTATCAGAAATTACTTATATGGGGATAAAAAGCCTTTTAAATTATAAGTAATATTGAAAATTACATATCTCTATCTTAACTCACTGGAGTTGAGATAACTTATTTAGATTTTATAACGTAGGTGCACAGGAATTTTTGACTCACCTCAAAAGAGATGTATTTTTTTATTGAGATATAATCGACATGCAATATTGTATTAGTCTTAGGTGCACTGCCTTTTAATTTTTGAGATAGATGATAGATAGATAGATAGATAGATAGTTGATAGATAGATAGATAGATAGATAGATAGATGATAGTCACATCGCCCTTGTTAAAAGTTGCACCCATTTACCCTGCTACCAACAGTACTTGACAGTGCTGTTTCCCCACCCCACTGGACAGGTGGGTGGCCCTGTAGGGCTGGGCTCTGCAGAGTGACGGGGAGGCCAGGCAGGCTTCGGGTGGTGAAGGCGGGGCAGCCCTTTGCCTCCACTGGGCTGGGAGGCTGAAGGGGGAGGGCTGGGTGCTATTGCAATTGCAAGGTAAACGGGCAACAGGAAACGTGGGTGCTTTGCCCCCGAAGCTGAGTCCACAAAGGGAACACAACCCCTGAACTTGCAGACCCCTCAACCCAAAAGAGCTCTAGACTGAGGGAGTGTCTCCCCCACCCCCACTTTCCTAGCATGGGGAGTGTCAGGGCAAGTGGTAAAACGCAGGCTCAGACCACGAGCTGGGAAAGTTGACCAAAAAGAGCTGAACCCGTGTACAGAAATGGCCGTCTTGCAACTTCCTCTCATGGTTGAGACACTGGGAGAGGCTCCTTGGGCCCCAGCTTGGGTCGCCTGGGCCCCTCAGAGCTCCCCAAGTGCTGGTCAGAGCACCAGACTAGCTCTTTAGTGCATTAGGACATCAAACAAATATTTACTCAGGGCCTCTATGGGCCAGGCAACCCAAACGGGCAAAGATCCTTGTCTGCCCTCGTGGGGCTTGTCCTGGAGGCAGAGGATGAGCACAGTACATGAGAGCATTTCACTACATGTTAGAAAGTAACAAACACTATAGGAAGAGAGACAGCACGGCTGGGTAAGAGGGGTCACAGGGTGGGCAGAGTGGGTGGGGGCAGTTTGCAGTATTCAAGAGGGTGGTCAGGGCAGGCCTCACTGAGAAACGGACGTGTGGACAAACCCTGGACGCAAGTGAGGGAGTGAGCCAAGGAGAAAGCCGGGAGAAGAGCCACAAGCAAGGGGAGCAGCCAATGCACACGCCAGGCAGGAACATGAACCAATACAGCGATGGGGCCGGTGAGAGCGGAGGGGACAGGTGAGGGGCTGCGTCAGGTGAGGGCCTTGGTGGATGTTATGTGAGGTTTGGTTCTGACTGGTGGGGAAATGGGGGCACCATAGCGGGGTGCCATTCTCTCTTATTCAAATCTGAAATTGGTGCCGTTATCATCCCCGTGATATAGAAGAGGAGACTGAGGCTCAGAAGTGGCCCGTGACTTGCACGGCGTGGCTCAGCCACTTTGGTCCCAGGCCTGCCTGAGACCCCAGCTCATATCCATGGCAAGTGTTCATGGGTGCTTGTGGCCAGGACAAAGGCAAGGGGAAAGGAGCCAGCATGTGTCCAGCCCCCACTGTCCACCTGCAGTAGTAATTGTAGATTATGTCCACCCTCACGTAATCCCGTGAGGCGAGCATTGAATTATCAGGGCCATTTTACAGATGAGGGGAAATGAGGCGCAGGCTGGTGAAGGTATGTGCCCAAGGACACACCGCTGGTGACCGCAGTTCTGAATGGCAATGGCCCTGGGCTTGTGCTTCCACTGTCCCTAGCTCTAGTTTCTCCCATGGGTATTTTCCTACTTAAAAATCTTGCTTAGTTCTCGCGTGTTCCAGGCTGAAGTCCAAACCTCTGAAGCCTGTGCTGGAGCCCCCAACACCCAGAGTCTGGTCAACTTTTTCACCCTCCCCCACTCCAAGTGGGCCAGCCCCACCCCCACCTCCAGCCAGAAGACACTTCTCAACATTCCCAGAACCTCTTTCTCAATCTCCCATGGCCTTTACTCACAGGCCACCCTTTCCACACTCCACAAGACTGAAAGCCTCTCAGTCTTTCAAGGGCTCGCCTCCTCCAGGCTGCCCACTCTCAGATCTCTCCCTTCTTTGTTTACCTCCACCTCTCTTCAGCGCCCCAAATCTCTCATCTATGCCAGCTCCTTTCCCCAGTCCCAATGACGAGACACATAGATCTCCAGAACAGGCCGACCTCCACTGGGCTTTGAATCACGGCCACCCCACCACACCATTGTCTCCTGCTGACCAGGCCTATAGACAGGGAGCTCACCTCCTGGCCACATCACTCAGCCTTCGGCACCTCAAACCCACCGCCACCCACAGCGACTTCCTTCTGCTCACCACGGGCAGCACCCCCCCACACACCCTGTTCATTCGCTGAGGACAAGAGCAGCTTCCCTTCAGGCCCCCTCGTCTGTGGAGCCCCTGACACCACCCTCTTCTATCTAGACACCCCTGGAACCTTCCCCACGATTGGATGTGTGGCCTCTGGGCAAGTTCTAAAAAAACAGAGGCTTGTTTCTTTAGAGGAGCCAACAAAACCCACTTCCCAGCACTGTTCAAAGGACTGAAAAACATTGCGTCAGCCTTTACCTGGTTGGTATACAGTAGGGGTGCAGTTAGTGCATATTTCTCATTGGCTTCCACAAATGTTTACCGAGCCTTATAGAGGGTAGGAGTGTGGCTCTGGAGACCTTGATTTAAATCTTGTCCCTGTTCTTTGTTCACTGTGTGGCTAAGGGCGAGTCGCTTCTTAGGGCCTCAGTGTCCTCATCCGTGAAATGAGGGTAATAATAGGATGCACTTCATGGGATTGTGAGAGTTAGACAAGATATCGTGTGTGATATTTGTGTGTGAGGTGCATGCCCAGCGTCCCCTGCGAGGGGGAAGGCTCGCCCCTGTCCCCAAGGCTCAGGATCTCTGCAGCCCTCAGCCTTTCAGACCTCCCACCAGGCCTCTGACAGTTGCCTTGGAAAAACTGAGAAATTCAGGAAGCTGGCAAAGGAGGAGAGCCCTGGGACGGTCGCCCCTGCCTTCCTTTCCCTTCCTCACACTTTTCTCACCCTGTCTGAGCAACCAGCTCTGGGCAGGAGAAAGCCAGGCTGAGAAAAGGGCTCAGGTCTGGAGTAGGGATCCTATAATGGGATAAAAGAGGGGTCTCTTGAAAAGCAGAAGGAAAAGTAATCGTTACTGAGCTCCCATCATGGGCCCAGTACATTCAATCTTTGCAACAAGGCTATGGGACAGGAATTATCTCCATTTTACAGATGAGAAATGGGGCTCAGAGCAGATACTTACACTGCTCCAGGTCCACAGCAGGAAGGCACAAAATCAGGATTAGATCTAGGCTTATGTTACTCTAGAGCCTGTGCTCTCAGACCAAAGCTGCCCCAGTGCTTGCGCCATGAGCGCGTGGGGCAGGGGTCTTTGTGCACAAGGCCCTGAGGCCACCAGTGAGTGAGAAGCTCACTTCAACTTCCAGGCTGTGGGGCCGAAGGCCAGTCTGAGGCTGCCCAAGGGTCCCAAGCAGGGTCAAGGGCAGCCCAGGGTCCGGGAGCAGAAGGAACAGGCCCAGAAGGAGTTAAATGCATGAGGGGCCTGAGTGAATCAGAGGCTCCGCAGGCTGCAATGGAAATTCCCTGTGCATGGCGTGTGGTCACCCAGAAAAGGGAAACGGTGCTTTTCGGAGCAGGGGACAGCGGGGGCTGGAGCTTGGGAGCAGATGCCTGCTTGGGTGGGGCTGGCGAGGGTGTCGTGACCAAGGAGGCCTAGCTTCCGGGTCTGCTCAGGTCCTAGGTGGGAAAGAGGAGATGAGGAGCTGCCAAGCCAGACCAGGCCTGGTCATGCTACCGTGTGTCCATGGGCCCTGATAGATGGGTAGGAGTTCACCAGGCCCAGAGGAAGGAAGGACACTCAGGCCGTGGGAACTGCTGAAGTCAAGGCACAGGGGTGTGACTCAGAATGGAGAGCCCATCCCCCTGCTTTGGCTGGGGAACTCTTTCCTGTCCTTCAGGGCCCATCCCAAGTGGCACCTCCCACCACGGGAAGCATCATTCCTTCTGGTGTCCCATGGCTTCAGTTTCCCTCTTGGAGCTTTCAGGATTATGCCTTTTCCACAGGACTGTGGGTAGAAACCGTGTCCTAGCTTTAGAGACAGCTTGTACTCATCACAGAGCTGGCACCGAGTAGGTGCTCAGTGTTTATGAAATAATTCCACAGAAGAGGATCTGGAGGTTCAGGGAGGTTAGGTGACAATCAGCCAGGTGACCGCGGCTGAGCGGGCCTCAGGCTGGGGCTTTTGCTTCACCTGGGACTTGGCAGGAGGGAAGGAACGGGGCAGGGCAGTAGGCACCGACTGACCTGGCCAGGAATGGCCATCTGACAACTCCGCTGTCCAAGACCTGCTTCCCCCTCGAGTTTCAGGTCAGCCTTGCTTCTGCCCTTGTGACAATGCTGGGCAACTTTTGTCCTCCCAGTGGGGAGACTGAGGTACAAGCTGAAGCAAGGGGGCAATCAGATGGGGAGAGAAGGGGATTGGGTGTTCAGAAGTCTCCAATCTCAATCCAGACACTTTGCAACTGTGTAGCGTCGGATGCCATGTGGTTTCCCCTCTGAGCCTCAGTATCCTTTATGATGGAGATAATGGGATAGGTCTGTTCTGGGGACAGAAGGAACTGGCTGATATACACTGTAAACCTCTGCAGCAACGAGAGCCAGTTTGCCTATCATTAGTTATTAGTATTAACTGTGTCATCTGGTGTCTCTCCTTGGAGCAGTCTCCTGCCTGCCAGCTCCTAAGCAGGGTGCACTGTGGTTTCAGGCCCAGTGTCTGTCTGTAACAGCTCAGTGGTGCTCCGCGCGAGGGCCTGTGACCCACACCAGACCGATGAGAGGGCTGAAACTCCACTCCAGGAGAGTAGTGGCTGGCACCTCTTACCCAAAACATGCCCCTAAAGTCCCCAGGTGCCCCAAATTCCTCCGCAGCACCCCAGATTCCTTGGTCCCCTGTGAAGGTTGAGGGCGCCCAAAGAAGACACCCTGAGGCAGGGACGGGCAGCATGGCGGCGCTCATTGTTGTTGGAGATTTTCCAAGCACTAAGGGGAACTGAGAACTGTGGGAATGCGCCTTGCGCAGGCCAGGGTGGGCTGGGTCCGGTGGGAGGGGGCTGCTCTAAGGAGCTCAGACTGATGGGGTCCTGGGGGTGAAGAGGAGAAGGGGACCTGCAGGCCGGCAGCTGTGGGGTCGGGGCGTCACTGTGAGGTGCTTTGCAGGTTGTCCAGAGAGAGCTGGCCGGGCAGTGGGAGGTTGGCGAGCTGTGTGGGGAAGGAAAGAGGAAGCCATGCGGAGAGGGGGGATGGGGCTGCTGGGGATGGAGTGGGAGTGGGGGCTGGGGGCCTGGAGCCACTTTGGCCACAGCCACTTCACTTCTCCTGGTTTCGGTTTGTAAATAGCTGCTGGCTCCGTGCAGGCAGGCGGGATGGGCCCTGCCCCTTCTGTGGCCTATGTCCAGGGAGGCCCAGGTCTGAGTAGCTACAGATGCTCAAATCCTGGATTTGAGGACTCCAGGAGGCATTAAGGCTGGCCCGGCCTTTGGACTGGGTGGGCAGGTTCTAGTGGGCCCAGCTCTGGGCAGTCCCAACCTGTGGTCACTGAGGTAATGCAGCTGAGACAGAACTTGATGACTTGGCCACATTGGGCTTATTTATAACTGGGCCTCCGTGGGCACAAGCAGCTGCTCTGCTGCCAACTCAGCACATGGGCTGGCCCAGGGAACCAAGGCAGGGGACAGAATGGTGAAGCCCAGGCTGGCCTGGTGGCCCCTCAGGCTGGGCCTCAGGGTCTTGGGATCCCCAAGGCCTCTCTGGCTGGAACCAGTCCTTGTGCTATCTGTCATGGGCAGCCTTGCGATGTGGTGGGGAGCTACTTGTGGGGCAGGCATCTCAGAACCTCCTGGACTAAGTGGGTGGCTGAACTCAGTCAGTGGACTGACTGGTCAGTCCCCGAGGGCTTAGGTCTCAGCCTTTCTGCAAAAAAACCTCTTCCTCCAGAGGTCAGACACTGTCAGCAAACCCAACAAGAAGCAAAGTCATCTCCCCTCCCCTTCTTGCAATAGCAGCTTAAAAACAAACAAAACACATTCGGGGAAAGGGCAGAGTTGAACCCTAAGGCCTGGCCCTATGGTGGGACTCCAGGCACCTGACAGACGGAAACAGGCTGGGATCCCTTCTGAGGCTCTCGCATCACACCACATGGGCACTCATGTCCTTGGCTGACTGAAGAGCTGGCCCTGCCCCCACTCTCCAAACAGCTTCTTGTCTTCCTTCTGAGGAGGAATGGGGGTGGGGGTGGGGGGGTTGTCAAACTCTTTCCTAAGGTTTGCAGGAATAAAGATGTTCTTAAAATCTTTCTCCCACTTTTGAATTTTTCTGGATCAACCTTGTCACCTACCACTCTCTCTGTCTGTCCCATTAACACCCTGCCTCTCAAACTTGGTCTTGGCCATCCCACCTCCAAGCCCTGTTCCAGTGTGGCCTTCCACCTGGCATGCCCAGTTTGTCCCCTCTCTGTCCGGGCCTATGCCGAGCCCCCCTCTGAGGATCCCAACTTTAGTGCTCACCCCTGTCTCCAAAGCTGAGGCTCTTGGGATACAAAAATCAACAGATGTCAGAATTGGGGCAGAAATGAATGTGGGAGTTTAAATCATGGGTGTCATGATCACTATACAAAAGAGAAAGCCATGGCCTGTTGTGGGTCAGGGATGGCCAAAGGCATTCAGTGAGTGAAGGACAGAGCTGAGGCCAAAGCCACGTGCCCTGACACTGGCCTAGAGCTATCACCCCTGGGGCCTCTGACCTCTTGGGCCACCTGTTCAGCCTTGAGTGACAGCCCTGCCTCGCCTCTTCCTCTTGGCGGAAGCTGTTGGGGCTGGGAAAGATGGGGGCCTAGTGTTTGGGGGGTAACTCAGGCCATCCACCACCCAGCCTAGGGCCTGGGGTGACGGGCCCATTTAGGCCCCTCTGGGCAGAGTCGGGGCGACCAGCCCGGTGCCGCCCGGGCTGCAGCTGCCCCTGTTTCCACATCATCAGTAGCAAGTCCGGCGCCTGAGAAAACAGGAAGCGCCCAGTCACCACAGGAAGCATGTGTGCGCAGCCTCCCCGCCCCCGGCCCATTGCAAAATGCCAACAGCAACAGCGCCCCATTACCACAGGCACCACACAGTGGCGGGCAGAAACGCTCCGGCCGTCAGGCCTGCCAAGAAGCCGGACAAACAGACAGACTCCCGCTCTCACCCTCCTGGGCCAGGTCACAGGGTGATGTCCAGTGGTGGCCTCAAGGAGCCCGCGAGACCCCGGGCTCCTGGCCTCATGCCTTCCTCAGGGTTCTCAGCCCAGTGCCCAGACCGGCCTGAGCCAGGCCTGCTTTGGCCATCGTTAAATCAGAATAGGGGGTCAGGGGTCACAGAGAAACCATTTCTCTGCCCTAGTGGCTGGCATTTGAGAACTCTGTGCCTGGCCTTCAGACCCTGACAGGGCCCAATCCCCAAGCCTCACCGAGGCCGTTGGCCCAGAGCCCCAACACCCTCACGACCCCAGGGAACCATCTGCTGTCAAGTCCACACCTGCCACACCCTCTGCCTAGCCCCAGCCCTTCCCAACAGAGACTTTGCCGTCCCTGGGGTCCTATCCGTACTAGCCTTTCGGAGGCATGGGCCCCTCCTCATCCCGCCCTGCCTGCCCCGACTCACCTCCCGTTTCTGGTCCCCCCAGGCTCAACCCTTGGAAGGAGATGGGAGTCCAGCGAGGTTGAGGCCTGGTGCCTGGGGAGGCCTGTGCTCCTCCAGCCCCGCGGACAGCAAGGAAAAGAGAAGAGAGCAGAGCATTTCATGGCTATAATAAATCAAAGGGGGAAGTCGAGCAGGAGAAATAAGAAACTTCCCTACCCTGGGCACAGGGACCTGCCAGGCAGCAGCCCCCGGTGCCCCGCAAGCCTTTCCTCCTCCCTCCTGCCTCCCTGGCCAGGGCCCAGATCTGGTGCCCTCTCCTCAGGCCTAGGCACTCCACCTGCCTGGAGACACCCCGCCCCAGGCATCCAACAACCGTTCTCACTGTGCACCCAGGGGCTAGGCACTTCTCATCTCTGGGCCTCAGTTTCCTGCTAATGGGCACTGACATCCCCGAGGCACGGGCTGGTGTGCACAGAGAGGACAAGATCCCCGAGACACGGGCTGGTGTGCCTCTCTGGACACGAACCCTCGGGACGAAGGGAGGGATGAAGCGTCCTGAGAATTCCTAGTGGGAGAGCTGGGCTGGGCTGGACAATGGTCTGTGAGAGGAGACAGGAGGGCCCAAGGAAAGAGGCAGGAGCCTGGAACAGGGCAGGGAGGGCCCTCCACTGCGAGAAAGGGCAAGGCCTTGACCTCAACTCTGTCCTTGCACTCTCTCAAACCAGACCAAGGGGTCCACGGTGGGGACACTGGATATGCACAGCTACCGCATGCATCATGGTGTGTACTCCTGGAGTGTCCACTCAGGTAGAGACTTAGAGGGGAAATTTTTTTTTTAAGTGGGGAAAGCAGACATATTAAAAAGAAGGATGCAAATCTGTATGAATTTTTAAGGTAAAAATAAGGGACTCTAGAAACATTTTGGCTAGTTTTGGGGCCACTATAAGCCATGCCCTCAGATGCCCAGCAGACCATTCTCCAGCTCCTCAGCCATTGGGGCACATTGGAGGAGACTCAGATGCCTCTACTTGAATCCCTCCTGAGATGGCGTGCTCAGTCCCTTACTCCAGGGGTGTCTACTCTCACTACGAGCTCACTCGTCAGCTCCAGCCCTGGGTCTCCTGGTGATGTCTCCTGGACCACTGCCAGCCTGGAGCTCGAGGCTCTCAGGAGAGAGCGTCTGGGCCTGGGATCCTTCTGAGCCTCTGAGATCACACTGCTTCACTCACAACCTTGTCAGGCAGATAAGATAAGAAAGTGGCAGTGACTGTTGGAGTCCAGACTACAGAGCCAGACAGGTCCAACAGCTTGCAATGTGTGAAACTGGGCAAGTGATCTCACTTCTCCAAGCCTCAGTTTCCTCATTTGGAAAATGCCTACCTTGAAAATTTGCAAAGAGAGACAAAGGAGATCATGGAATGGGGCCTCAGGGTGTTCCTGTGGCCAGCATCACACAATAGCCAGTCCCGTCTCCTCCTAGAAGCCTCACTTCCTCCCTTCTTTCCCCTCCACCTGCCTGAGTCAGGGTGAGAACCTCTGCTCCCTGTTCTCTGCACCTCCAGGGCCCCTGGCCTCACTCTGACCTGTCCTGATCTGGGAGACTGCTGGAGCTGTGGTTCCCAGCCTTACTCTAAGGCACTTGCTCTTTGGGACAGAGACCTTGGAGGCCCAAACTTCTGCCCTGGTAGGACTCCCCATTTCTGCTAGCACACCACCTGCCCTCACAAGGCACCCCCTTTCATCCTCAGACAGCCACGGCTGTTTTAACAACTGGTGCCATTCACCAGGCACTTTACATATACAGCACCTTGTAATCTTCGTAGCTGCAGGTATTCTTAACCACATTTCACAGATGAAGAAACTGAGGCTCAGAGGGGAGGAGTGACTGGCGCACGGTCAGCCGGCTAGAAAAGTGCAGCTCTGAGATGAGAACTCAGTTCTGACCACCAACCCAGTGGAAAACCTATGCAAACTAGGAGGCAAAGCAGCACCTCTTTGTTTGGAAGAAGACTTCGATCCTTTTGGGGTGTCACTGCTGCCCAGGCCTGCGGTCATGGCTTATTCCCAGTTGCCCTGCTCTCTTTCCATCACCAGAGTCTCCTGCTTCTCCTGATCCAGGCTGTAGGGTGTCAGAGTTGGAAAAATCCCAGCTTCAGGTGCCCTTGAGAGCAGAGAGATGAAAAATCCAGAAAGGTGAGCAGCTCCCTGCCCTGGCCATGCTCACCTAGCAGTGGCGCTTTACTCCCTGCAGAGATGCACCCAAGGGGGCAGCATTCCCTGGTGGTTAGAACCAGGGTGTTGGTGCCAGACATTCATGGATTTGAATCTCAACTCTGGGTCTGATAAACCACCCTGGGTAAGTGACTTCACCCTAAAATGCTGAGAAAAAGACCTCTCCTGGCCTGGAGATTTCACAGAAGGGCAATTTGTTTCTACGGGCTTGGCTTTTCACGCATGGTCTCATTTAAGCCTCATAACAGCTCTGACAAGTAGGTACTATTATTACTCCCATTTCATAGATGAAGAAACAGAGGTAGAGGAGTCTTCTCCAGGTCACACTGCCTTGCAGGGGCTTGAACCCCAATCCCATGTACCTCCAAGTCAGATGCACTTACACTGACCTAGAGAGGTCTCCCTTTTCTTCTGGGTCAGAGGTCCTAAGTGGCACTTTGAGCCAGGACTGGATGGGATTGGGGGCGTTGGCCCTGCCCAGCTGTGGTGCAGCCCCCAAGCGCCTGACTGTCCTTGCTGTTGGGTTGGGCTTGCTGACAGCTGCCTGGGCACCAAAGGGTGGGGACCAGCTGCAGCAGAGCCTCCTCTAGGCAGTTCCCCTGCTGTATTAGGCCATCCTATCCTTTAACCATGGTGGTGTCTGCCCTCTCCTGTAAGAGGAATGTAAGACCTTCCAGGGGGCCTGCCAGGTGAGGCCAGGAAACCAAGAAGCTTCTTGAGCTTGAACTTCTCACTTGCTTGGGTCCCTTCCAAGGCCCTGGGACAGAGGCCTCAGCAAATTTGTACTTGTGATTTTGTCATCTTTTTGTTAAAGAGGACCTCCAAATTGTATAAGCATCAGGCTGCATAAAACTGAGCTCTGTCCCCAGGTTGGGGGCAGTTGGAAGAGTTCTATCCTCTACCCAGCTTGCTTTGTCCTGGCTGGCTCTGTGACTTCAGGCGAGACCCCCACTTTCCCATCTATACAGTGGGAATGAAGGCTGGAGTCAGGGGGTACAGCGCCGGCAATAAGAGGAGCTCAGGGTACCCGCCCTTTACAAAAGCCCCAAATCCACAGAGGCCTTTCATCAGCCCGCACCGGTTCCAGCTCCAACAACCCTGCAGGGTGAGCGAAAGCTCCTTTACCCTCATTTTCCAGCTAGATAACTGAGCTTTGGAACTAAATGAGCAGGTTGATGCCTATCCCCCACTGCTCCCTGAGATCTCGACCCGGGCTGCCGAGTCCCAAGCAGGGAGGAGGGGGCCACCGGGCAGACCTTGACTCTGGGAGTGGGGACAAGGGATGCGGGGGCGGGCTCAGCAGAGGCCGGGAGAGGAGGCTGCATCCCGCACTGTCTCACCGCAGGACCGACCTCGGCCCTTATCTGCACTAGCAGCTTCCTCCCGCCTTACCCAGCCCCGCCGCAGGCCTGGCCCCCGCCCCCGCCTCCGGAGGGCCGGCCCGGAGCGCCCCTCCCCCGCGGCCGCCCGCCCCCAGGGAGCGCCGGCTGCAGCGGGCTGTGCCCAGCCGTGCAGAGAGGGGCCCGGCCCCCAGGTGAGGGGCCGGAAGTGATAAATAACTCCGGCGGGGACGGGGGCGCGATCGCAGTGAGGCCTTCCCTGCTCCAGCATGCTCGCTCCAACCAGGGAAGGACTCCTCCAACCGGGCGCTTCAGCCACAGCTGAGAGGGAGTTTGGGGTCCCTAAAAGCCCCAGGAAGCAGGAATAGCAGTGGGATCGGTCTCCACCCTGGGGACACGAGACCCCTAAAACCACCGCCCCCCCAACACACACACACACACACACACACACACACACACACACACACACACGGTGTAATGCCCATGGGCGTCCCTGGCACAGGTGAGGGAGAGAAGAGAGAAGTGGAGACACCTTAGAGAAAGTGAAAAGCAAGCCACAAAGCGGAGGACACGTCGGCCACTGATGCCCCAACGGATAAGCATCAAAAATACATAAAGAACCTGAAACTAATATTGTATGTCAACTGTAATTGAAAAAATATATATTTAAAACGAGTCCTGACCAAGTTTTTTTAAAAGACCATCAAAAAAACAAGCAAACAAAAAAACTCTTGCAAATCCATAGGGAAAAACAAGTGATCCCTCAGAAAAACAGATAAAAGAAATGACTAGGCCTGTTTCCAGAGGAGGGAACATTTGTCAGATGCATGTCTAAGGGATGCTCAAGCTCACTGATGATGAGGGAAATGCAAATGAAGACCACAATGGGATGCTATTTTACGCAGTTCGCCATTTGCAGAGAAAACCTTAACAAGCCCGGTGGAACCAAGTGTTGGAGAAGAGTGGAGCCACAGGCTCTCCAGTATGTTGCTAGTCAGAGTACAACCATATAACCACGGCGGCCGGTGGTAGGGATGAGGGCACACACAATCTAGCCTTATCTTATAAAGCTGAGGCCCAGCATATCCCCTCTAGGCATAAAATCAAGAGAAACTTTGGCAGGTGCTCCAAGAGACATGCACAAGAACGTTCAAAGCTGCATTGTTCTTAACAGCCAAAATCTGGAAAAAACCCAAGTGCCCATGGACAAGAGAATGGCTAAATAAATTACAGTGGACTCATTCATACAGCAGCACATCATTCAGCAGGGCAAGCAAATGAACCAGTTTCGCACAGTATCATGAATGAATCTTAGTCCCATATTGTTGAGTGAAAAAGCCAGTTCCAGAAGACAAATACCCTTCCTGTGAAGTTCAAAACCTAGCCAAACCAGGTCTCTACAAATATCAACGTTGGCTCCTTCCTTCCGATACTTTTGTTATTAGGGGTGACAGGATTATCCACCCAAAAGATTCATGAGTATACTCAAGACTCAAGAGCAATACTGAGGAGTGTGTATGTGCGGGCGAGAAGATGGCGGCGACAGGGGTAGCAGCGTGAGGAGTCGGACAAGCGTGGAGGCTCATTGAAATGGGTCACCATGGCCCTCCATGGCCCACAGTATATTTTTGGAGATTTTAGCCCTGATGAATTCAATCAGTTCTTTGTGACTCCTCGCTCTTCAGTTGAGCTTCCTCCATACAATGGAACAGTTCTGTGTGGCACACAGGCTCCAGATGAACTACCTGATGGAACTTTTTGCTGTTGTGCAGGTGTCTCCCCTCTAACCCCAAGAGGTTGTTTTATCAAAACAAATGAAGAATTTAGGAGACTAGGCTCCCCCCACCACTGACTTGCACATAACTGGCCTCTCTCTGGGGCTGTGTTTTCCTTCTATAAAAGACTTCCAAGGACAGGAATATCAGAGAATCGAGTTTGGTGTTAATGAAGTTATTGAACCCAATGACACTTTGCAGAGAACTCCCAACTACAGTATTCCAAGCACATTGAACCCTCAGGCCCTTGAATTTATTCTTAGTTGCACAACTTCCAAAAAGACCCCAGATGACATAGATAAAGAAGTGAACTACAGCTCCATTGACTGCCAATACCCAGGCTCTGCCCTTGCTCTGGATGGCAGTTCCAACGCTGAGGCAGAAGGTCTGGAAAATGATGGTGCCTCGGGTGGTCTCGGGCAAAGGGAGCGTAAAAAGAAGAAAAAATGTCCCCCTGGATACTATAGTTACTTGAAAGATGGCAGTGAGGGCGGCATTTCCACGGAAGCCCTGGTCAATGGCCATGCTAACCCAGCAGTCCCGAACAGTGTAGGCACAGAGGATGCCAAGCTGGCGGGCGATGTGCCCCCACTGGGGACACCCAGGACTTGTAGCAGCCCGCAGGACTCCATGGACTTCATCAGTGACGCCGTTCATGGTGGTTCTTTCCCTGGAGCCCTGGACAGCAATGCCAGGACTGCAGGGCAGCCTGAGGGCTGCCAGGGGCCTGAATTGGAACAGTCTTGCCTCCCTGCAGAGGCTGGCAGGGACATCTTGTTGAGGACAGCTGTGGCTCAGCCTTACGTTGGGACTGATACTACTGAAAACCTTGGAGTTGCTAATGGACAGATACTTGAATCCTCAGGTGAGGGCTCAGCTGCCAACGGGGTGGAGTTGCACACTGTGGAAAGCACGGACTTGGACCCAGCTAAAGCTGAGAGCGCGTCCCCTCCTGCCGACGCCCTGGCCTGTGTGGCGGGCGCCGCTCCCATCAGTCAGCCTGCTAAGTTATGGGCCAGTCTTTTCCATGATTCTAAGCCCTCTTCCTCCTCGCCCTTGGCTTCCATGGAAACTAAGTATTCCCCTCCTGCCACATCTCCCCATGTCTCTGAAAAGCAGGCGGAAGTCAAGGAAGGGCTTGTTCCAGTTTCAGAGGATCCCATAGCCATAAAGATTGCAGAGTTACTGGAGAATGTAACCCTAATACATAAACCAGTGTCATTGCAACCCCGTGGGCTGATCAATAAAGGAAAACTGGTGCTACATTAATGCTGTATCCTTCTCAGATGCCATCCCCAGGGCTGGCTGACTACAGTTTTCTCTTCCTCAGACACTGCAGGCACTGGTTGCTTGCCCTCCAATGTATCACCTGATGAAATTCATTCCTCTGTATTCGAAAGTGCAAAGGCCTTGCACATCAACGCCCATGATTGACAGCTTTGTTCGGCTAATGAATGAGTTTACTAACATGCCTGTACCTCCAAAACCCAGACAAGCTCTTGGGGACAAAATTGTGAGGGATATCCGCCCTGGAGCTGCCTTTGAACCCACATATATTTATAGACTCTTGACAGTCATCAAGTCCAGCCTGTCTGAAAAGGGTCGACAAGAAGATGCTGAGGAATACTTAGGCTTCATTCTCAATGGTCTTCACGAGGAAATGTTGAACCTAAAGAAACTTCTCTCACCAAATAATGAAAAACTCACTGTTTCCAACGGACCCAAAAGCCACTCAGTGAACGAGGAAGAGCAGGAAGAACCAGGCAAAGGAAGTGAGGACGAATGGGAGCAAGTGGGCCCCCGAAATAAGACTTCAGTCACTCGCCAGGCGGACTTCGCTCAGACCCCAATCACTGGCATTGTTGGAGGACACATCAGGTCTGTGGTTTACCAGCAGAGTTCAAAAAAATCTGCCACTTTGCAGCCATTTTTCACGTTGCAGTTGGATATCCAGTCTGACAAGATACGTACAGTCCAGGATGCGTTGGAAAGCTTGGTGGAAAGAGAATCTGTCCAAGGTTACACCACAAAAACCAAACAAGAGGTTGAGATCAGTCGAAGAGTGACTGGAAAAACTTCCTCCTGTTCTCGTGCTGCACCTGAAACGATTTGTTTATGAGAAGACTGGTGGATGTCAGAAGCTTATAAAAAATATTGAATATCCTGTGTAGTTGGAAATTAGTAAAGAACTGCTTTCTCCAGGAGTTAAAAATAAGAACTTTAAATGCCACAGAACCTATAGACTCTTTGCAGTGGTATACCATCACGGCAGCAGCGCGACAGGTGGTCATTACACTACAGACATCTTCCAGATCGGTCTGAACGGCTGGCTGCGCATCGATGACCAGACGGTCAAGGTGATTAACCAGTACCAGGTGGTGAAGCCCACTGCTGACCGCACAGCCTACCGCCTGTATTACCGCCGAGTGGACCTGCTGTGACCGCCTGCGTGCCACATGTGCCCAACACCCGCTTCTAGAACACCGACTCTCACTGACTCCCTTCCTCTCTTTAGTAGCTCTTTGGAGAGAAACTCTTTTTTCCCTTTTGCAAAAATGGGCTCAAATGAAAAGGAGATGCCTTGGGGTTTGTGCGGAACATACTTGATGTTGACTTCTAACTTCCAAATCAAAATCACTTAGTGGAAACAGACTGTTGCTTGATTTAAGAAATTATACAAAACCCGATAATTTTGAAATAATGCTGATTCCTGAGTAAGAAGGGGGGACTTGCATTTGATTCCCAGGCTAATTGCTTAGTAGAATAAATCCCGCACCAGCAACAACACTTGTAAATTTGTGAAAATGAATTTTATCTTTCCTTAAAAAAATGAATTTTTTAATCCATCACACTTTCCTTCCCCACCCTTTAGTTTTTGATAAACGATAAAAATGAGCCAGTTATCAGAGGAGAAATAGTGCTTACTTCAAAAGAAAAAAAAAACACACAAAAAAATAAGTTGCTGGTTCCTAACAGGAAAAATACATTTTAATAATCGTGCGATGAGAAACTGCTTACAAACACATTGCAGATCAAATATTTGGAGTCAAGATGTTATTCACATAGATGGGTGATTGCAACTTTATTGCCATTAAAAGATTTCAAATTGCATACATGCTTCTGTGTACACATAATGAAAAATGGTCAAAATAATGAAGATTGATCTTTTCCTTAAGTCTGCTCTGTTTAATTCTGCTGCCTGCTCTTCTATAATTCTGCGTCTCTAATTGTACACAGTTTAGTGATACCTAGGAGTATAAAGTTGTCTCCCATCAATAAAAATCACAAAGTTGGTTTAAAAGGAAAAAAAAAGAAATTACTACCGTATTTCCCCATGTATAAGACACTCCCATGTATAAGACGCACCTTAATTTTGGGGTCTGAAATTTGAAAAAAAAAGTATTACATAAAGTTATTGAACTCAGGTTTTATTCATCATAAAATTCATACAACTCCTCATCACTGTCAAAACTCCCAACCATAGCCAGTCTCGGATTGTTTTCTCAGTTGGAGGAGAACCAAACTTATGTTCAGCAGCACGATTTCCATTCACTTTTACAAACTGGATCACTTTTAACTTGAACTCAGCACTGTATGAAAATCTTTTCTGAGCCATTTCTGGGCAGAATGTGGCAAAACATAACCTACCATAATATACCGGTAACAAGTGCGAAACAATGAGCGCAAAGACAACAAGTGCGAAAAAGTAGTAAATGCAAGTAAAAAAATCCACAACTACTGTATAAGACACACCCAGTTTTTAGACCCTAAGTTTTTCAAAAAAGGGTGCATCTTATACATGGGGAAATACAGTACAACCTGTAAGAAAAGGTAGTTGGCTCCTGTGCAGTATTATAGGTCATTCAAAATGTAATGGGAGGCCAGCCAAGTGGCACGTTGGTTAAGAGCTGGCTTGGGACGCCAGCTCTGAGCAGCAGAACCCCGGTTCGGATCCCACATGGGGCCAGTGACACTGCCCTCTACAGCTAAGATGGTGAACAACAGCTCGACCTGGAGCTGGGCTGCCGTGAGTTACCAGCAATGGCGTAGGCTGCAGTGGGCTGCTGTAAGCTACTGTGAGTGGCTGGCAGCCGGTGTAAGCTGCCAAGAGCCGCCGTGAGTGGCTGTCCAATGGCAGGCGACCAATCTGCCTCACCTGGGAAGAACGCAATGATAACACCAACATGGGCCAGTGAAATGACATCCTCCACAACTAGACTGAAGAACAAAAGGACAGCAACTTGTCTGTTCCCCTTCCCCCCAATTCCGTAGTGCTGTTCCCATCCCCCAATTCCCCAATAAAATATTAAAAAAAAAAAAGAGGGCCCTACAAAGACTCAGATGACAGTGCCTAATATACAGGATTTCACCCCAATTTGCGTTCCTGAGGTTGGAGGCAGGAAAGGGAGACATTAAATTCATTTGGACAGACTTTTATTCAGGGTATAGGCAACTTGCCTTTCTTTCCAGAAGCCCAAAGGAGGTTGGGGGAGGGGGTGGCCGAGAAGGCCTGTGTATACAGGGGACAAGACTAAGGGCCCCAAAGATACACAACACTAAGGGCTTTCAAGCTGGACAGATCCAGAAGGCTTCAGGGAGGAGGCAGCCTTATAAACGGTCTGGATTTCAATCCACAGTGAGGGTGGAAAGGGAAGAACATGCCAGGCCTGCCAGGGGTGGGGTGGAGGTTACAAAACTGTCAGAAAGGCAGAGAGGCTGGACAGAAAGTAGTGAGGCTTGGCTGTCCAGGGGCTGCCCACGAAGAGTTGCTGAGTGGTGGGGGAAGGGGAGGGAGAGGCCCTGTGGAGTTATGGGACATAGTCTGGCCAGGGCTCAGGATTCAGGGGAGAAAGCACCCCAGGAACTCATGAAGGAGCTAAGACTGCCCTGGAAAGACCAACCCGAGGGAGGGTTGGGGTCAGGGGTTCCAGAGAGCCAGGTCCTCTGCAGGAGCAGCGGGCCCTGGGTGAGCGCCTGGCTCTGCAGACTCCCACGGAAAGCCCTGAGAAGGAGAAAGCCACACTCTCGAAGCAGAAGAAGTGTGCCTCCACCCCGCAGCCCAGAACCTCTAGCCCGGCACTGCCAGAGGAAGGGGAAAGTTGTCAGAGCATTGGCAATGCCAGGCCATGCTGGCCTGACAGCCACTGCCTGGTCACAAGGCCGGGGCAGTCCCATCTTCTGGAAACAGAAGATCTTGTTGCTGATTAAGGCCCCCAGTAAAGGTACTGGAGCCGGGAACAACGTGTTAAAGTCAGACCCTGGGCAACCCAGTGAAGCCAGAGAAATGGATCTGCTGCCCTCAATCCCAGATGCCTCCCAGCCAGCCACTCAGAGCCAAGCAGTGCCCAGGCCCACCTGCCCTGCTGAAGTTTGTCTGTCCTTGAGGCCTCCAAACCGATTGATGAATGTGTTGGAAAACACTAATCTGTGCTCAGCAGAGAAAGGAGAGAGGGTGGCCCCCCCCCACCCTGTGTCTCCATGTGTTCTTTTCATTGTTGTAACATTTTCTTAATACCCATGTATCTACACCTATAAATAATACTAATGTCTAGCCCTTAAATAGAACTTCCCATATGCCAGACATAGTTCTAAGTGCTTTATGTATATTCATTTATTTAATCCTCACAACAATCCAATACAGTAACCCGTTTTACAGATGAGGAAACAGGCATAGGGGGTTAAGTCATTTGCCCCAGGAAGTCTGGTACCAGAATCTGGTTGTCTTAACCATCAAGCTAGGAGGTCATTACATATACATATACGTGCAGTTGTGCAGTACATAACGTTTCTGTCAACAAGGGACCATGTATATGAGGTGGTATACCATATAACTTAGGCGTCTAGAGTGCTATACCTTCCAGGTTCATGTAAGGGCACTCTGTGATGTTCACACGACAAAATCACCTAATGGCACATTTCTCAGGACATAGCCCCATCGTTAAGAGGCACATGACTGTACATATGATGTTATATAATTTTTACATAATCGCATAAATGTGATCATATACATTTTAAAGTTTTCCTTTTATATTTTTCCTTCCCTCACCATAGAATTCATTTTATCACCCTAATGTGTGATCTATCTTTTTTACTCACAATTATACATGGATTTACATATACTGATACTTCTCATCACATGTACATACACAAGGTTCCTTTTTGTCACTATTTTAATAGTGGATTATAGTACATAAATATTTCTGCATCTCTCTTTTCTCACTCGTCTACATCTGGAAGGCCGTGGAAGATCTAATTCACTATTTTTAACAGTCACACATTAGTCCACCCACCGTGTCTTTCCACCTGGCCCTCCTGCTCATGGTCAGCTTCTAGAGTCCCATCCCCACCCCTAATGTGCTTGTTTCTTTCATCCATTAGGGAGTCTGATAGTGGAAATTCCTGGACTGGTGAGAGGAAAGGCCAATGAGAAGGCAATAAGTGGCATTTCTGGCTGGGTCTTGCCCATCCCCTGGCTGGTGGCCTGCAGCCCTCAGCCCCCAGAGGAATGCTGACTGTGTTATTGTGAAATCATTTGTATATTGTGAAGTGCTTTGCATGGGATGAAGTGATTTGCATACAGGGTGCCGGGCATTAGACATCCCAGAGCAGCATCCCGGAGTATCTTCCTCCCTTTGCAAAGAAAGCAACCAAGGACTTCCACTTCAGAACTCAGGGAGGGGCACAGGAAGACATCCTGGAAGACCTCCCTAGGTCTGGGGATGAGGCAGACCGGGGGGCTTTCAGAGGAAAGCTGATCCCACCTGGAAGGAGCTGGGAGTCTAAGATGGGCAGACATTGGAGTGTGAGGTGGGACAGAGCTTCGGATGCAGCAGGTGAGAGACAAATGTGCCCTCAGAGCCCCCAGGAGGGGAGAACAACTCAGGACAGAAGAAGGTAGCTATCATGGGAGGCAGATGAGAGTCAGAGGTTTGGAGAACCCCATCCCATCACAATCTCTGCCCAAGTGAGGAGCCACATGCCCCTTCTTGAATATTCTACAGTCCCGGCTGACTCCCAGAGAAGGATGCAAAGTGGAAACGCCAAGCCAGACTCCCACACCCTAGAAGTGAACGGTGCTACCACACGCTCTGGGTTCAGGGACACCCAGGTTTGGATCCTGGCTCTGCCATCTGTGCCATTGTTTCACCCTGGGCGAACGGTTCCCACCTCAATGGGATAGAATGAAGGTTCAATAAGAATGCAAGTAGAATGAATTGTGTATAGGTGTTCAGAAAATTGCAGTTATAATAATAATGGTATTGTTTGCTGCCCTAGTCTAAGAGGTCAGGCCGACTTCCTGCAGATGAGAGGAGCACAGTTTTTGCTCCCTCAGGTTTGGAGTTCAGAGCAGCAGTATCAAGCCACCATGCACTGGACCCCAAAGGGTTACAGGCTCTGGAGACAAAGGCCTGAGGTTCCCAGTGAAAAACCAAAGCATAAAAATAATTCGATGAGTAAGAATAAAATTCCCTCTTCTGAGGTTCCCGGGGCTAGGCCCCTCCCTGCGGCAGGCACTTCCCCTTTCCCTTGTTCATGGAGGAGCCAGACTGGTGTGACTCAGAGCTGGAGCGCCGCAGCCATCGTCCCACCCGGGACCGGCCCGGCCCGGCAGGGGGCTGCGAGTATGGCAGCCGAGCGCGCCCCCGTGCGGAGGCGGAGGGGACTACACCTAGAAAGAAGAAGCGGCGGCAAGCCCCGCAAGCCCAGCCGCTCGCGGTCCTGACAAAGCCACTGCCTCCGCCCAGCCCAGCACGGCTGAGCGCGGTACCCAGGGTCTCCCACTTCCGCCCGCCTCCCGTCCAGGCACTCCCGAGCGGAAGTGAGTCGGCCTCCTGGGTCCCCCATGGCGGCGAAGCGGAAGCGCGCTCCAACAGCCGCTCCCCTCGACCCCGAGGCGCGCGGCGCGTCGGGTTCCGGACAGGTCTCGTGTGACGTGGCCGCGCGCGGGGGGCGGCGCCGGGCCGGGGGCCGGCCTGCCGGGCGGGGCGGGGCGGGGCAGACCCGGGGCGGGGCGCGGCAGACCCGGGGCGGGGCGCGGCAGACCCGGGGCGGTGCGCGGCGCCGCAGCTGGATGGCCGGGGCCGCCAGGAGCATTGCCGCCGCCGCCGTACGGTGAGTGACCGCCCGAGCTCCCCGCCCTCCCCACCGCCCCGGCAGGAGGGACCCGGCGATCCCCTCGACCCCGGCCCGGCTCGTCCTGGGCTGACCTGGGTCTTTCGCCCAGAGCCCGGAGTTAAACTTCCTTGGGCTCTCCTTTTCCCCTGTCGCACACACGTCACTCCCCATCTCTCCCTTGCTCTCCTCCTCCTCGTCTGTCTCTCCCACTATTTCTGGATCGCTCCGTCTTGACTCTCTTGCTTTCTCCCTTCCCTTCCTCTCTGACTCTCTCCGTGCCCCCTTCCCTTCTCTCAAATCTGTGGTCCCCTTACCTCTACGTGACCCGCCTCTGCCTCCAAGCCTGGCCTGGCCCAGTCCTGCCTTTGGTCCCCAGTGGAAACCCGCGGGTTTCATCAGGGTCTCCCGTTCAGGCCTGGAGGTCCTGGACGTGGGCCTCTTTTCTAAGGCCAGAGGCAGTTGCTTTCCCTTCCTCCCACCTCCAGCATCGGGTCAGGAAACTGAGGCAGGCACATCACCGGCTCAAGGTCACAGCCAGCACGAGGCAGGGCAGACCACATTTAAAACTCAATGCCTGAGCTCCCAGATTGAACTTCTCTCTTGGTTGACTCACATCCTCCTCCTCTGATCACTGGCTGGTACATTCCTGCTGCGCAGTGCTCTGGACCTCCTGCAACATACGGAGGGCACTCTTCCATGCCAGGCACGTTCACCTGCGTTAGCAAGCTCATTTCATCTTCACACCCGTGTGAGGGAGGCAGTTCTTCTCTTCATCCTGTAGATGAGGAAACGGAGGCTGAGAGAGGGGGCTTCAGGGACTTGCCCATAGTCAACCAGCTGCAAGTGCAGAGCACAAAGTTCATGGCAGGTCTCCAAAGCCAGTGCTCTGAGCATCAGTGAGGCAGCTCCTAACTGAAGGATCTCTCAGTCCCACCTCCTGTCTGTCTGTGTACCCCAGGGGCAATGGGCTCATGTCCCAGGAAGATGCTCTCCATGGCACTGGCCGATCTCAGCTGCTTGGTTTCCCCACCTGCACCTCCTAATGTCACTCCATCAAGCTAGATAGTTCCGGCCTCAGTCCTTGGGGTGTCCTCACCAGGGTACACTCTGGCGGCAAAACCTCCCCTGGCAGCCAGAGACACCCTGCTGGGCCGGGCCCGCTGGTGGCTGAGGAGAGCCCAGCCAGCGCCTCACCCTGTCATTAGGGAAAGTTTAGCCTCAGGCGGACGTGCTGACACACAGTCTGGAGCTGGCTGAGAAGGAAAAACTGTGTGGTTCTTGGAGTGGGGTGTGGAGAGCACAGCCCCTTTTGCTCGGCACCCACTGTTCGGATCCTCAGAGGCCCTGGGCCCGGCAAGCAGCAGGGCACATGCCATGGCACATGGGGGGTGGGAAAGGTTAAGATGCCACGTTTCATAGTAAGTATGTGGCCACGCGTGGCAGCTCAGGTAAGCGGCCTTTGTGTTTTTCAGCACGTGGCATGCCTGGATGTCCCTGCCCTGGCTGTGGCATGGCGGGCCAAAGGCTCCTCTTTCTCACTGCTGTTGCCCTGGAGCTCCTGGGAGGGGCTGGGGGTTCCCAACAGGCCCTCCGGAACCGGGGGGCTGCAGCGGCCTGTCGCCTAGACAACAAGGAAAGCGAGTCCTGGGGATCCCTGCTGAGCGGGGAGAGGCTGGACACTTGGATCTGCTCCCTCCTGGGCTCCCTCGTGGTGGGACTCAGCGGGGTCTTCCCGTTACTGGTCGTTCCCCTGGAGATGGGGACCACGCTGCACTCGGAAGGTGAGTGGCCCTCCTCTAGGGCCGCCAGCGGCGTGAGAAACATGGAGAGCTGGCTCTCACATTCCAGGGTACAGTGTGTCTGAGGCAGAGGGTGAGAACAGAATACAATTTCTCACCGTGGTCCTGTGAGATCAGAGGGTGCACCATGTTCCCTTGTTCGTTCATTAATGCGTTGCTTTATTCTGAAAGAATAGCAGGCAGCAAACCTTCACCAAGAAGCAGTCTAGGTAGTGGTTAGAAATATGGGTGCCAGCCTGCCTGGGTTCAAATCTTGACTCTGCCACTTACCAGCTGGATGCTACTGGACAAGTTACTTAACTTCACTCTGCATCAAGCTCCCAACCTTACAAATGGGGATAATAAGAGTATCTACCTCATAGGTATTGTTGTGACAATTAAATGAACTCGTATCAGTAAAGCACTTACAAGACTGCCTGGTACAGGGAGAAGGCTATGTGTGTGGGGGGCCCCGTGCTGGGTGTGGGGGTGCAGTGGCCAGCCAAGCACTGCCTCTCCCTTCAGTCTCTGCTCATAGTGTGCAAAAGTGCTCTGAGATCAAAAGCCCCTGGGTCAGGCTTACCCAGGAACACACGACAGGCTGGTCGCAGGCCTGCCTCTGGGGAGGGAGTCTGGGAAGAGGGGCACAGCCGTGGGTGGAGGCTTTTCCTCAGCCACCCTTTCATATGGTCTGTATGTACTGTGTCCACAAATCACATGTTGTAATGAAAAGAACACAAGATCAGATGGGGAGTTGCTAAAAATACAGGTGCCTGTTGCCCCCACCCAAGAGTATGATATAATAGGTCTGGAGCAGGGCCCCAGGAATCTTTGAAATGAGTGCTTCAAGGGCTTGTGCCTCCCTATTCATTCAGCATGTGGTTATGAACACATCCATGCCAGGCCCTGGGCTGAGGGCTGGTGCCACGGCTGTGAATGGAGCCCTCCTGGGGCCCTGCTGTCATGCCTGAGCATCAGCTCAGTCCCTCTCATGGCATCCCTGCGAGGTCATTGTTAGGAAGGACTTGGATTATTAGCTCCATTAGCACAGGCACAGAGAGGTTCTTTGACCAGCCCAAGGTCACACAGCCTAGGAGCAACAGCTTCCTCTGGGATGCTTGCTATCCTGACCCCAAGCTGCCTCTGTCCTCTGAGCCTTAGTTTCTCTATCATACCAAGGGTTTGGACATGACCCTCTTTGGGCACTTCCAACTCTGGATGCTGCAAGCTGGCAAAAGTCTCCAAATCTCTGTCACTCTTCTGAGAGTAACAGTGGCTGAGAAAAAAAAATTCCCATTTAATGAGCACTTCCTATGTGCATGGTCACTTAATTCCCACAAGATCCCTATCAGATAGGTACAATTATCCCCAGTTTATAGAAGGGGAAACTGAGTCCCAGAAGTAATCTGTCCAAGGTCACCAGCTGGCCGGGTGGGGAGCTGGGACCTTAACCAGGAGGCAGTAGTGGTTCCACAGTTGTTAAGGAGGCCGTGGTATATTCCTGCGGAGCACCCTGCCCTTGCTGGGCTTGGGGGACAGGGGACCCAGGAAGGGCAGCAGCCCGTGTCCAGCCTTCCAGAGGCTTGTGTTTTGGTTAGAACAACACAAAGAGCCTAGAAAGCTGGGTGGGGCGGAGGCTGGGCCAGGGGCCCCGGTGGGTCAGCCTCCAGACCCCAAATCTCTGCCTTGTAGCTGGGGCCCGGCGCCTGAAGCAGCTGCTCAGCTTTGCCCTGGGGGGACTCTTGGGCAATGTGTTTCTCCACCTGCTGCCCGAGGCCTGGGCCTACACGTGCAGTGCCAGCCGTGGTGAGTGAGGCTGCAGGCTGGGGGCAGGAGGGTGGGGGATGGAGCTGCTATCCACGCCCAGGGATGGCCTAGGCCCTGCCTGTTCTGCTAGAATGATTGGGAGAGGGGTTCTGGGCATCTGGCAGGAACTTGTCATGGACTCAGTGCCCTGGTCCCTGTGGGAATCCCTGGGGCCCGGCTGCCCCACCAGCCGGTCCTGGTTCCCTTTGCCCTGGCCTAGGTCCCATTCTAAATGGCCTCCCTTCTCTGGGCCTGGCTTTGCCTGGCCTGTCAGTGCTTCCCTCTGCAGGTGGTGAGGGGCAGAGCCTGCAGCAGCAGCAACAACTGGGGCTGTGGGTCATTGCTGGCTTCCTGACCTTTTTGGCTTTGGAGAAGATGTTTCTGGACAGCAAGGAGCAGGAGAGGACCAGCCAGGTGAGCCCCAAACTCCAGGACCCGGATACCTCAGCCTCTGTTGTGTGATGGGGCTGGAGACCCAGGTTCTGAATTGAACCCTGAAAAGGTCTCTTGGCCTTCTCGGAGCTCTGGGAGTCTGGGCCAGCTCGTTTGGGAGGATCTGGGGAGTGAAGGCATCAGCCCCTGCCATGGCATGTTCTCGTAGACTGATAGTGACAGCAGTGCAGGGGAGGTGGACAGGCTGCTGAATTTGGGAGCACCTAGCTGATCGCGCAGCAGAGAAGTCTAGCCAGACAAAAGTGGTGTTCCCTCTCTGTCTCTCCATATCTTGTCCCCTTTCTGTGTCTACTCTGGCCAAGTGGGGGGCATCTAATGTCACCTCTCCCTCCTTCTCCTGGCCCTAGGCCCCCAGCAAAGACCCCGCTGCTGCTGCCGAGCTCAATGGAGGCCACTATCTGGCCCAGCCGGCTGCAGAACCCGGCCTGAGCGCCGTGGTCCGGAGCATCAAAGTGAGTGGCCCGCTCAGGGTCCCCTCCTCCTGCAGCTGCCCCACCCTGAGTGATCGGCCTGGCTCAACCCTGCCTGCCCAGTTCAGCCTGGCTTTCTCTCCCCTCACCCAGGTCAGTGGCTATCTCAACCTCCTGGCCAACACCATAGACAACTTCACTCACGGGCTAGCTGTGGCTGCCAGCTTCCTTGTGAGCAAGAAGGTGAGTGGGGGTTTGGGGCCGGTGGGGCTTAGGCATTTCTGGTGGGAATGATGGTGCCTGTGTTGACCAGTTGGCTCTACCTCCAAAATAGGTCTCCAGCCCATCACTTGTTGTTCCCTGCGTCAGCAACACCCTCATCTGAGCCCCCCGTCCTCCCTGTTGCACTCCTGGACACAGCCTTCTTTTGTCCCGAGCCACGGGTCTGTTCTCCTTGCTGCGAACACTCCTTGTTGGGATCACATGCCTCTGCCAGGCTGCTGAGCTTGGCCCTTGCCTGCTTCTAGATGCTTCTCCCCACCTTCTCCCTCTGCCCTCTGTGCTCTGGCCCCAGTCGTCTGCCTACTCTCGAATGGGCCAAGCCCTTTGCCCCCTCATGGCCCCCACCTACACTGTGCCCTCTGCCTAGAATGTTCTTCCCACTCTTTCATGGCTGGCTTCTCAGCCTTCAGGCCTTGGCTTAAATGCACTTCCTCAAAGAGGCTTTGCCGACCCCGTCTGAATTAGGCCCTCATTACTCATGCTCCATGGAACCCAGTCCCAACGTTCCCCCACAGCACCTGTCACGGGGTACAATCACACGGCTTTTTGTGTGTTTACTCAGTCCTGGCCTCTCCCCTCCAGACGGTTAGCGTCATGAGAGTAGGTTCCTTATCTGTTTGATTGGCTGCCGTATTTCTAGTCGCCAAACAGTGGCCAGCCGGAGCACTCAGAGCAGAGTAAATATGGTAAATGAGGGGGCAAATGGGTGCCCTGGCCCTGGGCACGCCCCCCATAGACTCCCCTTCCTGCAGATCGGTCTCCTGACCACCATGGCTATCCTCCTGCATGAAATCCCCCATGAGGTGAGTGCCAGGGGGTCCCATGGTCAGTACTGGGGGCTGGAGCCTGAGGGAGGGATTGGGGTGGGGCTGCCTGGCAGTGGCAGGCTCAAGGACTGCACTTCAGAGGCCTGGAGCTGCTCAGCCCACCAGGCTACAGCCACCATCTCAGCTGTGTTCCAGTCTCCTCGGGCCTGGGGTCCCAGCCACGGGATGCGGGCTGGGTGGCCCAGAGGCAGGGTGCAGGGGGCTTGGTGTAGGCGTCCATATCTGAGGTGCTCAGGGGGTCTGGCCCCACTGAGCCCCAGAGTGATCATCTGGACCTCACCGCAGGTGGGCGACTTTGCCATTCTGCTCCGGGCCGGCTTTGACCGATGGAGTGCAGCCAAGCTGCAGCTCTCGACGGCACTGGGGGGCCTGCTGGGCGCCTGCTTCGCCATCTGTACGCAGTCCCCCAAGGGAGTAGGTACGGGCATGGTGGGTGGTAGTGACAGGTGGCAGCCAGCAGAGGGGCCCCGGCCAAGGGCACCCCTGCCCACCCCGGGTATCCAGGCCAGGCTCTGCCCCCGGTCCACCCTGGGAGGGGGTGCGGTACACACAGCTCCCCTGGGCTGCCAGCCAGTCAGGCCTTCTCCCACTGCAGAGGAGACTATGGCCTGCATCCTGCCCTTCACCTCTGGCGGCTTTCTCTACATCGCCCTGGTGAACGTGCTGCCCGACCTCTTGGAGGAAGATGACCCATGGTGAGTGACCCACTAGGACTGCCACTCGCAGGGCCCTTCAGGGCTCCAGGGGGAGGAGCTTCTGGCCTCTGCGCGCCCCGCCCTCCTGAGCCCTGCCCCTCTCCCCACAGGCGCTCCCTGCAGCAGGTGCTTCTGCTCTGCATGGGCATCGTGGTGATGGTGCTGTTCTCGCTCTTCGTGGAGTAACGGCCCGACTCCCCACCCCCCGCACAGCAATAAGAGACTGGGATTTACTCTGTGACCACGTGTGAGGCAGAGAGGGCAAGTGCCTGTGCGAGCGAGCGAGCCTCGGACCCAATGAGAGGATGGGGTGTGTGTGTGCGTGCATGGCGTGCACGTGTGACCAGGAGTGTGTGTGACCGACACTGTGATCCCTTGTGCATGGGCCCAGGGCCCAGGGCCCAAGCCTGCTCCCACTGCGAATCACGCTGTGGTCCTGTCTCCCTATCATCTTGCACCTCCCGGAGTGAGCAGTGAGGAAAGAGCAGCATTAGTCCACAGCAGAGGCCTCTCCCCACCAGGACCCCAAGGGGAGTGAGGGCAGCCCAAGGAGCCCCAGGGTGCAGAGCCCCAAAGCCCCCGCTGGGGCCTCATGAGTCCCTGGCTGAGGGAGTAAACCCCCCGCTCATGCACCCAGCCCTGGGCAGCCTAGGGGCTGAGGCTGGGGTGACTGCTCTGCTGTGCCCATCATCCTGATCCTTCCTTTGCCAGCTCTAAGGCCAAAGAAAGGAGAGGCGGCTGCTCGTGTAACCCCCAGCACCGCTCAGCACTGACAGTTCTCGTCCCAGCATGAGGCTGGGAGATGCTAAGACCTTTTCCTCATGGCTACCTACCCTCGGCCAGCTCCTGTTCCCCCGGTAGTGCCAGCAGCTCCTGCCACCTCCAGCTGCCAAACAGCAGCCTGCAGGGCAGCCAGGAGTCCTGGGCCAGAGAGGCCTCCCAGTCCAGCTCAGGGATGCTCATGCCAGCACAGGGTCCAGGCAGATCCTCGGGGGGCAGGAAGAGAGTGAGCCATGGCTGCCTCTCCCTGCTCGGGCCCCTTTTCCTGTCCCACTGTGGGTGGGGGTAAAGTGGGGGTAGTGAAGGCTCCATGTTGTCAGCACTCAGGAATGTGCTCTGGGAGAATGCTGAAGCCATAATCCCCAGCTATTTCCCTTGGCTGGTGCCCAGGTACACAGCTGGCCCACTCCACAGCCAGGCTCCAGCCCTGCTGCTCAACTGTGGAAGGTTTGAGAAGTGGCCATCAAGAGGGTCTGAATGGTATTAGTTTTGCTGTGGTTCGATTTGTAACTGTAAATACTTGTTCTGTAGATAAGATGCAAATAAATATTATACACAAACCCACTGCCTGTTTCGCACACCACCGTCCGTGGGCAGGGCCTTCGCGGGTGCCTGTGCTGTGGCCAGCGTGGCTGCTCCGCGGCTGGTCTCCACTCGTCGCCACCTTCCACCCTTCTGCTTCGTGTATCTGAACAGTTACCCTTGCAGTGCTTCTTGGAATGGGACAGCATTTCATGTTTCCCTGGCTTGTTTTGTTGTTAGCTTTTTATCACAATAAAACAAGCCCGGCACTGTGTCGTGGCAGCCCATGGCACGAAGGGTGGCCGCCTCATTGTACAGCCCTGCAAGCCAGGGCTTTTCCCAGCCTGCCCCTGGATCATTTTATTCAGGAAGGTAGCTCCATCGCAAAGGCATCTCCAGGTTTGGCCTCAGTGAAAAAAGACAGAATCCTTATTCTAAACCACATACCTTCGCCGCGTCTGAATGCGCTGTGTGTAAAGACGGCTTCAGGCACCGGGGGGCGCTGCTTCTCCACAGTGCTATCAGGAAAAAGCAGAGCTGGGAATGGAGTCTCTCCCACTCTCCAAGCCAACCAGGACAACCTCCAGGAGCCTGATAGCCCAGCAGTCTGCACAGCACCGCGGAGGCTGGAACAGGCTGTGAAACCCAAGTCGCTGCACCCTCAGCTGCGAGTGCCTGGCCCTAATCAGTATCTACTCAGCAAAAAGGAATCCGAGTCCCCTGTGAAATACCCAGGGATCTGGGTCTGCACTGATCTGTCAAGGAAGGAACCCCAGGCCGTCTGGCCAGCCCCCACCCTCCCCAGGCAGCCCTGGGGCTCCACAGTTGAGCGTCAGGTGCAGATTCACTCAGGTGCCATGGCCAGATGAATATCCTCACTGGTTAGAAGAGGGAATGGAATGTAGGAATGGGGACGGCTGAGCCCAGGACAGGGAAGACAACCAGAAGCAGGGTGCTGGGGGCACCTGGGGCAGGGGGTGGGAGGCCAATGGGAGTACCGAGAAGAGCCACATGGGGGCGCATCAGGACACTCCCGTAGAAATGTGGCTGTGAAGGTGGGCCTGGAGATGGTGGGACTACAGGGGAGGGGATCTGAGCTGGGAGGGAGCCCAGGCCTCCAGAAAGGCCCAGGCCCATTCAGCTCACTGCGGGAATGTCCCCTTCAGGGAGGGAACAGTGGGAAAAGAGGGTATAGGGGCTTTTGCCAGAGGGCAAATGAGAGCTGGAGATTTCTGAAGGGCTGTTACTTTTTAAAAGGCCATTCAGGGGTCAGCTGAGTGGCACGTTGGTTAGGAGTTGGCTTGGGAGCCAGCTCTGAGCAGCAGGGCCCCAGTTTGGATCCTACATGAGGGCCAGTGACACTGCGCCCTCTACAGCTAAGATGGTGAACAACAGCTCAACCTGGAGCTGGGCTGCCATGAGTCGCCAGCCACGGCGTAGGCTGCAGAGGGGCTGGTCTGCAGCTGGCATGTGCTTTCGTGTGCCACTGTCCAATGGCTGGTGAGCGACTACCTTACCCGGGAAAAGCACAATGATAATACCAACATGAGCCAGTGAAGCAACGTCCTCCAAAGCTAGACTGAAGAGCAAAAGGGCAGTGACTTGTCTGGTCTGTTCCCCTCCCCCAATTCCCCAAAAAATCTTTTTTAAAAAAAAGGCCATTCAGGGGGCCTCTCAAAAGACATGGGGCCTGACATGGAGTGAGGATGGCAAAACGGGGGGGAAAGAACAGAGTGAGCCTAGAAAGGCTCTCACAGTGGATCTTGATCAAGGTTCATTTTGCAGCCAGAGGAAATGGGCCAAAAGAGCTAATGAGGGCATGTGGAGAAAAAGGAGGCTTAGGGGCCAGGAAACTAAGGAGTTTCAAGGGAAAAAGACCCTGAGCGTGGCTTTACAAGGAAGCAAGACCCAGGCCAGAACACCAAAGTGCGAAAAGGCAAAGGCTGGCTCTGTTTAGGCCCTTCAACCTAGAGCTGCAGCGCCACCACCTCTAAGGCTCAGAGGGAGTGGTGGGAGGGGATTTGGAGGGACACGGCGGGAGAGGCCAGAAGACCCCAGACGACAGCTGGAGCACTCGCCCATCCCTCCCACATGGCCTGGCCCTGACATCTGATTTGAGGCCCACAGCTGTCTCAGGTTTCCAGGCAGCAGCACCTAGGGAAGGGGTCCTATGTGTGTACCCCCACTCTTTCGCTCAGAGCCCAGGGAAGGTGAGACACAGGTGGCAGGGACACGAAACCACGTTTTATTAGGAGTTTTGACCAGCAGGAGGCCAGGGCGTGATGCAGTGGGCGAGCCTAGGCATAGTACTGCAGGTTGGCTTTCTTCTTGGCCTGCACCTCCAGGATGCCCTCCATGTAGTCCTCGTGAGTGAGTTCCGTGGCTCCCCTGCGTAGTGCGATCATGCCCTGCATCCAGCACAGACAGGTTCTAGGGGGCCTCCCACACTCCCAGCCCGGCGCCCAGCGGCCACGGCCTTCTCGGCCTCTTCCCCTCAGCAGCCTCCACCGACCAAAGCCCCCTGCCCTGTCCAGGGATGGGGGCAAGGAGGCACGAAGCGCCCGCCCACCTCACCCCGCCACTCACCGCCTCCACACACACAGCCTTGCACTGGGCCCCGTTGAAGTCATCCGTGCAGCGGGCCAGCTCCTCATAGTTCACGTCAGGACTGTGGGGAGGGAGGACCGACAACGCAGAGCTTAGTTAATGGGGAGGGGGCGGGGGAGCAGGGGTGCGCCCACACTGCCCAGCAAGTCGCAACCCCAGCTCGCCCTGTGACTGGCGGCACGTCCCACCCCAGTGCCTTGTTCTCTTCTTGATACAAGACTGGGGGAGGAAGGGAGGCATTTAGACCAGGTTATTCTGTCTCCAGGCTCTAACTAGCCTTCTAGAAATCTGTACCTGTGACCCCAGCGACTAACTCAGCCTGAGGCAGGGGAACAGGAGGATGCTGCCTGCCCCTCTCCTTAGTAATGCAGGCGCTGCATCAGCCCAGCATTGCGACTTACTGGTCTCATGTGCCAAGCACTGTGCTTGACATCGGCACAACCCCACTTGGTCAGTGCCATCATCCCCAAGTCCCACATAGGAAAACTGAGGCTTAGAGAGGTTATGCCGCCTGCTGCAGGTCACAGAGATCTGAACCCAGGTCCATCTGGCTCCTGGCCAGATCCCCCTGGCCATGCTGGACTGTGCTCATCTGCTGGGGAAGAGGAAGCTGAAAAACTGAGGGCCTCTGGCCTGTAAACTTTCCAGTCATGGGGAAGGCAGGGGACAGGTGGATTCTAAGGAACAGAGCCCCCAGAATTAGGGCCTTGGCACGTGGGGAGAAATGGAGGTGGCTGTGCAGAATAATGCTTGTGTGAACAGGATGTGGGCGGGGTAGGCGGAGGCCTACGATGCTCAGACCAAGAGGACAGACAGAGACCGTGTGGCCGCCGCCCCCTCAGGGATCGCACCCTGCTCACGGCGACCTTGCTCACCTGACGTTCATCTTGCGGGAGTGGATCTGCATGATTCTGGCCCGGGCCTCCTCGTTGGGCATCGGGAACTCAATCTTTCGGTCCAGGCGGCCTGAGCGGAGCAAGGCGGGGTCCAAGATGTCCACCCTGTTAGTGGCTGCAATTACCTGAGCAAGGAAAGCAGCAGCAACTTGATGAGGAAGGGGTTCACAGACCGGCCAGTCACGGCCATTACAGGCAGAAAGGCAGCCCAGGGTCCGGGTGAAAGGGCAGGAGGTGTTCAAGACAAACCCCAACTCCAATTTAGCTGCACTAGCCAGGTGACTGAGAAGGTCCCCTGACCGCGAAGCCCCACGTTCCTCATCTGTGAAGTGACAATACTCACCTTTACTTGAGTGTTGGGCTGGAAGCCGTCCAGCTGGTTCAGAAGCTCCAGCATTGTCCTCTGCACCTCCCGGTCCCCGGCCTTCTCACTGTCAAAGCTGGGCACACAAGAGGCCCGAGACACTGGTGAGACCACAGCTCAAGGGGAGCCCTCCCCTCCTCCACCCACCAGAAGCCTAACCCAACCCATCTGGGGCAGGGAAATGCCCCACTCAACTTGGGGTCCCCAGCCCACGGACTGGCACAGGAAAGGTCTTGGTAACTGTGGATTGCAACATTCACACTGAAGAGGCTGCTGGGTTCAGGTATTGAACAGGGGATAGAAGTGAGCAAAACCAGCCACGGCCTGGGCTCGCCCCCTGATGAACATGCCATTGCAAACTGAGCTAGAGCTTACAAATATAAGGGACCCAGCCCAGACTTGAAGCGTAAGGGGGAGCCCAGGCAGGCATCCCTGAGGAAGTGTTCCTCAGCTGAGATCTGAAGGCTGAAAACACTGGCTGGGCAACCAAACACTGGAGAAGAGCGGGAAAGAAAAAGCACATTCCAGAGAGGGAACGGCAGGTGCAAACTCTCTCCCACTACAGAGCCAGAGGGCCCGCAAACTGAGGGGACACTGTGGAGAGAGTCCAGAGGGAGAGGGGACGTAGGGGCAACAATGGATAAGGCTGGAGGCGAGCAGGGGAACAGGGGGCCTTGCAGGCCACGGAAAGCCCCGCATTTACCCTAAGGAGCAACAGGAGGCCCAGAAAGGGTTTTAAGGAGGATCTGTTTGTGTGAGGGACTGTGGGTGCATGTGAGTGACGTGACCAGGTTTTGTAAGGACGATGATGCCAGCTGTGAGAATGTATGCTTGGGGGAAAAGAAAATAAGCAGGGAGGCTATTAGAAGAGAACGTAGGAAGTAGACCCACAAAAGTAGAGACAGGGTGGGATAGTAAGAGTTTAGAACAGTCCTCTTGGTGACACCCAGCACCCTTTTACCGCTTGGTGCCAATGGCATCCAGTTCATCAATGAAGATAATGGACGGAGCTTTCTCCTTGGCCAGGGCGAAGGCGTCCCGGACCAGCTTGGCACCATCCCCGATGAACATCTGCACCAGCTGGGGGCCAGCCAGCTTCAGGAAGGTGGCCTGGGTGGGGTGAGGATGGGGGTGAGAGGCAGGCCAGACACCACGAGAGGCCCCTCTGAGCTCGTAGTGCTCAGCTCCTGTCCATCTCCTCCTCACCCTTCCCAAAGCACTCACCTTGGTCTGTGCAGCACAGGCCCGGGCCAGCAGGGTCTTCCCCGTACCCGGGGGCCCATACATCAGCACCCCCTTTGGAGGTTGGATCCCCAGGTTCTCAAACTTCTCCTTGTGGTTCATTGGCAGGACAATGGCCTCCACCAGCTGCCAGGAAGAAGTCGTAGGTGAGGCGAGTGAAGCCCTGAGGGCTCCTACAGCCCAATCTTTAATGGCTTCAACCCCAATCTGCAACCCTCCTGTTCCCATTCAGGGATGCTGCCCTCTCCTTCCCCCATATCAAGAGACCACAGAATGCTCCCTCCCTCCAAGGCTGACTACGGTCTCTCCAGCAACAGCAAGCAGGATATGCTGGAAAGACCATGAACCTGAGTGCCAGTCCTGGCTCTGGCCCTAACCTTCTATGACCCCAGGCAAGTCATTCAATCTCTCTGGATCTCAGTCTCCTAAACTGTTATACAGCATCCTTCTTGCCTCCCTAGGATGCTATGGGGATAAGAGGTACATTAGGGGGAAGTGCTCTGGTCAATGAAGCAGAGAAACACCAAAGGCTGGTGAGGCTGGTGGTGGCCACCACGCCTCCCTCACCTCCTGAATCTGCTTGTCCAGGCCCCCAATGTCACTGTATTGTTCTGTGGGCCTCTCGTCCACCTCCATGGCCTTCACCCGTGAGTCGTATTCTGTGGGCAGGGTCTCCAGGATCAGATACGAGTCTTTGTTCACACCCTGGGGGCAAAACACAAAGCCTTCAGATTTGTCTCAGCTCAAGGCCTAATTAATTGGCTGGGTGACAGGTGTCTGCAGAGTGAAAGAATAATACGGGACTGGGCAACACAAGATTCAAACAGCAGTTGGACAGGATCTGACTCTCCAGGCTGCTCTGCCAAGATTCAGGACCCACAGTGACCTGGGCCTGGGGCAGGGGTTCAGCTACTCAGCAAAGAGAAACCTCACTAGAAAAGCTCTGCCTGGGCACGGGGACACCACTCACCACCAAATCTCCCGGCTTCAACTTTTCAGCATCTACCAACCCAATCACAGGAAGGAAGTATGTCTGTAGGAAAGATTTCAGATGCAGCCTCAGTTACTGCCCTCAGTAAGGTTCCCTAGTCCTTTCCCCCATCCACCCCTCACCCTCCTCAGCTCTCTTATTGTTTAGTCAGCCTCACCTGTCGTGTAGAGGTTTTGATCACTGCACATTTGCCCTTCCTCTGGGAGTCCAAGTCAATATTGGCACCATCCTCCTCTTGGTCATTAGGATCAACATCCAAAAGCTGGAAAGGGATAAAGCTCAGGTCAAGAAGCCCTGCTCAGCCCACTGAACTCCCCAGAGCCAGGTGCTTCCTGGGCTGAGACAGTCCCAACATTTGCAGGGCCGGCCATCCCTACCTCAATATTGGCACCATCCTCCTCTTGGTCATTAGGATCAACATCCAAAAGCTGGAAAGGGATAAAGCTCAGGTCAAGAAGCCCTGCTCAGCCCACTGAACTCCCCAGAGCCAGGTGCTTCCTGGGCTGAGACAGTCCCAACATTTGCAGGGCCGGCCATCCCTACCTCACTCCTCAGACTAGCTCTGAGCCCAGCAAGTACAACTGATCAGCCAGGGGACCGATAAGATCTCCGTTTAGGTGTTGCTTCTTTGCCCCAAGGAAGAACAACCAGTACAAAAGACGACATGTGAGGCTTCTGAGGTCTTTCCAGGCCCTATATATCCCCCTGAAAATGCACACTAGGAAGGGGGCCCGAGGAGCGGTGGCCCAACACGCAATTTGGGCCTCAAAACTTCCACCCACTGTTCCCCCAATGGTCCCATCACTGGCTGTCTCCAAGCCCCACTGACCCCTCTCTTCCCCTCCACATACACACACACCTCGATGACGTTGGAGACAAGGTACGGCAGGGTCTTGTTCACTTTGATTTTCTCACTGTTCTCTTTGATCTTGTCCTTCATTGCTTGAAGCTCGTGGGTAACTCGTAACACTTCGCTCTTCATAATCTGGGATGAAGGTGAGTGGAAGCAAACGTTCAGCTTTGTCTTTGTCTATCCCAGGGCCTTGTAATTGGTGAGGTCCAGGCTGCCCAGGGGACCCTCCCGCATCTGCTCACTCAGCTCTAGGCTCTCTGAATGCTGAGCCTGACTATGTCCACATCTGCAGAGGTCAAAACAGGAGGCCAGTCTGGAGACCTCCTGGTGAAGTAATTGTAGTAGAGGGGAAAAAGCAGGATTTTGAGTCAAACGAGTATAGATTTTAGGTTCTTTAGGTTTATTAAGGACCAGGTACTTCACAATAAAAACCTCTCTGAGCCTCAGTTTCCTCATCTATAAAATGAGGACTTCTTTAAAGGATTTCCGAGAGGAATACTTAAAGATCTAGCTGGGAAAGGCGTCTGATGATTCCTGCTCGCTGACCAGGCCGTCTCCCAACAGCCTGTCCCTCTTCTAATCTCTCTTAAGGCTTAGTTTTCTTTTCTCTTTCCTGGTCCAAGGAGGAAACCGCGTCTGGGATCAGCAGGGGCCTGCCTTGTATGCCCACCTTAATTTCACTGTCCAGCAGCCGTGTTCGCTGGATAATCTCTTCTGTGGACATCTTGAGCACCTCCTCCCCGATTCCATCTTGCTGTTTAAAAAAAAAAAAAACACTTTAAAACTCAGGCAGGCCAGGTTTCCCGCTTTCTCCAAGCCCACTCACAGCCTCAGTTTCCCCACCCATAAAACTAGAATGAAGCAATGGGGACCCTTGCCCACACCCCAAGGATTCCTACCCTGGGACCGGGCCAGATCTTTGCCCCCAGGCACCTCCTCCCCTCCTGCCAAATGCGTCTCCCCGCTGGCCACGGTTGCAGGACCCCCAGCTCTCCCAGCACTCACCTCGGCCTCATCCCACACAGTCGCCATCTTCTCCTGCCGAGTCACTGTACTCTCAAGTTGCGGCAGCAGATTCATTTCCTAGAGGAAACGGCCGAAGATCGGACTGGGAGCAGTGGCGGGAAATTAATATTGTCTTTCTTAACACGACCTACTGACTAGTGGCAGACCTCTTTCTTCAGGTCCTGACTCTTGACCGATTTAGCGGCCGCATTGCCGCAGCGAATCTGCTTCTCCGATTCAAAAGATGAAGCGCGGGCCACAGGACCCGCCCTCCGGGCTCCTGCCGTCGTTCCCGCCCACGTGCTGTTTTCGCCGGGCGCGAGAAGTGGCTGTGCTAGTGGCCGGCGCTAGCAGCGGGCGGGGTCTGGATGTAACCGGAAGGGGCGGGGAGAAAGGACCGGAGCCGCAAGAGCCCTTGGGAAATGTAGTCCTCGTCTGGCTCGTAGCTGAAAGGGTGCTTTGGAACAGGTGATTTAACCTCAGAGTCTGGTCCAGTTAGTAATTAGGGGATTCGCTCTGCTTCCCAAACCATAAACAACATACGCCGGTCGTGTGCAAAGGGGGGGGAAAAAAAAGAGGGGGGGATGATACCTCAGACTGCGTTTTTATAATTATTATTCATTGAAATACAAGCTGGTCACCTAGGGTTACCTGAGAGCATCATTAACCAGTTTTAAAGAGAGATCACTGCTGCTACTAACTTCTGTGCAGGTGCCACAGAACTGCCCTGTGCGAAAAGAGTTCAATTGACAATCAGCCTCTACAATTAAAAACACTATGCCTCGCATCTGTAATCGTTTCTTTTCATCTCACTGAGTAGGGAAGATCTCTGTGGATCACATGAGACTCTTGCTGCACTTGTGTCCCCTGTTTCTAATCTAGAGGATCTCTACTTAACCCTCTGAGGTGAGGCCCAGGGCACTCCTAACATGAACTTCGTGTAAGCCATGTAACATATTTTAAGTCAAACCATCACAGATAGGCCCTAAATGTGGTGAAAATCTATCCAGTGTTTTTCTTGGAATGCCGTTGAAGGCACTTCATTTGCAGCTGCTTGCGTGGGCTGACAAAGCACCCCCGCAGGTAATAGTATATATTCCATCCTCTCAACAGCCCTGCCCTGTGAACAGACTGAATTATCATTGTCAATGTTAGACAAGGATGTGGAGGAGCAGAGAGGTTAAGTGACTTGCCCAAGGTTGTTCAGTGAGTCAGTGTCAGTACTGGGGCTGCGGAAACCAAATTCACACTTTTCAGAGTTGCCTGACAGGAGTCAAGAAGCCCAGTTGGGGCGGGAGCTGTCCTGTCTGTGCTGATCTCACCATACCTGAGGTAGGTGCATCCTGTTCTGGGGCCTACATTTGGAGATCCCAACAAATAGGAATCTGATTAGAAAGCCTCCAGCCTGGGCCTGTGATAGGTGGTGGCAGCTTCTCCTTGACCAAACTTTAGACAGGCTCCTCTGAGCCCTCTTTCCCACCAGCTCTTGACTTTGGGCCCTGTCCTTAGGTCCTGTCCTCAGCCTGCCTCTCCCAGTTTTAGCAAGAATCCTGCTAAGTCAGGTTATCGAGACCCCCCTGATCAAGTTCCTCATCTCCCACCTTTGATATAGAAATCCTTGGACTGATTTTTTTTTAGATTTTTATTGGGGAATTGGGGGGATGGGAACAGCGCTGGGGAATTGGGGGGATGGGAACAGACAAGTTGCTGTCCTTTTGTTCTTCAGTCTAGTTGTGGAGGACGTTGCTTCACTGGCCCAAGTTGGCACCATCATTGCGCTCTTCCCAGGCGAGGCAGATCAGTCACCGGCTTCTGGACGGCTGCTCACTGCGGCTGCTGGCCTCTCACACTGGCTGCTGGCTCAGTAGCCCATGACAACCCACTGCCACAGGGGCTGCAGCCTACCTACCCCGTCACAGGCGACTCATGGCAGCCCAGCTCCAGGTTGAGCTGTTGTTCAGCATCTTAGCTGTAGAGGGCAGTGTCACTGGCCCTCATATGTGGGATCCGAACCGGGGCCCTCTGGCACCCCAAGCCAGTTCTTAACCATCGCGCCACTCAGCCGGCCCTGGACTGCTTTTAACAAGAATCCTGTTAGGCTAACTTAGCAAGAATCCCCCTTCCTGTAATGTCTCCTCTTAGTAATTGTCTATCCACTGACCCCTCATTGTGCTTGTTGGCTATAAATCCCCAGTGTCTTTGCTGTACTGGGAATTGAGTTCACTTCTATACTGAATTCTCTTTCTCCTATTGCAATTGACACTTCTCGTTACCTCCATGGCCTATCACCCTGGTTCAAACCAGCATCTTGTCTCACCCAGGTTATTGCAGGGTCCACTTCATTAGTTGGCCTGCTTCTACCCTAACATTCCTGTGATGGTTAATTTTATGTGTCAATTTGACTGGGCCATGGGGTGCCCAGATATTTGGTCAAACATTTTTCTGGGTGTTTTTCTGTGAGGATATTTTAGATGAAATTAACATTTAAACTGGTACAGTGAGTAAAGCAGATTGTCCTCCCTAATGTGGGTGGGCTTCATCCAATCAGTTGAAGGCATAAATAGAAGAAAAGGGCTGACCCTCCCCCAAGGAAGAGGGAATTCCTCCTGCCTTACTGCCTTGAGCTAGGACTTTGGTCTTTTCCTGCCTTCAGCCACAAACTGAAACATCAGCTCTTCTTGGTTCTTGAGCCTGCCAGCTTTCAGACTAGAGCTACATCCTCCTGGACGTCAGGCCTTCTGACTCAGACTGGAACTAAACTATCACTATTCCTGGGTTTCCAGCTGGTTGACTCACTCTGCAAATCTTTGGGCCTACCCACTTGCCAATTCCTTATAATAAATTTCTTTACATATCTCTATATCTATATCGTTATCTTTATCTGTATCTGCAGAGGGTGCCAAAAAAATGTATACACATTTTAAGAAAGGAAAACTGTATTAAAATTGTAATAATATATACCGATAACGAAAGATGAATACAAGTCACATTTGACATCAGCAATTACAAGTGGTGCTCAAAGTAGTTACCATCAGCCTCCAGACACTTCTGATTACAGTGAACTACAGCTTGAGCAACATTGACCAAAGTGTCCACTTGTATACATTTTTTTGGTACCCCTGGTATATCTATATCTATATCTATATCTATATCTATATCTATATCTATATCTATATCTATATCATCTATCTATATATCTGTCTCCTATTGTTTCTGTTCCTCTGGAGAACCCTGACTAATATACTTCCTAAAATCCGTTATTTTGAAGAAGATTAAATACATTAAAAAGTTAAAAGAATAGAAAATGAGTACCTGTATACCTTTCACCTAGATTCACCAATTGATCACATTTTGCACATTTGCTTTTGCTCTGTGTGTGTTTTTTCCTGAGCCATTTCAAATTAAGTTGCAATGTAGAATTACTGTTGTACACCTGAAATTAAAATAATATCGTATGCCAATAATACTTTAATTTAAAAAACAACGGTGACGTATGGTTACTAGATTTAGTGTGGTGAGCACATCGTAAAATATATAAATGTTGAATCACTATGTTGTACACCTGAAATTAATATAATATTGCATGCCAACTATTGGGTTGTTGGAAAAGTCATGATGTATTTTTTCTATGTTTTTCGTTGCAAAAATGCGTCATGACTTTTCCGACAACCCAATATAGTTTAAAAAATAAGTTGCAGGCATCATGACACTTCACCTCTAAGTATTTCAGCTTCTGTCTTTTAAGAATAAAGACATTCTTATGTGTAACTATAATACATTACAGTATAATACATTGTCATACCTAAGGAATTTAATGTTGATACAATAATATCTCATATACAGTCCATATTAAATTTTCTTCAATTATCCTGAAAACATCCCTTACATCCTTAAAAAAAAAAAATCAGTATCAAGTCGAGGATCATACAGCATTCAGTTGCTGTATCTCTTTTGTCTCCTTTAATCTAGAACAGTCAGTCTCCCATCCTTTTTTTGGTCTTTGATGACATTGACATTTTTTAAGCATCCAGACCAATTGTCTGGTGTAGTCTGTTTCAACACGACAACCAAAGGAATTCTTTTAAAACCTTGTCAGATCATGTCACTCCTCTGCTCAAAACCCTGCAGCAGCTGCCTGTCTCACTCAGAGTAAGAGTCCTTGCAACCGCCCACAGAGCCCTGTGTGTTCTCACTCCCCTTTGATTTCCGCCAGGACCTGACTCCACCTCCCTGCCTCCCTGCTCACAGCTCCAGGCCTCCTGCTGCTCCAGGACCAGTCCAAGACAGTGCCAGTCTAGGACTCTATTCCCTTTTCCTGGAATGCTCTTACCAGGACATTTGCTTGGTTAACCCCCTTACCTCTTTCAATCCTTTGCTCAAATGCCTCCTTCTCATCCAGGCCCACCTTTACAACCTGTTAATGCTACAGCCTGCCCCTCCCTGCCCCAGCCATTCCCCAGGCTCCTGGTTCCCTTACTTTTTTTTTTTTTTTTAGCTGAGCCATCCTGCCACCTGTTGGCAGCTCAGCGGCAGCTCAGCTCCGGCCGGGATTCCAACTGGTGACTCTGTTGCTCAGAGCTTGCACTCTTGAGCAAGCTCTTAACCAACTGAGCCACTCGGCCAGCCCTACTACTCTTTTTTTTATTATTATTACATATTTTATTTTGGAAAAAAAAAACACTTCAGGGCTGGCCAAGTGGCGCTTTGGTTAAGAGTTGGCTTGGTACGCCAGCTCTAAGCAGCAGGGCCCTGGGTCGGATCCCACATGAGGGCCAGTGACACTCTGCCCTCTACAGCTAAGATGGTGAACAATGGCTCAACCTGGAGCTGGGCTGCTGTGAGTCACCGGCCACGATGTAGACTGCAGTGGGGCTGCAGTGGGCTGCTATAAGCTACCGTGAGGGGCCGGCAGCCGGCGTGAGTTGCCAGGAGCCGCCGTGAGCCGCCGTCCAGTGGCTGGCGACGGATCTGCCTCAGCCAGGAAGAGCTCAATGATAATACCAACATGGGCCAGTGAAGCGACGTCCTCCACAACTAGACTGAAGAACAAAAGGACAGCAATTTGTTCCCCTCCCCCAATTCCCCAATAAAATCTTTAAAAAAAAAAACAGAAAAAAAACCCTTCAAATTAGAGAAAAGTTGAAAATACAATGTAAATAACTTTTCTCCTTGCACCGAGAGTATACTGCTGACCAGCTACCACATCACCTTGAATACTTTGGTGGGAATATCCTACAATCAAGGTCATTGGCCTACTTAACTACAACACAACCTTCAATATCAGGAAGTTAACTTTGATATGTTTCTACCATCTAATCCTCAGACCCCATTCATGTTTCACCAATTGTCCCAATAATGTCCTTTACAGCAAAAGGACCCAGTCCAGAATCAAGACCAGAATCAAGCATTGTATTTAGTTGTGGTGCTTACGTCTCTTTCAATCTGGGATAGTTCCCCAGTCTTTCCTTGGCTTCATGACCTTGACACTTTTGAAGATTGCAGTTACTTTGTAGAATATTTATAAATTTGTGTTTATTTGGTGTTCTTCCTGATTTCACATTTGGGTGGTTCATCTTTGGAAGGAATGTCACAGAGGAGATGCTGAGTTTCTCACTGCATTAATTCAGATAGCAACTGATTTCATTTTGTCCTATTACTGGAGATGTGAACCTTTTTTGCTTGATTAATCTGGTGTCTGCCCATGTTCTCCACTGTGAAATCACTTTTTTTTTTTTTTTTTAGCTGAGCCATCCTGCCACCTGTTGGCAGCTCAGCAGCTGCTCAGCTCGGGTCGGACTCGAACTGCTGTTGCTCAGAGCTCAAACTCTTGAGCGAGCTCTTAACCAACTGAGCCACTCAGCCGGCCCGAAGTCACTCTTTTTTTGAAATTAATAAGTATTTTGTATGGAAATACTTTGGAACAATGTAAATATCCCATTCTTCATCAAAATTTTTATTTATTTATTTATTTATTTATTTATTTATTTATTTATATCAGCATAGATTTTTGTTTTATCCAATAAAATCTGTTGGTATTATTGCTATGGACTAAATGTGTCCCCCCTCAAAATGTATATGTTGAAGCCCTAACCCCCCATGGAATGGTATTTGGAAATGGGAGGTAATTAGAGTTAGATTAGGTCATGAGGGTGGGGCCCTTATGATAGGATTAGGGGTTTATAAGAAGAGGAAGACAGAGCAAGCGCTCTGCTCTGTCCACTCACATGCCCAGTGAAAAGGCCCGTGTGAGGACACAGGGAGAAGGTGGCCATCTGCAACCCGAGGAGAGAGCCCTCACTGACACCAGCCCTGCTGGCACCTTGATCTTGCATTTCCAGTCTCCAGAATGATGAGAGAATACATTTCAGTTGTTTAAGCCACCCAGCCTATAGTATTGGGGCATGGCTGCCTGAGCTAAGATAATCATTGCTAATGGGTCAGTGGGAGGCCATTCAAGCTGGCTCTTGTGTCCAGTTTGAATTATCCCTATCATTCTTTCAGCTTTGTTTGCTGTCTGACCCAAGGTATTTCAGGCTCATCTTGTGCCTTCAGCCTGGTCCAGACCTAGAAGCAGCCGTTTCCCCAAAGAGCCTTGATTCCTTTTAGTGGAACATGGTGTTTAGATGCCAATATCTGGGTGCTGGATGAGCTCATTGCTACTGGCATGTCACTGCTCCTTGGCCAGCACACACACACACACACACACACACACACACACACACACGTAACTATACTGATTTCTCTCTTTAGCTATATATTTTGAAATCCATGAGTTCACACTGACCCCTACAATTCCAATTCAACACCACAAGGTCCCTTCTGGTTGTCTCCCTTTTCTTATTTGTAACTCTCTTCTTCAGTAGTGGCCTGGCTCGCATTACCCCTAACACAGCTACTTATTTGATCAGTCCCCCGATGAAACCAATTTCTCACTGCCACTCCCTTCCACGCACAGGTCCCTCTTCGCCCTATCTTGCTTCTAATGTCCCACCTGCAGGTCCTGTTCATATTACTCAAGCTCTGACACCTCACACCTGACCTTCCGCAACGTGGCTGCCTCCTGACCCTGCTTAGGCCCCAACAACCTATGCCAGGCTGCCCCTTGTTACCCCGCCTGAGCTCTGCACCAGGCCACAAGAAATCACTCTTTTTTCTTGTGGAAGGCCACACCCTCCCACCCCCATAGAATCATCTCCTCACTTTGTTAGGCTCCAGTTCCCCATGATGGGCCTTTTTCTCCCAGGGCGTCCTCACCAGCTTGCTCTGCTCCGACACGCCAGGCCGCCCTGTGCGCAGACGCCGTCCTCAGGCTCCACTCCCAGACCACCCATCTGCATGGATGTCCTCCTCACCTGGCTTGGCTCCAACACCCAGCCCAGGCCTTGCCCTCACGTCAGTCAGCTCCTGTCTCACCTGACTTGGGCTCTGACACTCCAGCCTGAGGCACCCATTCATGTGGTCACCCTTCTCTCTCTGTGTAGGCTCTTCCCACATGGGGGCTTCCCCTGTGCAGACACCTCCTTACACTACTTGGGTTCCAACACCCCACACAAGGACACCCCTGCACTTGGATGCCTGCCTTGTTCTGTCACACCTAATGGTTTTAGGACTGAAGAAAAGGGAAGGGGATGAAGGGGAAGAGGAACGCTGCTCTAGTCTTTATTGTTCCAAAGCACTTACCACTTTTGCGTTAGTCCACTAGATTTTGCCATTAGTTTTGCCATAACAAAATACCAGAGAATGGGTGGCTTAAGCAGAAGAAATTTATTTCCTCACAGTTCTGGTGGCTGGGAAGTCCAAGATCAAGGTGCCAGAAAATTCGGTTTGTGGTGAAGGCTCTCTTCCTGGCTTACAAGATAGCTGCCTTCTTACTGTGTCCTCCACACATTCTTTTCTCTGCGCAGCATGGGGGAAGGGTGGGGNTCCGGTTGCAGATAGCCGTGTCCTGCTGTATCCTCACATGGCCTTTCTACTGCGTGTGAGTGGAAAGAGAGGAAGAAAGCTCTCTGGTGTTTCTTCTTTTCTTATAAGGACACTAAAGGATTAGGGCCTCACCCGTATGACCTCATATAACCTTAAATACCTCCTTAGAGGCCCTATCTCTTAATGCAGTCATGTTGGGGGTTAGGGCTTCAATATATGAACTTTGGGGGACACAATTCAGGTCATAACATCTTTCTATCAGACGTTCTATGTTGCTTGATTACATTTACTGTTTATTGCATCCTCCTACCCACCCCTGCATGTCAGCCGCTCCCTCCTGGCAGGGATCTTTTTCTGTCTCACTGGCATCCCAAGAACCTGGAAGGGCAGCTGGAGGCGCTCGCACACGTGTTTGGAGGGATGCTTGTGTCTGAGGAAGCTCACGGGAGAGCCCCAGCCCCTCAGACCTCGGGCAGGGAAAGTCAGAATCGCTGGGACCAGGTACAACAGTTTATTTTTCTATAAAGAGCAAAGTACAAAGAGGAAGGGGGGGCAGCTGGGCCTTAAGGAGCAGCTGTGGGCAGGCCCTAGGCCCTGGTGGAGGTCCCAGGTGGCCCTGGTAGCTGCCCCAGGAATAAACAGGCATCCAGGACATGGCCGGTCAGGGGTCTCCAGCGTGATGGTGGAGGAGCTGGGGGAGGTGAGGGGGAACCCCAAGACTGCTGACAGAGTCACACAAAGCCAGGCTTCATGGATGAGCGGCGGCAGTTGGGGCAGCTCCGTGTCCCGTTGTTCTGCAGGCACCTTGGGAGGCAAAGGGCTCTGTCCACTCAATGAGCCTCTCTCTCCTCCCCTCCCCTCTGCAGGGGCTGGGAAGGTGTCAAGAGAAGGGGATGACCCCCAGGCTCCTGCTAGCGATACTGCCTGCCTCTCCCACTGGCATGGATGGGGTGAGAGGGGGTGGGGAGAGGGGCGCGCCTGGGCCGGGCATCGGGAAGTGGCGATGGAAGCCTGTACCTGCCACAGCCCTGAGGCAGGACTGGCCCAGGTGTCTGAATCCCGTGACCTTCAAGAGGCGTCTCTGAATCCTCTTTGGGGAGAATACTAGTAAGAATGGACCCTCATCGGGCTGCCAAGAGGATTCGATGAATTAATACATGGGAAGCTCTTCGGACATGCTTGGGACGCAGACATCACTATGTAAGTGTCCGCCGTTACGACCGCTATTGTGATGAAGCCCTAGAGCACCCAGAGGCCTGCACGCCCCTGCCCCCGCCGGCCAGAGCCCTCACCGCAGGTGGAAGATGTGCGAACAGGGCAGGGCCTGAAGCCGGCTGTTCTTCTCCCCTATGGACTCTCCGCACAGGCCACAGTAGAGCTCGGTCTCCTCCACACACTCGTGGAAGCGCACGACGTGGGCTCGCAGCTCCCGCTGCAGCCCCTTGCTGCGGTAGATGCTCTCACTCAGGCAATGCAACTTCAGCTGGCTCAGCTGGGCCAGCAGGGACAGGAGAATGGGCAGAAAGGACAAGACCGGGTCAATGCGGGCGAGCAGCCGTCCCACGTCCCTCCTTGCCCAGCCCGAGAAGCTGTCCCCATCGGGTGGCTGGACAGCAAGTTCACATGGGGGCCAGTCTTGGCTGAATTCTTGCCTTACTGGTGGACCTAAGAAAAACGTCCTTCCCTCTCTGGGCCTTGGTTTTCCCTCATGCAGAATGAGGGGGTGGGTGAGGTCGGTGGTCCTCACCCCTAGAACCTGCTGCATTGACTCCATAATAACCAATTTCCTTCCCTGTTTTCGTTAATTAAATACACACACCAGCTCATGGGCATTTCACATCAGCCCAAGATCCTGGAGTAAACCTGAGTGCCTATAATCCAGCCAAAGTCACATATATTTGGCATTTTAGTTGGACTGTACGGCTGATCCCAGAGAAACGCGCATCTTCTAGGAGACTTTGAGAAACACCGAGCCTGTTGTCAACATTTAAAGGTTTGGATACGATTATTAAATTTAGAGAGGCCATATATCTTTGGAGTTAAGACAGGCCAGTGACCAGGCAGTGGGCCCTCGAATACCCTTCTGAGCCTCGCTTTCCTCATCTGTAAAACGGGGCTCACCGTGCCTACCTTGCAGGGAGACAGCGAGGACTGGAAGCCATGCCTGTAAGAACCCTGAGGTGCCCATCTTTCAGTGAGTAGAGGCCACTGTGGGAGTTTTAATGACCATCAAGAAGCCTCTGAGGAATTCTGATATCCTCTGAGCTACAGAATTCTTACCCTGCCCTTTGCAGCACTCTCTGGATGGAAGAGAAACAGCTGGGGTCTGGGAATGGCTGGGGGCAACTCCTGGCGATCAGGCAGGGTTCAAGGCATGAGCGGGCTCAGTGGGGCCCTCCCCACCCACCCGAGATTTCACCCTGGGCTCTTGATTCCAGACTCAGGAGATAGAATCAGGTCTGACCTTGTTGCCCACCTCCTCAGCCAGGTCCTGGGCTCTCTCGATGGCATCCAGAGCCTGGAAGGTAAGCACAGGCCAGGGCTGTGAAGAGAGCTGTCTGACAGAGGCCTTGGCTCATAAGAAAGGAAGACGTAGGGAGAAGTGGACGTGGGGAGGGTGACAGGGCTGGACAGCCGCCCTGTGTGTGGAGGCAGCAGGAAGAGACTGGGGTACAGTCATAAGACCTGTGTGGGCAAGTTACCTCCTGCCTCAGTTTACTCAGATACAGAAGGGAAGAATATTCCTGTCCTGTGGGGTGTGTTAAAGGGCCCTGAGTTCAAACCCCAGCTCTGCCCCTTAACCAGCTGTATGACTGGGCAAGTCATGGGCCTTCTCTGAGCCTGGAAAGTGACTTGGAATGTCCAAGCCTCACAGGATTGGAGTGAGACTGATGTTAGAGAGTCCTGCCCAGGACCAGACCCACAGATTGTTGGCTGACCTACTGGCCCCAAATGGGAGCACTGGGGAGAGCCGGGGGCTGCAGGACAGGGCCTGACCTCACCTTGTCCAGCGCCTTCCTGGCCACCCAGCATTTGGCCACGCCTAGCAGCACCTGCACCTGCCCCAGGCGGTTTCCAATCTCGGTCATGATGCTCATGGCAGAGTCGTACCTGGGGAAGGCTGTCTGCACAGCCAGATGGGGGTTGGGGTCAGGGTGGGGTCAGGCTGGACCAGGGCCCCCCACCCCCGCCCCACATCCCAGTGACCTCACCTCCAGGTCCCCACGGCTCCGGTGGATGTCAGCAAAGCAGAGCAGGCAGAGTGCCTGTAGTGGCCGGTCCCCATGCTGCAATGCAATCTTCATAGACTCCTGTGAGGGAGGCCAGTCACTCAGGTCTGCTCATCTGCTGTCCACCACAGGGGCGCCCTCACCCAGTGGGCTCCTCTGACGGGCAGGCAGCCCAGGGATCACCAACATCCTCAGAGCCCAAAACACCCATCATGGTGCTCAGGCCCCATGCACCAAACCAGTGAGGCCTCACAGCACCAGCAAAGTGAAAACTGAAACTCAGAGAGCAGAAGTGACTCCATCAAGGTCACCCGGCTAATAAGTGGCAGAGTTAGGATTTGAGCCCAGGTCAGTGGAACGTCCTATTTAAAGTGCCCTATAGAGGGTGTGTGATGGTGGGCAGAGGGAAGCCTCCTCCCCTGAGAATGTGCTGGGAGTGAGGTTAGGGGCAGGAGAAACATGCACACTTCAGGGGCTCAGCTATAGAGAGGCTGGACCAGGGACAAGCCTTGGGGCCTCAGAGGGCTGATTTGGAAGGAGGCCCTGATGCCCTGGGTCCCAGACCCTGGCCCAACACCCCCACCTGCTCCCCATTCCCTGCGGCCCCACCTCACAACACTCCATGGCACTGCCCAGGTGGCCCAGCAGACGATATGCCACAGCCATGTGGTACTGGCTCATGGCCCGGTACTTGAGGCTCCAGCCCTTGCCGTAGTCGTTGACGAGCTCTGCGGCCTTGCAGGGGAAGAACAGGGCTTTCTCGTAGTCCTGCAGGGACATGGGGGGGTCGGGGTGGGAGGGCACACTGGGTGGCAGGAGCTACCCCTCCAGGTCCTGGTTCTCCACCAGCCAGGGGCCCATAGGCCCCACCGGATGTTCATTCATTCATTCTAAAATCCAGGGAAAGAGTGACCCAGGCAGAGGAAACAGCCGGTGCAAAGGTTCCATGAATGAAGGCGTTTTCATCTGGTGTGCTGATGTTTGAATAATATCCCACGACTCCGTTTTTGGCACTTAGTAGATGCACAATAAATAGTTGTTGAATGAATGAATGAGAAGGCAAGAAAATGCAGTTGGCTTCTCTTCTCACACAGTGCCAGTTGGGCCTCTCAGCTTCAGGGACACACAGAAGGTGGCAGTGGGAGGGGTACCAGAGCCCCACTTGAGTTTGCCTCCTGCACCCAGCAGCAGCTGCTCCCTGAAGGCCCCGTGACTGACTGCCAGAGCAGCTGGCTCAAAAGAACGTGAGGACAGACACACTAAGGCAGTGAAATCATTCTCTCATCCTTTCTTTCTCTGTAAGCCTCCAAACGCCCTTTCTACCTGCCCATTATTGAGCTGCGGACCTCGCCTCACACGCCACTGGGAAAACAGAAAATCAGAGAGGAGCTCCATTATCCAGCTCACCCATGAAATTCCATCAGATCCGCCCTCTGCTTCCCACCTGCGACTGTGGAGGAGGGCTCCCCTTTCCTCTCAAATGTGAGCCCCTCCTCGGGCCTCTGGAACAAATCCCCTGCAGCCCAGCCGTCCTCCATCTCTTTCTACTAAATCATTCCCATCAGCATTTCTCACCTCATTTAAAATATAAAAACAAAAATCAAAATCAAACAATCTTCTTTTGACCTCACGTTCCCTTCAGCTACAGCCCCGGTTCCCTGATCTTTCTCATAGAAAACCTATTTGATCTTTCACTGGATATCTAACAAGCATCTCTGAGTTAACATGACCAAAAGAGAACGCTCAATAACCCCAATAAAAACTTGTTTCCTAACAAATTTTGTTATGTACTTTTTAATTTGAAGCCATGTAAATGTTCTATGGTTTCAAAAAAATTAAATTCAAAAATTTAAAACCCTAAAAACAGAAAATAGAAACAAATGACCCTAACTGCATATCATTATATTATTATAATTATAATTATTCTATATAATAACAGAATTATGTTATAATGTAGTAATGTTACATATAACATATAATGTTATACATAATATAAAGCAATATAAATATATTATTGTATTGTAATATATTATATTACGTTATAGTATAGTCATATAACCACACAGAAAACAAATTGCTTCAAATGACCTTAGAACATATACTTGGCCTATGGCAGATGTTAATCCATAATGAGATATAAAGACAAAAGAACAGCAAAGAAATCTTAAAACTTCCTTCAGGTGTCTTTTTTTTTTTTTTGAGTACTATTTGTATTATCTTTTTAAAGTGTTTTATTTATTTTGTGGGATAAAATAAATACTTAATTATGTTGTTAGAAACCAAGATTTTCAGTCTAAGAGAAAAGAGAATCAAGTTTTCAATGAACTAAGGAAAATTCTGAAACCTTAGATTTGAATTGGAAATATCAGTGTAAACTTCAGTTGTCCTTGCAACTGAAAAGAATTGGAAGCAACAACAACCCAGTAGCAATGACAGCCCCAACAGCCCACATTTTGTTTTTATTTTTTATTTTTATTATTATATTTTTTAAAGATTTTTATTGGGGAATCGGGGGAAGGGGAACAGACAAGTTGCTATCCTTTTGTTCTTCAGTCTAGCTGCGGAGGACGTTGCTTCACTGGCCCAAGTTGGCACCATCATTGTGCTCTTCCCGGGTGAGGCAGATCAGTCGCTGGCTTCTGGACGGCCGCTCACGGCGGCTGCTGGCCGCTCACGCTGGCTGCTGGCTACACACGGTAGCCCATGGCAACCCACTGCCACAGGGGCTGCAGCCTACGCCGACACCAGCGACTCATGGCAGCCCAGCTCCAGGTTGAGCTGTTGTTCAGCATCTTAGCTGTAGAGGGCAGTGTCACTGGCCCTCATATGTGGGATCCGAACCGGGGCCCTCTGGCGTCCCAAGCCAGCTCTTAACCAATGCACCACTCAGCCAGCCTGCACATTTTGTTTTTAAATACCATTTCCTGGGGTCAGCAGAGTGGCTCAGTTGGTTAGGAGCTCGCTCAAGAGTTTGAGCTCTGAGCAACAGCGGTTTGATGCCCAGCCCGAGCTGAGTTGCTGCTGAGCTGCCAAAAGGTGGCAGGATGGCTCAGCTAAAAAAAAAATAATAATAATAAATAAATAAATAAATAAATAAATAAATAATCATTTCCTAGTATGAAGAATCTGGAGAAATGGCCAATACCAGATGTGGGGCACACAATATACAAAATGAGCCCGGGTCAGTTTATTGTGTCAGAAAACACAACTCTTTCAAAGACTGAATCTTGTCAAAAGGACACAGGAGGGGCGGCTGGTTAGCTCAGGTGGTTAGAGCGCAGTGCTCATAACACCAAGGCTGCCGGTTCAATCCCCACATGGGCCATGGAGCTGCACCCCCCCACAACTAGATTGAAACAACTACTTGACTTGGCGCTGATGGGTCCTGGGAAAAAACACTGTTTGCCAATAAAATACTTAAAAAAAAAAAAAAAAGGACACAAGAGTTACACTGAAGGGAATCCCACTAATAATTTGAGCATCAAAAAGAACAATGATTGCAACTGACTAAAGGATACTGAATATATTTTTAAAAATCCATGATTTCATAAAGATACTCCAAAAAGAGGAGGCAAAATAAACCAGTAAGTGTGACCACTGAAGGCAGCTATTATATCAACTCCCTATTCTGAAAACTGGTAATTAAAGGAAAGGGAAAAAGTATTTATTCTGCTATTTCAGAGTAACTAATTAGCCCCAGTTGATGAAGAAAAGTTCTTTTGTATAGAAAAATCCCAGCTAATAATTGTAGCAAGAATCACTGAACTTGGAAATGACCATTTCATTAGAGTTAAAATAAAAGAATGATCCAGGCAACAAACATCAATAGATGCTAAAACCATTCCGGAAAATGTTTAAGTGCACAACTGAATAGTTACAGAGTCCCAAAGTGTCACCCCAAAAGTTAACCTGCTGGTCATGAAAGGAAAAACACAAACCCTAAAACAAAGGGATCAGGTTGTCACTCTCTTGGCCACCAATACAATACAACATGGAGGACGCAGCATTGCTTGTATAGTATTCTTACCAAAAACGTGTGACCTAAATCTAACCAAGTCATTATTTAAGTTCCCAGTTCAAAGGAAGTAAAAGACCTAAAGGAACAACTTACATGACTCCTTGAGGAAGCAATGAGACGAGATGGAACTTTTGGCAATGCTTCTTCAATAAAACATGGACAATAAAAGGGGAGGAAAGGGGCCGGCCAAGTGGCGCGATGGTTAAGAACTCGCTTGGGATGCCAGAGGGCCCCGGTTCGGATCCCACATATGAGGGCCAGTGACACTGCCCTCCACAGCTAAGATGCTGAACAACAGCTCAACCTGGAGCTGGGCTGCCCTGAGTCGCAGGCGACGGCGGCGGCGTGGGCTGCAGTCCCTGTGGCAGTGGGTTGCCATGGGCTACCGTGTGTAGCCAGCAGCCAGCGTGAGCGGCCAGCAGCCAGCGTGAGCGGCCAGCAGCCACCGTGAGCGGCCGTCCAGAAGCCGGCGACTGATCTGCCTCGCCCAGGAAGAGCGCAATGATGGTGCCAACTTGGGCCAGTGAAGCAAAGTCCTCCACAACTAGACTGAAGAACAAAAGGATAGCAACTTGTCTGTTCCCCTTCCCCCGATTCCCCAATAAAATCTTAAAAAAAAAAAAGGGTTTGAAAATACCCCTATTCCTCTCTAATCCTCTCTCATCTCGCTGAATAGCTTTCCCTGTTCGTCTAGCTGCTGAAAACAAAATCCTCAGTGTCATCCTGGAGGGCTCTCATTTCCTCACACCCACCTGACCCAGCAGCACCTGCACACTCATTTCCCCCCACATGTATTAGGCATGTAGTATGTGCCAGGCATTAACAAATGCCATGGGCCAAGTGCAGCCTGGATGCCTTGGGGAAGGAGAGTGAGTGCTCAGGACCAGGAGCCTCTGGCCCCTGGCCCCATCCAGCTGTTCACAATCTGCCTTCTCCCCTCCCCCTTCCCTCTCTGACCCCACCGCCTCCTTCCTCCTTTTCACGTGCCTGCTGCAGCCATGCGGCCTCCATCCCTGCTGGGACATGCCAGGCATGCTCCTCCCAGGCAGCGCTTTGCTTTAGCTGTTCCCTCTTTTTCACTCTTTTGCCAGATTTCTGCAGGGGTCCCCCTCTCATCTCCTTCAAGGCATCAGACATCACCTCAACGAGCCCTTCTAACCCCCTCCCCCGTTTGAAACTGCAACAGCCCCTCCTCAGCACTTTTCACCCCCTTTCCCTGCTTGCCTTTCTCCTGAGCACTGTCTGGCATGCTCTAGAATTCACTTACGCACTGTGCTTATCATCTTTCCCCCCCACCTAGAAGGCAAACACTGTGAGGCTGGGGACTTCGCTGCTGTTTTAGTGAAAACTAAAACAGGGCCTGGGATATAGTAAATGCTCAATAAATATGTGATGGGTGAATCCTCACAACCATGCTGTACAGTGGATTGAATTCTCCCGGGTTCTATAGATATACCTATCAAGGTTCAGAGAAGAGAGGTGACGTGTCCACGATCACACGGCCAGCATGAGGCAGTGCAGGTTCATGGCCTGTCCTCACACGGGAGCCTCCCATGCCCCCAGGAAGTCAGACAGATGAAGGTTTAAATTCTGGTTCTGCCCTACCTGACCCAGTCTTTGCCTTCCTGGGTAAGGGTTCCCTCCCAGATATGTCCATGAGGACTAAATGGTATAACGTGACAGAGCATGGCTCACAGGAGGCTCTCAGGGAGGTGGAGCTCACCATCACCCTCTACCTGGGGCCCAGACCCACCTTGACCTGGGCATAGAAGCTGCCCAGGCTGCAGCAGACGCGGCACTCCAGCATGGCGTCATCGTTGTTGTGGGCATAGCGCAGGGCCTTCTCAAAGCTTTCCAGGGCCTTCTGGAAGAGGCTGAGGCCCAGGAAGGCATTGCCCATGCTCAGGCTGACCTGGCCTCCAAGATGGGCTCCTGCCCTGGTGCCAGGCAGGCCGAGGCAGGTCTTGCAGTAGGAGATGGTCTTGTGAAACTCACACAGCTTCTCGTTGCTGCGTGCCAGGTTCAGGTAGCTCTCCAGGAGGAAGTCAGCGTCCTCCAGCTCCCGGGCAGTGTCAATCTGCACCACGGCAAACTGTCCACAGAGGTGGTGGGCAGGTGGCTGTCATCCTGGACTCTGAGCCTCAGACCCGAGCCTCCCTCTACCCCACTGAGCCTCCCATCTCAAAGCTTCAGACCCAGAGCTTCCACACCCAGCCACAGACTAGAAGCATCAGCCCTGGAGCCACCACCTCCCAAGCTCAGACCCAGAGCTTTCAATCTCCAGCCTAGATCTACAGTCTCCACTACCCTCCCCAACTCCTCCTACACACACACACACACACGCACGCGCGCGTCAAACCTACAGCAGGCTCAGAATCCCAAACAGGAAGGCTGGAACCTAGACCCCGAGACCTGACCTCGAAATCCCCAAACCCGGAGGCTGAGAACCTCAGTCTGAGCCTCAGACACTGAAGTTCAAGGCCAGAGGCCCATGTCTGAAGCCATGACCCAGCATCTAAGACCCAGGGCCTTGGATGTAGATTCAGAGCCTCTGTCCCGGGCCACTAGCCTGTGGGACACAGGGGAGCCTGCGGAGGCGGGAAGGGGGCCGGGGAGCCTGGGAGAGACCCAGCCCTTGTCCCACCCTCCCACGCCAGCGCTAGGCGCTCCCACCTTCAGCATCTCCTTGTAGCGGCCCATCTCCGAGTGGGCTGTGACCAGGCAGCCCAGCACGCGAAAGCGCCCCACTAGGTCCGAGCTCTTCTCCAGCACCTTCGTCCACACCTGCAGTGCCTTCTCTGTCTGGTTAGACTGGTACAGCTGGAGCCCCTTCTCGATCTGCTGCTTCGTCTGGTCCTGCCCCATCCTCCCACAGCCCCGCGCCCCACGCGGACAGACCCTGGTGGCTCTGTGCCTCTAGGCACTCATGGCAGGGGACCCACGGTGCCAGCTACCCACTGAGCTCTGGGAAGGAAAGCAGCGCTGGGCAAGAGCTGAGCAGGGCCTGATGAAGAGCGGGTGCCACCCTGGGAACAAAGCTGGTTCGGCCCCTGTCTGCAGCTGTCCCTGCCAGTTGGGGTCACGTGGCTGCTGAGGAATGTCAGCCTCAAGGTCACGCGGGCCTCTGCCGCACCCACCCCCTAAGCTGGGAGGCGACGTCCCAGGGATGCAGGCACCCTGCTCCCTGGGCACCTCCTTGGGTGTCTTTTCGGCACCTCTGACACTGGCCCTGACCCTCCTGGCAAGGCAGGCCGTCCTGCAGCCTTGCCAAGGAGCCGCCTGCAAGGGGTAGGATGAGAGCTGGGAGGAAGCAGGGGTGAGGCTGGGCACACAGGTGTCAGGAAAGCGGGGCAGCACCCAGCCTGGCACCCTGCCTCTCCCCCCTCCCCCCCCACACCTACCCCACACACACACACGGGCTTTGTTCCTGTGACTTCCCTGGGCACCGAGGTCACATACCCATGTACATGCCCACACCATTCCCAACATCCTAACACCCAAGCCAAGTCACTGACCTCTCTGGGCCTCAGTTTTCTCATCTGTAAAATGATAACAATAGGCTGATAAACCCTAATGCATAGGGCTGTTAGGAGCCAGCATAGTGACGTGCGTAACAGCGTGGACCCTAAAACCAGCCTGCCAGGGTTTGAATCCTGACTCTGCCATTTACTAGCTGTGTGGGCAGTGTCACTTTGGGCCAGAGAGAGGTGGTACCTACCTCACTGGATTGTTAGAACTAAATGACGTACTAGTTGACAAGGACTTCAGAACAGTGCCTGGCACACAGAAAACACTATGTGTTGACAAGCCAAGAGGTCATCCTGAGCTGTGTCTGCTCCACAGCAAACTGCCCACCGGGGACAGAAGTTGGCCCTTGGAGATTTAAAAAGTGTCCCAATTCCAATCCCAACCCCAGTTTGAAAGGGTCCCTAATCATGAGCTTTAATACCAGACGTTGTGGAGAAGAGCAAAGGCTTATGCAGGGAGCAGACACCTGAAATATTGGGGCTCCTGGGATTGAGAGCGAGGCCCTAGGTAACGGGGCTCCTGTCAACCCACCAGCTCATCTCACCCCGTTTTTCTCCTCCCTCAAACCAGGCTCCTTCTTGCCCCAGGGCAAAGTTCATCCTTTCAGAGCAGGCAGTGGTTTTTAGCATATTTCCAAATTTGTACATCGATCACCACTAATTCCAGAACATTTTCATCACCCCGAAAAGAAGCCATGTGCTCATTAGCCCTCACTCTCCATTCCTCCTGTGCTATGGGCTGAACTGTGTGTCCCCCCCCCCCCCATG